>NC_086448.1:142234827-142609827 GCF_028390025.1 Pseudophryne corroboree | reverse complement strand
CTGGTGTGTGCTGGCATACTCTCTCTCTGTCTCCCTCAGAGCATTCCCTGTGTTTGTGCGGTGTGTCGGTACGGCTGTGTCGACATGTTTGAGGAGAAAGGTTATGTGGAGGCGGAGCAGATGCCAATAAATGTGATGTCGCCCCCTGTGGGGCCGACACCAGAGTGGATGGATAGGTGGAAGGTATTAACCGACAGTGTCAACTCCTTACATAAAAGGCTGGATGACGTAACAGCTGTGGGACAGCCGGCTTCTCAGCCTGCGCCTGCCCAGGCGTCTCAAAAGTCATCAGGGGCTCAAAAACGCCCGCTACCTCAGATGGCTGACACAGATGTCGACACGGAGTCTGACTCCAGTGTCGACGAGGTTGAGACATATACACAATCCACTAGGAACATCCGTAGCATGATCTCGGCAATAAAAAATGTGTTACACATTTCTGACATTAACCCAAGTACCACTAAAAAAGGGTTTTATGTTTGGGGAGAAAAAGCAGCCAGTGTTTTGTTCCCCCATCCGATGAGTGAATGAAGTGTGTGAAGAAGCGTGGGTTCCCCCGATAAGAAACTGGTAATTTCTAAAAAGTTACTGATGGCGTACCCTTTCCCGCCAGAGGATAGGTCACGTTGCGAGATATCCCCTAGGGTGGATAAGGCGCTCACATGTTTGTCAAAAAAAGGTGGCACTGCCGTCTTAGGATACGGCCACTTTGAAGGAGCCTGCTGATAAAAAGCAGGAGGTGATCCTGAAGTCTGTATTTACACACTCAGGTACTATACTGAGACCTGAAATTGCCTCAGCATGGATAGTGCTGCTGCAGCGGGGTCTGTTACCCTGTCAGGACAGGGATACTATTTTGCTAACCATAGAGCATATTAAAAGACGTTGTCTTATATATGAGGGATGCACAGAGGGATATTTGCTGGCTGGAATCCAGAATTAATGCAATGTCCATTCTGCCAGGAGGGTATTAGGGACCCGGCAGTGGACAGGTGATGCTGACTTTAAAAGGCACATGGAGATTTTGCCTTATAAGGGTGAGGAATTGTTTGGGGATGGTCTTTGGGACCTCGTATCCACAGCAACAGCTGGGAAGAAATTTTTTTACCTCAGGTTTCCTCTCAGCCTAAGAAAACACTGTATTATCAGGTACAGTCCTTTCGGCTTTAGAAAAGCAAGCGGGTCAAAGGCGCTTCCTTTCTGCACAGAGACAAGGGAGGAGGGAAAATCTGCATCAGACAGCCAGTTCCCATGATCAAAAATCTTCCTCCGCTTCATCTGAGTCCACCGCATGTTGCTGGGGCTCCACAGGTGGAGCCAGGTGCGGTGGGGGCGCGTCTCGGGAACTTCAGCGACCAGTTGGCTCGCTCACAGGTAGATCCCTGGGTTCTGCAAGTAGTATCACAGGGATACAAGCTGGAGTTCGAGGCGACTCCCCCTCGCCGTTACCTCAAATCAGCCTTGCCTGCTGCCCTCGGAGAGAGAGGGAAGGTAGTACTGGCAGCAATTCACAAGCTGTACTTCCAGCAGGTGATAATCAAGGTACCCCTCCTTCAACAAGGCCGGGGTTACTATTCCACAATGTTTGTGGTACCGAAACCAGACGGTTCGGTGTGACTCATTCTAAAATTGAAATCCTTGAACACTTATATACGAAGGTTCAAGTTCAAAATGGAATCGCTCAGGGCGGTTTTTGCAAGCCTGGACGAAGGGGATTACATGGTATCACTGGACATCAAGGATGCTTACCTGCATGTCCCCATTTACCCTCCTCACCAGGAGTACCTCAAAATTGTGGTCAGGACTGTCATTACCAATTCCAGACTTTGCCGGTTACCAAGGTAATGGCCGAAATGATGATACTCCTTCGAAAAAAGGGAGTTATAATTATCCCGTACTTGGACGATCTCCTTATAAAGGCGAGGTCCAGGGAGCAGTTGTTGGTCGGAGTAGCACTATCTCGGGAAGTGCTACAACAGCACGGCTGGATTCTGAATATTCCAAAGTAGCAGCTGGTTCCTACGACGCGTCTACTGTTCCTGGGTATGGTTCTGGACACAGAACAGAAAAAAGTGTTTCTCCCGGAGAAGAAGGCCAAGGAGTTGTCATCTCTAGTCACAGACCTCCTACAACAAATATAGGTGTCGGTGCATCAATGCACGAGAGTCCTGGGAAAGATGGTAGCTTCTTACGAAGAAATTCCATTCGGCAGGTTCCATGCAAGGATCTTCCAGTGGGATCTGTTGGACAAGTGGTCCGGGTCGCATCTTCGGATGCATCGGCTGATAACCCTGTCTCCAAGGGCCAGGGTGTCGCTGTTGTGGTGGCTGCAGAGTGCTCATCTTCTGGAGGGCCGCAGATTCGGCATACAGGACTGGGTCCTGGTGACCACGGATGCCAGCCTTCGAGGCTGGGGGGCAGTCACACAGGGAAGAAACTTCCAAGAACTATGGTCGAGTCAGGAGACTTCCCTACACATAAATATTCTGGAACTAAGGGCCATTTACAATGCCCTAAGTCAGGCAATACCCCTGCTTCAACACCAGCCGGTGCTGATCCAGTCAGACAACATCACGGCGGTCGCCCATGTAAACCAACAGGGCGGCACAAGAAGCAGGATGGCGATTGCAGAAGCCACAAGGATTTTCAGATGGGCGGAAAATCATGTGTTAGCACTGTCAGCAGTGTTCATTCCCGGAGTGGACAACTGGGAAGCAGACTTTCGCAGCAGGCACGACCTCCACCCAGGAGAGTGGGGACTTCATCCAGAAGTCTTCCAAATGATTGTACACCTTTGGGAAAGGCCTCAGGTGGACATGATGGCGTCCCGCCTCAACAAAAAGCTAAAAAGATATTGCGCCAGGTCAAGGGACCCTCAGGCGATAGCTGTGGACGCTCTGGTAACACCGTGGGTGTACCAGTCGATGTATGTGTTCCTTCCTCTGCCTCTCATACCCAAGGTACTGAGAATAATAAGAAGGAGAGGAGTAAGAACTATACTCGTGGTTCCGGTTTGGCCAAGAAGAGCTTGGTACCCAGAACTTCATGAAATGATCTCAGAGGACCCATGGCCTCTGCCACTCAGACAGGACCTGCTGCAGCAGGTGCCCTGTCTGTTCCAAGACTTGCCGCGGCTGCGTTTGATGGCATGGCGGTTGAACACCTGATCCTAAAGGAAAAAGGCATTCTGGAGGAAGTCATTCCTACGCTGATTAAAGCTAGGAAAGATGTGACCGAAAAACATTATCACCACATATGGCGAAAATATGTTGCTTGGTGTGAGGCCAGGAAGGCCCCAACGGAGGAATTTCAACTGGGTCGTTTTCTGCACTTCCTACAGTCAGGAGTGACTATGGGCCTAAAATTGGGTTCCATTAAGGTCCAGATTTCGGCTCTGTACATTTTCTTCCAAAAAGAACTGGCTTCACTGCCTGAAGTTCAGACTTTTGTTAAGGGAGTGCTGCATATTCAGCCCCCATTTGTGCCTCCAGTGGCACCAGGGGATCTCAACGTGGTGTTGGACTCCCTGAAGTCGCATTGGTTTGAGCCACTTAAATCCGTAGAGCTAAAATACCTCACGTGGAAAGTGGTCATGCTGTTGGCCTTGGCGTCGGCCAGGCGTGTATCAGAATTGGCGGCTTTGTCATGCAAAAGCCCTTATCTGATTTTTCATATGGATAGGGCGGAATTGAGGACTCATTCCCAATTCCTTCCTAAGGTGGTATCAGCTTTTCATGTGAACCAACCTATTGTGGTGCCTGCGGCTACTTGGGACTTGGAGGACTCCAAGTTACTGGACGTAGTCAGGGCCCTGAAAATATGTGTTTCCAGGACGGCTGAAGTCAGGGAAACTGACTCGCTATTTATCCTATATGCACCCTACAAGCTGGGTGCTCCTGCTTCTAAGCAGCCTATTGCTCGCTGGATCTGTAGCACGATTCAACTTGCACATTCTGTGGCTGGACTGCCGCACCCTAAATCTGTAAAAGCCCATTCCACGAGGAAAGTGGGCTCTTCTTGGGCGGCTGCCCGAGGGGTCTCGGCTTTACAACTTTGCCGAGCTGCTACTTGGTCGGGTTCAAACACGTTTGCAAGAGCCTACAAGTTTGATACCCAGGCTAAGGAGGACCTTGAGTTTGCTCATTCGGTGCTGCAGAGTCATCCGCACTCTCCCGCCCGTTTGGGAGCTTTGGTATAATCCCCATGGTCCTTACGGAGTTCCCAGCATCCACAAGGACGTCAGAAAAAATAAGATTTTACTCACCGGTAAATCTATTTCTCGTAGTCCGTAGTGGATGCTGGGCGCCCATCCCAAGTGCGGATTGTCTGCAATACTTGTATATAGTTATTGCCTAATTAAAAGGGTTATTGTTATGAGCCATCTGTAGTGAGGCTCAGTTATATTTCATACTGTTAACTGGGTATAATATCACAAGTTATTCGGTGTGATTGTTGTGGCTGGCATGAGTCTTACCCGGGATTCAAAATCCTTCTTTATTGTGTCAGCTCTTCCGGGCACAGTATCCTAACTGTGGTCTGGAGGAGGGTCATAGTGGGAGGAGCCAGTGCACACCAGGTAGTCCTAAAGCATTCTTTAGTTGTGCCCAGTCTCCTGCGGAGCTGCTATTCCCCATGGTCCTTACGGAGTTCCCAGCATCCACTACGGACTACGAGAAATAGATTTACCGGTGAGTAAAATCTTATTATATATATACGCGCACACACATGTAAGGTACATCCCCTTCCTATATACACTATATTTAGTCCTCTGGGGCCCCCCTTGTCTAAAGTACCCCAGGCCTCCTGAAGTTTTAATCCGGCCCTGTTATCAGTAATGTGTAAAATGTCCCTTATAGCCTCAATCATGAGTCACACCCCTTTGGCAAGGGATGAATCTCCCCCTGTATATCCCCATCACCATCCCCTGTATCAGAGTCGGTATCTGTGTCAGCTTGCATTATCTGGGCAAGAGCATGCTTCTTAGGGTAAGTAATAGAGATGAGCGGGTTCGGTTCCTCTGAATCCGAACCCGCCCGAACTTCATGTTTTTTTACACGGGTCCGAGCGACTCGGACCTTCCCGCCTTGCTCGGTTAACCCGAGCGCGCCCGAATGTCATCATCACGCTGTCGGATTCTCGCGAGGCTCGGATTCTATCGCGAGACTCGGATTCTATATAAGGAGCCGCGCGTCGCCGCCATTTTCACACGTGCATTGAGATTGATAGGGAGAGGACGTGGCTGGCGTCCTCTCCGTTTAGAAATAGATAGAGAGTGAGAGTGAGACACTTCATTTACTGGAGCTTAGGAGGAGTACTCAGAGAGTGCAGAATTTTGCTAATAGTAGTTAGTTATACTAGTGACTGACCAGTGACCACCAGTGCAGTTTTATTATTATTTAATATAATCCGTTCTCTGCCTGAAAAAAAACGATACACAGTGACACAGTCACATACCATATCTGTGCTCAGCCCAGTGTGCTGCATCATCTATGTATAATATCTGACTGTGCTCACACAGCTTAATTGTGGGGGAGACTGGGGAGCAGTTATAGGTTATAGCAGGAGCCAGGAGTACATATTAAACAGTGCACACTTTTGCTGCCAGAGTGCCACTGCCAGTGTGACTGACCAGTGACCACACTGACCACCAGTATATTGTGATTGTCTGCCTGAAAAAGTTAAACACTCGTCGTGTGACTTGTGTGGTGTTTTTTTATTCTATAAAAAACTCATTCTGCTGACAGACAGTGTCCAGCAGGTCCGTCATTATATAATATATACCTGTCCGGCTGCAGTAGTGATATATATATTTTTTATATCATTATTTATCATCCAGTCTATACTAGCAGCAGACACAGTACGGTAGTTCACGGCTGTAGCTACCTCTGTGTCGGCACTCGGCAGTCCATCCATAATTGTATACCACCTACCCGTGGTTTTTTTTTTCTTTCTTCTTTATACATACTACATCTCATTATCATCCAGTCTATATTAGCAGCAGACACAGTACGGTAGTCCACGGCTGTAGCTACCTCTGTGTCGGCACTCGGCAGTCCATCCATAATTGTATACCACCTACCCGTGGTTTTTTTTTTCTTTCTTCTTTATACATACTACATCTCATTATCATCCAGTCTATATTAGCAGCAGACACAGTACGGTAGTCCACGGCTGTAGCTACCTCTGTGTCGGCACTCGGCAGTCCATCCATAATTGTATACCACCTACCCGTGGTTTTTTTTTCATTCTTCTTTATACATACTACATCTCATTATCATCCAGTCTATATTAGCAGCAGACACAGTACGGTAGTCCACGGCTGTAGCTACCTCTGTGTCGGCACTCGGCAGTCCATCCATAATTGTATACCACCTACCCGTGTTTTTTTTTTCTTTCTTCTTTATACATACTACATCTCATTATCATCCAGTCTATATTAGCAGCAGACACAGTACAGTACGGTAGTCCACGGCTGTAGCTACCTCTGTGTCGGCACTCGGCAGTCCATCCATAATTGTATACCACCTACCCGTGGTTTTTTTTTTCTTTCTTCTTTATACATACTACATCTCATTATCATCCAGTCTATATTAGCAGCAGACACAGTACGGTAGTCCACGGCTGTTGCTACCTCTGTGTCGGCACTCGGCAGTCCATCCATAATTGTATACCACCTACCCGTGGTTTTTTTATTTTATTTCTTATTTATACATACTACATCTCATTATCATCCAGTCTATATTAGCAGCAGACACAGTACAGTACGGTAGTCCACGGCTGTAGCTACCTCTGTGTCGGCACTCGGCAGTCCATCCATAATTGTATACCACCTACCCGTGGTTTTTTTTTCTTTCTTCTTTATACATACTACATCTCATTATCATCCAGTCTATATTAGCAGCAGACACAGTACAGTACGGTAGTCCACGGCTGTAGCTACCTCTGTGTCGGCACTCGGCAGTCCATCCATAATTGTATACCACCTACCCGTGGGTTTTTTTTCTTTCTTCTTTATACATACTACATCTCATTATCATCCAGTCTATATTATCAGCAGACACAGTACGGTAGTTCACGGCTGTAGCTACCTCTGTGTCGGCACTCGGCAGTCCATCCATAATTGTATACCACCTACCCGTGGTTTTTTCTTTCTTTCTTCTTTATACATACTACATCTCATTATCATCCAGTCTATATTAGCAGCAGACACAGTACAGTACGGTAGTCCACGGCTGTAGCTACCTCTGAGTCGGCACTCGGCAGTCCATCCATAATTGTATACCACCTACCCGTGTTTTTTTTTTTTCCTTTCTTCTTTATACATACTACATCTTATTATCATCCAGTCTATATTAGCAGCAGACACAGTACGGTACGGTAGTCCACGGCTGTAGCTACCTCTGTGTCAGCACTCGGCAGTCCATCCATAATTGTATACTAGTATCCATCCATCTCCATTGTTTACCTGAGGTGCCTTTTAGTTGTGCCTATTAAAATATGGAGAACAAAAATGTTGAGGTTCCAAAATTAGGGAAAGATCAAGATCCACTTCCACCTCGTGCTGAAGCTGCTGCCACTAGTCATGGCCGAGACGATGAAATGTCAGCAACGTCGTCTGCCAAGGCCGATGCCCAATGTCATAGTACAGAGCATGTCAAATCCAAAACACCAAATATCAGTAAAAAAAGGACTCCAAAACCTAAAATAACATTGTCGGAGGAGAAGCGTAAACTTGCCAATATGCCATTTACCACACGGAGTGGCAAGGAACGGCTGAGGCCCTGGCCTATGTTCATGGCTAGTGGTTCAGCTTCACATGAGGATGGAAGCACTCAGCCTCTCGCTAGAAAAATGAAAAGACTCAAGCTGGCAAAAGCAGTAGCACCGCAAAGAACTGTGCGTTCTTCGAAATCCCAAATCCACAAGGAGAGTCCGACTCCAATTGTGTCGGTTGCGATGCCTGACCTTCCCAACACTGGACGTGAAGAGCATGCGCCTTCCACCATTTGCACGCCCCCTGCAAGTGCTGGAAGGAGCACCCGCAGTCCAGTTCCTGATAGTCAGATTGAAGATGTCAGCGTTGAAGTACACCAGGATGAGGAGGATATGGGTGTTGCTGGCGCTGGGGAGGAAATTGACCAGGAGGATTCTGATGGTGAGGTGGTTTGTTTAAGTCAGGCACCCGGGGAGACACCTGTTGTCCATGGGAGGAATATGGCCACTGACATGCCTGGTGAAAATACCAAAAAAATCAGCTCTTCGGTGTGGAAGTATTTCAACAGAAATGCGGACAACAGGTGTCAAGCCGTGTGTTGCCTTTGTCAAGCTGTAATAAGTAGGGGTAAGGACGTTAACCACCTCGGAACATCCTCCCTTATACGTCACCTGCAGCGCATTCATAATAAGTCAGTGACAAGTTCAAAAACTTTGGGCGACAGCGGAAGCAGTCCACTGACCAGTAAATCCCTTCCTCTTGTAACCAAGCTCACGCAAACCACCCCACCAACTCCCTCAGTGTCAATTTCCTCCTTCCCCAGGAATGCCAATAGTCCTGCAGGCCATGTCACTGGCAATTCTGACGAGTCCTCTCCTGCCTGGGATTCCTCCGATGCATCTTTGAGTGTAATGCCTACTGCTGCTGGCGCTGCTGTTGTTGCTGCTGGGAGTCGATGGTCATCCCAGAGGGGAAGTCGTAAGCCCACTTGTACTACTTCCAGTAAGCAATTGACTGTCCAACAGTCCTTTGCGAGGAAGATGAAATATCACAGCAGTCATCCTGCTGCAAAGCGGATAACTGAGGCCTTGACAACTATGTTGGTGTTAGACGTGCGTCCGGTATCCGCCGTTAGTTCACAGGGAACTAGACAATTTCTTGAGGTAGTGTGCCCCCGTTACCAAATACCATCTAGGTTCCACTTCTCTAGGCAGGCGATACCGAGAATGTACACGGACGTCAGAAAAAGACTCACCAGTGTCCTAAAAAATGCAGTTGTACCCAATGTCCACTTAACCACGGACATGTGGACAAGTGGAGCAGGGCAGGGTCAGGACTATATGACTGTGACAGCCCACTGGGTAGATGTATGGACTCCCGCCGCAAGAACAGCAGCGGCGGCACCAGTAGCAGCATCTCGCAAACGCCAACTCTTTCCTAGGCAGGCTACGCTTTGTATCACCGCTTTCCAGAATACGCACACAGCTGAAAACCTCTTACGGCAACTGAGGAAGATCATCGCGGAATGGCTTACCACAATTGGACTCTCTTGTGGATTTGTGGCATCGGACAACGCCAGCAATATTGTGTGTGCATTAAATATGGGCAAATTCCAGCACGTCCCATATTTTGCACATACCTTGAATTTGGTGGTGCAGAATTTTTTTAAAAACGACAGGGGCGTGCAAGAGATGCTGTCGGTGGCCAGAAGAATTGCGGGACACTTTCGGCGTACAGGCACCACGTACAGAAGACTGGAGCACCACCAAAAACTACTGAACCTGCCCTGCCATCATCTGAAGCAAGAAGTGGTAACGAGGTGGAATTCAACCCTCTATATGCTTCAGAGGTTGGAGGAGCAGCAAAAGGCCATTCAAGCCTATACAATTGAGCACGATATAGGAGGTGGAATGCACCTGTCTCAAGCGCAGTGGAGAATGATTTCAACGTTGTGCAAGGTTCTGATGCCCTTTGAACTTGCCACACGTGAAGTCAGTTCAGACACTGCCAGCCTGAGTCAGGTCATTCCCCTCATCAGGCTTTTGCAGAAGAAGCTGGAGACATTGAAGGAGGAGCTAACACGGAGCGATTCTGCTAGGCATGTGGGACTTGTGGATGGAGCCCTTAATTCGCTTAACAAGGATTCACGGGTGGTCAATCTGTTGAAATCAGAGCACTACATTTTGGCCACCGTGCTCGATCCTAGATTTAAAGCCTACCTTGGATCTCTCTTTCCGGCAGACACAAGTCTGCTGGGGTTGAAAGACCTGCTGGTGAGAAAATTGTCAAGTCAAGCGGAACGCGACCTGTCAACATCTCCTCCTTCACATTCTCCCGCAACTGGGGGTGCGAGGAAATGGCTCAGAATTCCGAGCCCACCCGCTGGCGGTGATGCAGGGCAGTCTGGAGCGACTGCTGATGCTGACATCTGGTCCGGACTGAAGGACCTGACAACGATTACGGACATGTCGTCTACTGTCACTACATATGATTCTCTCAACATTGAAAGAATGGTGGAGGATTATATGAGTGACCGCATCCAAGTAGGCACGTCACACAGTCCGTACTTATACTGGCAGGAAAAAGAGGCAATTTGGAGGCCCTTGCACAAACTGGCTTTATTCTACCTAAGTTGCCCTCCCACAAGTGTGTACTCCGAAAGAGTGTTTAGTGCCGCCGCTCACCTTGACAGCAATCGGCGTACGAGGTTACATCCAGAAAATGTGGAGAAGATGATGTTCATTAAAATGAATTATAATCAATTCCTCCGCGGAGACATTGACCAGCAGCAATTGCCTCCACAAAGTACACAGGGAGCCGAGATGGTGGATTCCAGTGGGGACGAATTGATAATCTGTGAGGAGGGGGATGTACACGGTGATATATCGGAGGATGATGATGAGGTGGACATCTTGCCTCTGTAGAGCCAGTTTGTGCAAGGAGAGATTAATTGCTTCTTTTTTGGGGGGGGTCCAAACCAACCCGTCATATCAGTCACAGTCGTGTGGCAGACCCTGTCACTGAAATGATGGGCATGTCCTGTTTTGTTTATACAACATAAGGGTGGGTGGGAGGGCCCAAGGACAATTCCATCTTGCACCTCTTTTTTCTTTAATTTTTCTTTGCGTCATGTGCTGTTTGGGGAGTGTTTTTTGGAAGGGCCATCCTGCGTGACACTGCAGTGCCACTCCTAGATGGGCCCGGTGTTTGTGTCGGCCACTAGGGTCGCTTATCTTACTCACACAGCTACCTCATTGCGCCTCTTTTTTTCTTTGCGTCATGTGCTGTTTGGGGAGGGTTTTTTGGAAGGGACATCCTGCGTGACACTGCAGTGACACTCCTAGATGGGCCCGGTGTTTGTGTCGGCCACTAGGGTCGCTTATCTTACTCACACAGCTACCTCATTGCGCCTCTTTTTTTCTTTGCGTCATGTGCTGTTTGGGGAGGGTTTTTTGGAAGGGACATCCTGCGTGACACTGCAGTGACACTCCTAGATGGGCCCGGTGTTTGTGTCGGCCACTAGGGTCGCTTATCTTACTCACACAGCTACCTCATTGCGCCTCTTTTTTTCTTTGCGTCATGTGCTGTTTGGGGAGGGTTTTTTGGAAGGGACATCCTGCGTGACACTGCAGTGACACTCCTAGATGGGCCCGGTGTTTGTGTCGGCCACTAGGGTCGCTTATCTTACTCACACAGCTACCTCATTGCGCCTCTTTTTTTCTTTGCGTCATGTGCTGTTTGGGGAGGGTTTTTTGGAAGGGACATCCTGCGTGACACTGCAGTGACACTCCTAGATGGGCCCGGTGTTTGTGTCGGCCACTAGGGTCGCTTATCTTACTCACACAGCTACCTCATTGCGCCTCTTTTTTTCTTTGCGTCATGTGCTGTTTGTGGAGTGTTTTTTGGTAGGGCCATCCTGCGTGACACTGCAGTGCCACTCCTAGATGGGCCCGGTGTTTGTGTCGGCCACTAGGGTCGTTTATCTTACTCACACAGCTACCTCATTGAGCCTCTTTTTTTCTTTGCGTCATGTGCTGTTTGGGGAGGGTTTTTTGGAAGGGACATCCTGCGTGACACTGCAGTGACACTCCTAGATGGGCCCGGTGTTTGTGTCGGCCACTAGGGTCGCTTATCTTACTCACACAGCTACCTCGGTGCAAATTTTAGGACTAAAAATAATATTGTGAGGTGTGAGGTATTCAGAATAGACTGAAAATGAGTGGAAATGATGGTTTTTGAGGTTAATAATACTTTGGGATCAAAATGACCCCCAAATTCTATGATTTAAGCTGTTTTTTAGGTTTTTTGGAAAAAAACACCCGATTCCAAAACACACCCGAATCCGACAAAAAAAATTCGGTTAGGTTTTGCCAAAACGCGGTCGAACCCAAAACACGACCGCAGAACCGAACCCAAAACCAAAACACAAAACCCGAAAAATTTCCGGCGCTCATCTCTAGTAAATAATTGGGGTCTTTGAAGAGGTAGTGGGAGCTGAATACGACAAAACCTCAACAGACTTTTTCAAAACCTGTGTTTCAGTCTCATTGAGAGCTATCAGAGATGAATTCTGGGATATCATTCCCCTAATAGAATCCACCCATGGGGGTTTGGATTAAGAAGGCTGAGACAGTATATTACAGTCCTGAGTACATGGAATAGACTCTTCAGGAGAAGATACACAGTCTGCAGCACAGGATACAGAGTCCTCAGACATGTTTATGTGAGCTATACAAACACACACACACACACAGGTAAATGCAGACCGTTTCTCCCAGAGTACCTTCAGAGAGACACAGAGTATAAGGAGCGAGCCACACAGTGCCCCAGTAGGCAGTTTATTCAGTAAACAGAGCACAAATACCTATGGCGCGAATGAACAATGGTATACTGTATATGTATATATAACTAATTACTAATAATATGGATTCGATTGCAGCAGCCCCAAAGACCTATCTGCACAAGTATCAATAAATAACTTATGATATAAATGAAAAAAGGCTGCGCTATAGAATCAATAATATAAAGAATACATGGATTGCCGGTAAATCATAATTCAATCACATTTATTTTCCAGATATATAACAATGAATAAAATAAGAATTTACTTACCGATAATTCTATTTCTCGTAGTCCGTAGTGGATGCTGGGACTCCGTCAGGACCATGGGGAATAGCGGCTCCGCAGGAGACTGGGCACAAAAGTAAAAGCTTTAGTACTACCTGGTGTGCACTGGCTCCTCCCCCTATGACCCTCCTCCAAGCCCCAGTTAAGATACTGTGCCCGGACGAGCGTACACAATAAGGAAGGATTTTTGAATCCCGGGTAAGACTCATACCAGCCACACCAATCACACCATATAACTTGTGATCTAAACCCAGTTAACAGCATGATAACATGAGGAGCCTCCAGAAAAGATGGCTCACTACAACAAAACCCAAATTTTGGCAACAATAACTATGTACAAGTATTGCAGACAATCCGCACTTGGGATGGGCGCCCAGCATCCACTACGGACTACGAGAAATAGAATTATCGGTAAGTAAATTCTTATTTTCTCTGACGTCCTTGTGGATGCTGGGACTCCGTCAGGACCATGGGGATTATACCAAAGCTCCCAAACGGGCGGGAGAGTGCGGATGACTCTGCAGCACCGAATGAGAGAACTCCAGGTCCTCCTCAGCCAGGGTATAAAATTTGTAGAATTTTACAAACGTGTTTTCCCCTGACCAAGTAGCTGCTCGGCAAAGTTGTAAAGCCGAGACCCCTCGGGCAGCCGCCCAAGATGAGCCCACCTTCCTGGTGGAATGGGCATTTACAGATTTTGGCTGTGGCAGGCCTGCCACAGAATGTGCAAGCTGAATTGTACTACAAATCCAAAGAGCAATAGTCTGCTTAGAAGCAGGAGCACCCAGCTTGTTGGGTGCATACAGGATAAACAGCGAGTCAGATTTCCTGACTCCAGCCGCCCTGGAAACATATATTTTCAGGGCCCTGACTACATCCAGCAACTTGGAGTCCTCCAAGTCCCTAGTAGCCGCAGGTACCACAATAGGCTGGTTCAGGTGAAAGGCTGAAACCACCTTAGGAAGAAATTGAGGACGAGTCCTCAATTCCGCCCTATCCGAATGAAATATCAGGTAAGGGCTTTTATAGGATAAAGCCGCAAATTCTGATACGCGCCTGGCTGAAGCCAGGGCCAACAGCATTATCACTTTCCATGTGAGATATTTTAAGTCCACTGTGGCAAGTGGTTCAAACCAATGTGATTTTAGGAATCCCAAAACCACATTGAGATCCCAGGGTGCCACTGGAGGCACAAAGGTAGGCTGTATATGCAGTACCCCCTTGACAAACGTCTGGACTTCAGGAACTGAAGCCAATTCTTTCTGGAAGAAAAT
Organism: Pseudophryne corroboree; assembly: GCF_028390025.1. Classification (NCBI taxonomy): domain Eukaryota; kingdom Metazoa; phylum Chordata; class Amphibia; order Anura; family Myobatrachidae; genus Pseudophryne; species Pseudophryne corroboree. The sequence continues at coordinate 142,595,712 of NC_086448.1, read as the reverse complement.
CGACAAGGCCGAAATTTGAACCTTAATGGACCCTAATTTTAGGCCCATGGACAGTCCTGTTTGCAGGAAATGCAGGAAACGACCTAGTTGAAATTCCTCTGTCGGGGCCTTCCTGGCCTCGCACCACGCAACACATTTTCGCCAAATACGGTGATAATGTTGTGCGGTTACATCCTTCCTGGCTTTGATCAGGGTAGGGATGACTTCCTCCGGAATGCCTTTTTCCTCGAAGAAGCATCATCATTTCGGCCATTACCTTGGTAAAGACCCGGGGTGCCGTGGACAATCCAAACGGCAGCGTCTGAAACTGATAATGACAGTTCTGTACCACAAACCTGAGGTACCCTTGGTGAGAAGGGCAAATTGGGACATGGAGGTAAGCATCCTTGATGTCCAGAGACACCATATAGTCTCCTTCTTCCAGGTTCGCTATCACTGCTCTGAGTGACTCCATCTTGAATTTGAACCTTTGTATGTAAGTGTTCAAGGATTTCAAATTTAAAATAGGTCTCACCGAGCCGTCCGGCTTTGGTACCACAAACAGCGTGGAATAATACCCCTTTCCCTGTTGCAGGAGGGGTACCTTGATTATCACCTGCTGGGAATACAGCTTGTGAATGGCTTCCAATACCGCCTCCCTGTCGGAGGGAGACGTTGGTAAAGCAGACTTCAGGAACCGGCGAGGGGGAGACGTCTCGAACTCCAATTTGTACCGCTGAGATACTACCTGAAGGATCCAGGGGTCCACTTGCGAGTGAGCCCACTGCGCGCTGAAATACTTGAGACGGCCCCCCACCGTGCCTGAGTCCGCTTGTAAGGCCCCAGCGTCATGCTGAGGACTTGGCAGAAGCGGGGGAGGGCTTCTGTTCCTGGGAAGAGGCTGCCTGATGCAGTCTTTTTCCCCTTCCTCTGCCCCGGGGCAGAAATGAGGAGCCTTTTGCCCGCTTGCCCTTATGGGGACGAAAGGACTGAGCCTGAAAAGACGGCGTCTTTTTCTGCTGAGAGGCGACCTGGGGTAAAAAGGTGGATTTCCCAGCCGTTGCCGTGGCCACCAGGTCCGATAGACCGACCCCAAATAACTCCTCCCCTTTATAAGGCAATACTTCCATATGCCGTTTAGAATCCGCATCACCTGACCACTGTCGCGTCCATAACCCTCTTCTGGCAGAAATGGACAGCGCACTCACTCTTGATGCCAGAGTGCAAATATCCCTCTGTGCATTTTGCATATATAGAAATGCATCTTTTAAATTCTCTATAGTCAATAATATACTGTCCCTATCCAGGGTATCAATATTTTCAGTTAGGGAATCCGACCAAGCCACCCCAGCGCTGCACATCCAGGCTGAGGTCGCAGTATAACACCAGTATGTGTGTATATACTTTTTAGGATATTCTCCAGTTTTCTATCACCTGGTTCCTTGAGGGCGGCCGTATCAGGAGACGGTAACGCCACTTGTTTTGATAAGCGTGTGAGCGCTTTATCTACCCTAGGGGGTGTTTCCCAACGCGCCCTAACCTCTGGCGGGAAAGGGTATAATATCAATAATTTTTTCGAAATTATCAGTTTTTTATCGGGGGAAACCCACGCTTCATCACACACCTCATTTAATTCCTCTGATTCAGGAAAAACTACGGGTAGTTTTTTCACACCCCACATAATACCCTTTTTTGTGGTACTTGTAGTATCAGAAATGTTCAAAACCTCCTTCATTGCCGTGATCATGTAACGTGTGGCCCTACTGGAAGTCACGTTTGTCTCCTCACCGTCGACACTGGAGTCAGTATCCGTGTCTGGGTCTGTGTCGACCATCTGAGGTAACGGGCGCTTTAGAGCCCCTGACGGTTTTTGAGACGCCTGGACAGGCACTAGCTGATTAGCCGGCTGTCTCATGTCGTCAACTGTCTTTTGTAAAGTGCTGACGCTATCACGTAATTCCTTCCATAAAACCATCCAGTCAGGTGTCGACTCCCTAGGGGGTGACATCACTATTACCGGCAATTGCTCCGCCTCCACATCATTTTCCTCCTCATACATGTCGACACAAACGTACCGACACACAGCACACACACCGGGAATGCTCTGATAGAGGACAGGACCCCACTAGCCCTTTGGGGAGACAGAGGGAGAGTTTGCCAGTACACACCAGAGCGCTATATATAAATATATAGGGACAACCTTATATAAGTGTTTCTCCCTTATATAGCTGCTGTATTGTTTATTATTGCCAATTAGTGCCCCCCCCCCTCTCTTGTTTTACCCTGTTTCTGTAGTGCAGGACTGCAGGGGAGAGTCAGGGAGACGTCCTTCCAGCGGAGCTGTGAGGGAAAATGGCGCTTGTGTGCTGAGGAGATAGGCCGCCGAGAAGGGGGCGGAGCCTTTCTCCCGCTTTTTGTGGAAAACTGGCAGGGGTTAAATTCATCCATATAGCCCAGGAGCTATATGTGATGCATTTTTTTGCCAGCCAAGGTTTTCTATTGCGTCTCAGGGCGCCCCCCCCTCAGCGCCCTGCACCCTCAGTGACCGGAGTGTGAAGTGTGCTGAGAGCAATGGCGCACAGCTGCAGTGCTGTGCGCTACCTTGTGGAAGACAGGACGTCTTCTGCCTCCGATTTTCCGGTCCTCTTCTGTCTTCTGGCTCTGTAAGGGGGCCGGCGGCGCGGCTCTGGGACCGAGCTCCATGGCTGGGCCTGTGATCGGTCCCTCTGGAGCTAATGGTGTCCAGTAGCCTAAGAAGCCCAATCCACTCTGCACGCAGGTGAGTTCGCTTCTTCTCCCCTTAGTCCCTCGATGAAACTAAACTTTTCAGTAAGCAGCTCAGGAGAGCCACCTAGTGTGCACCCTTCTCGTTCGGGCACAAAAATCTAACTGAGGCTTGGAGGAGGGTTATAGGGGGAGGAGCCAGTGCACACCAGGTAGTACTAAAGCTTTTACTTTTGTGCCCAGTCTCCTGCGGAGCCGCTATTCCCCATGGTCCTGACGGAGTCCCAGCATCCACAAGGACGTCAGAGAAAAATGGTTAAATAAAATAACAGTACTGGATACAATTATCAGTGGATAAAATGTTGCAATAGTAACTGGATATATAGTAGAGATGAGCGGGTTCGGTTTCTTTGAATCCGAACCCGCACGAACTTCACTTTTTTTTTCACGGGTCCGAGCGACTCGGATCTTCCCGCCTTGCTCGGTTAACCCGAGCGCGCCCGAACGTCATCATGACGCTGTCGGATTCTCGCGAGACTCGGATTCTATATAAGGAGCCGCGCGTCGCCGCCATTTTCACACGTGCATTGAGATTCATAGGGAGAGGACGTGGCTGGCGTCCTCTCCATTTAGATTAGATTTAGAAGAGAGAGAGAGAGAGAGATTGCTGTGATACTGTAGATTAGAAGAGAGTGCAGACAGAGTTTAGTGACTGACGACCACAGTGACCAGTGACCACCAGAGACAGTGCAGTTGTTTGTTTTATTTAATATATCCGTTCTCTGCCTGAAAAAAACGATACACAGTCACACAGTGACTCAGTCTGTGTGCACTGCTCAGCCCAGTGTGCTGCACATCAATGTATTGTATATAAAGCTTATAATTGTGGGGGAGACTGGGGAGCACTGCAGGTTGTTATAGCAGGAGCCAGGAGTACATGATAAACAATATTATATTAAAATTAAACAGTGCACACTTTTGCTGCAGGAGTGCCACTGCCAGTGTGACTAGTGGTGACCAGTGCCTGACCACCAGTATATTAGTAGTATTGTATACTATCTCTTTATCAACCAGTCTATATTAGCAGCAGACACAGTACAGTGCGGTAGTTCACGGCTGTGGCTACCTCTGTGTCGGCACTCGGCAGGCAGTCCGTCCATCCATAATTGTATTATAATATATACCACCTAACCGTGGTTTTTTTTCCATTCTTTATACCGTCGTCATACTAGTTGTTACGAGTATACTACTATCTCTTTATCAACCAGTGTACAGTGCGGTAGTTCACGGCTGTGGCTACCTCTGTGTCGGCACTCGGCAGGCAGTCCGTCCAACCATAATTGTATTATAATATATACCACCTAACCGTGGTTTTTTTTTCATTCTTTATACCGTCGTCATACTAGTTGTTACGAGTATACTACTATCTCTTTATCAACCAGTGTACAGTGCGGTAGTTCACGGCTGTGGCTACCTCTGTGTCGGCACTCGGCAGGCAGTCCGTCCATCCATAATTGTATTATAATATATACCACCTAACCGTGGTTTTTTTTTCATTCTTTATACCGTCGTCATACTAGTTGTTACGAGTATACTACTATCTCTTTATCAACCAGTGTACAGTGCGGTAGTTCACGGCTGTGGCTACCTCTGTGTCGGCACTCGGCAGGCAGTCCGTCCAACCATAATTGTATTATAATATATACCACCTAACCGTGGTTTTTTTTTCATTCTTTATACCGTCGTCATACTAGTTGTTACGAGTATACTACTATCTCTTTATCAACCAGTGTACAGTGCGGTAGATCACGGCTGTGGCTACCTCTGTGTCGGCACTCGGCAGGCAGTCCGTCCAACCATAATTGTATTATATACCACCTAACCGTGGTTTTTTTTTCATTCTTTATACCGTCGTCATACTAGTTGTTACGAGTATACTACTATCTCTTTATCAACCAGTGTACAGTGCGGTAGTTCACGGCTGTGGCTACCTCTGTGTCGGCACTCGGCAGGCAGTCCGTCCAGCCATAATTGTATTATAATATATACCACCTAACCGTGGTTTTTTTTTCATTCTTTATACCGTCGTCATACTAGTTGTTACGAGTATACTACTATCTCTTTATCAACCAGTGTACAGTGCGGTAGTTCACGGCTGTGGCTACCTCTGTGTCGGCACTCGGCAGGCAGTCCGTCCATCCATAATTGTATTATATACCACCTAACCGTGGTTTTTTTATACCACCTAACCGTGGCAGTCCGTCCATAATTGTATACTAGTATCCAATCCATCCATCTCCATTGTTTACCTGAGGTGCCTTTTAGTTCTGCCTATAAAATATGGAGAACAAAAAAGTTGAGGTTCCAAAATTAGGGAAAGATCAAGATCCACTTCCACCTCGTGCTGAAGCTGTTGCCACTAGTCATGGCCGAGACGATGAAATGCCAGCAACGTCGTCTGCCAAGGCCGATGCCCAATGTCATAGTACAGAGCATGTCAAATCCAAAACACCAAATATCAGTAAAAAGCCTCTTTTTTTCTTTGCGTCATGTGCTGTTTGGGGAGGGTTTTTTGGAAGGGACATCCTGCGTGACACTGCAGTGCCACTCCTAGATGGGCCCGGTGTTTGTGTCGGCCACTAGGGTCGCTAATCTTACTCACACAGCTACCTCATTGCGCCTCTTTTTTTCTTTGCGTCATGTGCTGTTTGGGGAGGGTTTTTTGGAAGGGACATCCTGCGTGACACTGCAGTGCCACTCCTAGATGGGCCCGGTGTTTGTGTCGGCCACTAGGGTCGCTTATCTTACTCACACAGCGACCTCGGTGCAAATTTTAGGACTAAAAATAATATTGTGAGGTGTGAGGTATTCAGAATAGACTGAAAATGAGTGTAAATTATGGTTTTTGAGGTTAATAATACTTTGGGATCAAAATGACCCCCAAATTCTATGATTTAAGCTGTTTTTTAGTGTTTTTTGAAAAAAACACCCGAATCCAAAACACACCCGAATCCGACAAAAAAAATTCGGTGAGGTTTTGCCAAAACGCGTTCGAACCCAAAACACGGCCGCGGAACCGAACCCAAAACCAAAACACAAAACCCGAAAAATTTCAGGCGCTCATCTCTAATATATAGTATCAACTACAATAAAATAGAAACACGTAGTTGTTCCTTTCAGATGGATTTGTAATCTGTTACCAATAGCTGAAAAGCCAGTGAAAATGTCTTTTGATATTGCAATATTAGTTAGCTGCTCCATTCCGTGTCACTGCTACAGAGTCAATGGTAAACTATACAGTTCACTGAAGAACTTTAGCACAGAAACCGCACTGTATATTGAAAGTTGCTGCTGGGAGCCGCTACTCACTATATCCCTGCTGTCCGGGACCCTTTGATAGGTGTGAGAAACGGTGATTACCGAGCGTCCTTGGGAAAAGTACCTGTAAGCGGCAGCTGTGTATGGTGTGCATCAGTTAGCTCCGGCCGATTCGCGGCCGCACAGGGAGTCTCTTCAGTATGATCTGCAGGGAGAAAATGGCACTGGTGAGTGCTGGATCCGCTCTGAGGAAGAAGCCCACCACCTGTAATGGCACGTCTTCCCGCTTTCAGTGTTTATACAGGCCTGAGATGATTTGGCTGCTAACAGTGGGATTAGCCCCTGTTAGCATCTGTGACCAGGGTAGGTTATGTGCGCTGGCCCAGGGCGCTCCTCACAGTGCCGCACTACAAGTACCACTGATCCCTCCTGAGCGCAGCCTGTCAGAGCTGTGATCCTACCCTTGTGCCGCCATTTCCTGCTGGTGACCCGCTTACCGGAATGCCGGCATCATACTCACCACTCCATCTTCTGGCTCTGTTAGGGGGTGGTGTCCATGTTGCGGGAGTGAGCGGTAGGAGGGCTGTAGAGGGAGGAGCCAGCCCACACTATTAAAACTCTTAAAGTGCCCATGGCTCCCAAGGGACCCGTCTATAACCCATGGTACTAATGTGGACCCCAGCATCCTCTAGGATGTAAGAGAAATGGGGGAGTGCTACTAGTCCACGCCCCCGGACTTGCGGCAACCCCCCACCCCCAGCATCCGTTGCCATGGTAATGGGGGTGTGCCACGAGTCCACGCCCCCATACATCATGCGGCTCCCCCCCCCCCCCCCCCCCCCGTGACACGCGCGCGTTCACGAATACCAGTGCCAAATTAAGGCCCCAGTCCGTCGCTGGCACTCTCCCACCCGGTTTGGGAGCTTTGGTACATCCCCATGGTACTAAATGGACCCCAGTATCCTCTAGGACGCAAGAGAAAATAGGATTTTAATTACCTACCGGTAAATCCTTTTCTCGTAGTCCGTAGAGGATGATGGGTGCCCGCCCAGTGCTTCGTCTGTTCCTGCACTGTTATTTGGTTAAGTAGTGTTGTTGGTTCAGCTGTTGCTGTTCTTCATCAAGTTTGGTTAGCATGGCTTTCCTCTTGTTTGTGTGTGCTGGTTCGAATCTCACCACTGTCCTTTAAATCCTTCTCTCAAGGTATGTCCGTCTCTTCGGGGACAGTTTCTAGACTGAGTCTGATAGAAGGGGCATAGAGGGAGGAGCCAACGCACACTATTGAGTTCTTAAAGTGCCCAAGGCTCCTAGTGGACCCGCCTATACCCCATGGTACTAAATGGACCACAGTATCCTCTACGGACTATGAGAAAAGGATTTACTGGTAGGTAATTAAAATCCTATTTTTTTTAAAATAGGCCAGCGTCTTATAAACCTATTGAATAAGGATGTAAAAATAACTGTTCATGGACAGGATGAATTTAAGGTAATATTGCGGATAAACCACAAAAAATGCAGTTTTCTGAGTTTTGTTGGCATTTCTCATATGCACCAAGGTGCTTGGACCCCATAGTCATTGCCATCTGTACTGTAGATGGTGTTGCCACATAGAAGCCTATGGGCTTGTTATTGGAAAAGTGCACTGACAGGGATCCAACCGGATCTGGAATGTCCAAGAGAATGCTTTCACAGACACCTTAGAGAGTAAACCAGTCTCACCAAAAAAGTGTGCAGCCCGGAGGCTCCATCACACAATTTGCATCACATGGTGTAATCACGGGGGGTCATTCAGACCTGATTGCATGTTACCGTTTTTCGCAGCGGTGCGATCAATTCTGAGGTGCGCATGGGTCGCAATGCGCAGGTGCGACGAATCTAATGAAGAAAGTGATTGCAACAGCAATCACTAGAAGATTGACTGGAAGAAGCCGTTCCTGGGCGTCAACTGACCGTTTTCAGGGAGTGTCCATGTGAACTCAGGCGTGCCCGGCCGTTTAAAGGGAGGGATCCTGACGTCAGTTCCGTCACGGTTCATCGCAGTGGGTGAGTAAGTCCTGAGCTGTGCAGAGACTGCACAAACTTTTGTTTATGCTGCTCTCTGCACAAGCGTTTGCAGCACTGCACAGCGAATCTCCCCTCCCCTGTGGGCTGCTATTACCTGGTCGTAGCAGTGCAAAAAATAACCTGCATGCGACCAGGTCTGAATTAGGACCCTTGACCCTTGACCCAGTGCACATTCTGGAAATTGTAGCATTGCACACTGGGGAGTTGTGGCATTTTATAGACATTACCAGTAGGGTTGCCGTAGTGGGCACAAGGGGCCCCTACATATAGCTGCATCACCAGCTTGGGAGGCACTGGAGTTTCTGTGTGACATCATGTGCACAGGGGGCACTATAGGTTTTTTTTTGTTTGTTTTTTGTGGTGCTGGAGTATTTAAACATTATATTTTTTAATAACATCACCATCATATTTTGTGGCTCTTCTTCTGTGCTCTCAGTACATAACAGGGGGCACTTCCCGCTAACCTCCTACCTGGGCCTCCACCTCCGTCATGTCCCAGGGGAGGCCCAAGTACTAAAAAGCCTTACTTGGGGTTCCCCCGGGAGATGCCAGAACTTTTATCAATGGCTTTTCCCTCTCAGGAGATACAGAACCTACTTGAATAGTGTAAAACCCTGCAGCTAATTATACATAACCCTATAGATTTACTGGGTCTGGGACTCCTGGTCGACAACAAAAAGGTCGACACACCTTAGGTCGATGCCAATTGGTCGACCCACTTTAGGTCGACGTGGGCAAACGGTCGACAGGAACAAGGTCGACATGGAAAAAGGTCGACATGAGTTTTTTATGTTTTTTTGGTGTTGTTTTCTTCGTAGAGTGACCAGGAACCCCAATTAGTGCACAGCGTCCCCTCGCTTCGCTCGCCATGCTTCGTGCATGATGCCTTCGCTCGGCAAGGATTACCATTCCAATCGTAGTCCACATGGATCCAAATAAAGTTCCAATAAAGAAAAAAAACATAAAAAACTCATACCGACCTTTTTCCATGTTGACCTTGTTCCTGTTGACATTTTGTCCATGTCGACCTGTTGTCCATGTCGACCTAATGTGTGTCGACCAATTGGCGTTGACCTAAGGTGTGTCGACCTTCTTGTTGCCGACCTGGAGTCCGGATACCAGATTTACTTGTATAGCAACTAATAATACTTCCACACGTGCACACACAGTATTTATAGTGTAACGATTTTCGCTGCTTTAGACATATCTGGTATATTTAGTTGTGAACAAGTGATCTATTGTTATATATGTATCTTATAGTTACATAACTAAATTAAATATATTATATAACTCCATGTTAAGCATATAACACTAGACAATGTATCTATTGTCATATATCGCATATGTACAAATGTAAGTTTATTCAAATTTTTACAAATAATAAAACAAGTAGAACACAAGCCAAGTTACTGAAAGTCTCAGGACAAGGTCACAAGAAATGTACAAATGATTACATCATGTTTCTCAGTTCTGCATTACACACATACAGTACAGTAAGGACCACTGCCAGCCGGGATACTACAATGAAGTAACTCCTGTAACAGCCCATTAGGCTTCGTTCTCTTACCCCTGGACGCATGGTGGTTCTTTTTCTTCTTCCCCTTCTCTTTGCAGCCATCCTGTCACCTGTACTTTCTGAGCAGTGTGTCAGCTCTGAGCAGCCCGGCTGGGGAAGGAGGAGTGTACAGGATGATGTGCATGGAAAGACTATTTCATTTCAGAGAGCTGCTTCCTGTTGTAGCACGTCATTATGCATCACGCTTTACTACAGCTGCTGTTGCCAAGATGTGGGAAGCAAAGTAAGCTAGGAAAGCTTTCACTATAACACAGGAACGTTATTAGCGGTTTAAATTTAAATCTTATATCATTTTTTTAAACAATTTATTTTATTGAATCTTCAATACATTGTGAAGAAACAGAAGAATTATTTGCATTCATTTTAAACAACATCATCTGCATCAGGACAATAAGTACAGATACTGTAAAACATTCCAATATACATAACCTATTCCAAAAATATCAAGGATTAAAGCCAATAAGAAAAATGATTAAGGATCAAAGAGGATTGGAGGGTCCTGTAAAGGGACGCAAGTCTCGTACCACGGAGTTCCCTGGAAACATTTCAATATTGAATCTTTAGTTGATATTGGTAAAGTCTCCATGTAACTTTCCCATGAATCGAAGAATTTTTTTAACATGAGTCTCCTTTCAGAGGCAGGCCTCCAACCAGTTCATGTGAAAAATAAAGAAAAGTTTTTCTTTGCACAATGAAAGGGAAGGTCGAGTAGATTGGGTTCATAATTGCAGAATGGTTTTACGGGTGGCTGACGATACTGCCAATAGCAATTTCCTTACCCCTGCAGGAACTGTAATATCAGTTGGAAGCATACCAAAGAGCACCCATTAAGGTGTTAACGGTGCAAAATTAACTAAAGGCCCATACACACTGGTCGATATATCGGCCGTTCTCTTGAACAGCCAATATATCGCGGGACCGTCGGGCAGTGTGTACGGCCGATACATCTATGAACTCCGTCGTTCACAGATGTATCGCGTCGGCCGCGCAGCACAGCCGATGGCCAATATATCTACCGATATATTGGCGCGTCGCTGTGTGTGTACAGGGCGGTCGGCTGACCGCCCGTACACATGCTGCGGCGGCCGGCGGTGATTGACAGCTGAACTGGACGGGCGTGTGTACACGCCCGCCCAGTTCATGATGTCAGTCCCCGACGGATCGGGCAATGTGTATGCTCAACACACTGCCTGATCCTTGCATAGATATATCTGCAGATCAATTGATCTGCAGATATATCTATTAGTGTCTACCCACCTTAAATGTTCCATGGTGTAGCGACAAATCTGTTGTCAGAATCGTTTAATATATGGACATGACCAAAAGCAGTGGAAAAGATCTGCTGGCTCATGGGAGCATTTAAGACTAGCAGGACTCTCTAAGATCCCCATCTGACACCCTCTAGCTGGAGATATATATGCACGATGGAAAATGTTAAGAAACATTTCTGAAAATGTGGCCATTGGGAATGTGTTAATCGAGTATTCCAATTATTTCAGAAGATTTTCAATTGTCACGGATGGGAAAGTGTTCCAACCACTGAGATAGGCCTGTACATATGGTGGAGTATTCCAAAGAATCTCTGAGGAATTTATAATATGTGGATATCGCTCCTTTAGGTAAAGAGGGTACTATCAGATATCTGTCCAGGAGGTTATCACCACCACCCATTAAGAAATCCTTCCCACATAGTGTTGAGCCTGTAAATAGGAGAAAGTAGACCTTCCAATGACTAGGATCTTAGCCATAGCATCAGAATAGGAAAGGGGTTTATATGTCCCTCCTTTCCACAAAATTCTTATATAATTATAAAATATAATTTACGTGGTTGAAAATCAAAAGACACACTGGGGTTAGGAGCAAAGCAAAGTCAAAAAAATGAAGTAACTTCATATCTAAATAGATTTAAAATGTGCAGAGAGATTGCACTGTAATGTGGCAGAAAATGTAGTGGAGGTACAATAGTGTGGCATAGTATGAACTGGGGCACTGTAATGTGACACAATATGAAGTGGAGGTGATATATTGTGGCATAATATGACCCCGGACACTGCAATGTGACACAAGGGGGGTAATTCCAAGATGAGCACAGCAGGACATTTTTTAGCAGTTGGGCCAAACCATGTGCACTGCAGGGGGCGTAGATATAACATTTGCAGAGAGAGTTAGATTTGGGTTGGTTATTTTATTTCTGTGCAGGGTAAATACTGGCTGCTTTATTTTGACACTGCAAATTACATTTCAGTTTGAACACACCACACCCAAATCTAACTCTCTCTGTACATGTTATATCTGCCTCCCCTGCAGTGCACATGGTTTTGCCCAATTGCTAACAGAATTCCTGCTGCGATCAACTTGGAATTACCCCCAAGATGTAGTGTTGGCACTATAGTGTGGTATAATATAACCTGGGGTACTGTAATGTGGCACAATATATAGTGGAGGCACTATTGTGTGGCATCATATGACCTGGGGCACTCTAATGTGGCACAATATGTAGTGGAGGCACTATAGTGTGGCATAGTATGAACTGGGGCACTGTAATGTGGCACAATACATAGTGGTGGCACTATAGTGTGGCATCATATGACCCGGGGCACTGTAATGTGGCACAATATGAAGTGGAGGCACTATAGCGTGGCATAATGTGACCTAGAGCACTGTAATGTGGCACAATATGTAGTGAAGGCACAATAGTGTGGCATAGTATGTCGTGGGGCACTGTAGTGTGGCACAATATGAAGTGGAGGCATTATAGTGTGGCATAATATGACCCAGAGCACTGTAATGTGGCAGAATATGAAGTGGAGGCACTATAGTGTGGCATAATATGTAATGGAGGCCTTATTTTGTGGCATATCGTGAACTGGGCCACTGTAATGTGGCACAATATGTACTGGAGACACTATAGTGTGGCATAATATGACCTGGGGCACTGTAATGTGGCACAATATGTACTAAAGGCACTCTTGCAGGGACGTGCAGTCAGGAGAGGCAGGGGAGGCAGTGCCTCCCCTGTCATTAATGATTACATTAATTTAAAGAAGATACTTATGACACATATTCTGTGTCCTAAGTATATGCTTTATATTATTGTAATCATTTATACATTTTAAAACACTTTCAAATTTGTTTTGGAGGCACCGAGAGCGGTGCCTCCTGCGGATAATGACAAAGGGCCGGAAGCGGGGGGCGGAGCCAAGGAGAGGGCTGTAAAAGCCCATTCAAAAAAGCAGGTCAAGTGGCACTAGTATAAGTGGCTCAGTGACAGGAGCGTGCTTTCAGACCATATGAAAGCATGCCCCTGTCACTGAGGCAAATATGATTTGGCACCAGAATTTGAGCTCACCCTGTGGACCAGTTTAGTTTCGCCGATGATTATCAGCCAGCAGCTTTACTCCTGACTCGAGACCCGCTTCCATTCTTTCATCCAGCCAGACACTCTGCACTTCTTCACGTGATACCCTGGCGGCCTCTGCTCCCCTGACTACGCAGCTGTGTACAGCGACGGGAGCTGCTGAATTCACTCCCCGCTCACCACCACTCATTACCACCGCTCATCACCCCCAGCCCCCCCGCCCACTGCTGGCGACACTCATCACTGCTGCTCAGTGTTCATCACCCCCCGATCATCACCCCCATCTGACCGCTCATCAACCCCAGCCCCCCCCCGCTCACCACCGCTCATCACTGCTCATCACAGAAGCTCACCACTCATAACCGCCAGACCCCCTCACCACGGCTCATCACAGCAGCTCACTGCTAATCACCTCCAGCCCTCCCTCACCACCGCTCATCACAGCAGCTCACTGCTAATCACCTCCAGCCCTCCCTCACCACCGCTCATCACAGCAGCTCACTGCTAATCACTTCCAGCCTCCCCCTCACCACCGCTCATCAGAGCAGCTCAACACTCATAACCCCTAGCCCCCCCACCACCGCTCATCACAGCAGTTCACTGCTCATAACCCCAGCCCCCCTCTCACCACCGCTCATCACAGCAGCTCACTGCTCATCACCTCCATCCACCCCCTCACCACCGCTCATCACAGCAGCTCAACACTCATAACCCTTAGCCCCCCCCTCACCACCGCTCATCACAGCAGCTCACCGCTCATAACCCCCTAGCCCCCCCCCCCTCACCACCGCTCATCACAGCAGCTCACTGCTCATCACCTCCATCCACCCCCTCACCACCGCTCATCACAGCAGCTCAACACTCATAACCCCTAGCCCCCCCCCCTCACCACCGCTCATCACAGCAGTTCACCGCTCATAACCCTTAGCCCCCCCCTCACCACCGCTCATCACAGCAGCTCACCGCTCATAACCCCTAGCCCCCCCCCTCACCACCGCTCATCACAGCAGCTCACCCCTCATAACCCCCAGTGAGATAGTGAAACCTTTGTATTCTGATGGCTTAGTGTACAGTACACAAACTTTGTTTAATACGCAGTTATTAAAAGTTTTGAATTAAATGACCTTCAGGCTGTGTGTATAAGGTGTATAGGAAACATAAATGAATTGTGTGAATGTACACAGACTTTGTTTAATGCACAAAGTCATTCAAAATTTTGGCTAAAATGTCCTTCAGGCTGTGTGTATAAGGTGTATATGAAACATAAATGCATTCTGTGATTAGATTTAGGTCCCATCACCATGATATCTCTTTATGGTATGCAATTATTCCAAAATACGGAAAAATCCCATATCCAAAATACTTCTGGCCTCAAGCATTTTGGATAAGAGATACTCAACCTATATATACTGTATGTGTATATATATATATATATATATATATATAGATACAGTATATATATATAGATAGATAGATAGATAGATATATATATGCATATAATTTTATTTGTATTTTTTTTTATTATACATACTTAAATACTTTTTCAGCACTCGCCTAATAAACACTTCAAACTGTAATTCATCTGAATTCAAGAAATGTTAGTAAGACCAGCTGACCAGCCCCTTCACGGCCATTCCCTATTGGTCAGTCCCTATACTGACTTTCAAAAATATGAGCATTGCTCTCGGACATCTTTTGGATTTTAAATACACAGTATGTTTTTATCATGGGTTTAGATCCAGTGGTGACGAGAGAGGGTACAATTACCAGGGCCTAGGTCTGATGGAGGGGCCCAGAGGGTGCCCCAGCCTGGGTTACCACCTCATCCCTTTAATTCTGGATACCTATTAATTACACAGGTTCTGCGGCTGGCTGACTTCAAGACTCCATTTCATCTGGTTTTAATAAGCCACAGAACCTGTGTAATTAATATGTGAATTAAAGGGGTAAAGTGGTAACCCCACCCAAGCCCCATCTCCCCTTACCTGGCAGCAGCAGCTGTAACTGTTCTCCTCAGCCCAGCACATGCTGCTGTGCTGGGCAGCAGTGTGGACATGTAAGGGCTTTAAATACAATTTTTTTTTCAAGATTTTTTTTCTAAAGGTGAATGACCACGCCTCCTGCAATTAGGCCACACCCCCTGAAAAGCACCTGGGCCCAACCAGGCTGTCTTCTGTCCTGTTTAGGTCCTGTCCCTCTCTTTTAAAGAGACAGAACCACACCCAAACATATCAGTTAATGAACACCTGGGGAATTTCTTAACATTTGACCTACATATGGAAAATCCAAAAGATGCCTGCGAGCAATGCTCATATTTTTGATAGTGTAGGGATGCAGTGGGGTACAGCGCACACAGCTTGTATGAAAAAAAGAGCAATTTTTTTTTGCTCTTTTTTTTTAATGACCACTCCACAGTGGCTCACACTGCTTACAGTATATTTTTTATGTCATCAAAGGTGCAGTGGAGTAGAGCACACAGAGCTTGAATAAAATAAAGAGCAATTACTGTAATTTCCTTTTTTTTTTCAATGACAACTCACAGCAGTGAGTCAAACCACTTATATTTATGCAAACAAAGTAGCAGTGGGGTACAGCACCCACAGGATGACCAAAAAATAAAATATTTTTAAACTTTTTTGCAAATAACAACTGAAACTGTGGAATCACACCACTTATATATATGTGCACGCACATTGTACAGGAAAAAAACTATTTATTTTAACTTTGTTTTTTTTAACTATTTTTTACTTTTTTGGAACTTTTTAGTAACTTTTTCTAACTTTTTTTTCACAAATGAAAACTTACACAGCGGAGTCACGCCGCTTATATTTATGCAAACCAGTGGAGTACAGTCTGTGGAGTCACAGTGTGACACTCTTAGACTAAAAACGAAATTATTGCACTATAAAAGAAAATAATAAACAATGATTTGCTAGCTGCATGTACTGTAAATCTAGCTCAGCCAACAGTAACAGTAAGGGCATGGAGTGGACAGAGAGCTACTGGAGTGGATGGACACAATGGACACATACATCCGGTCAGCTCAGCCACTGGAGTGGATGGACACAGTGGACAAATAGGTCAGCTCAGCTTAGCCATTGGAGTGAATGGACACAGCACAGCAGCCACTGGAGTAGATGTACACAGCATAGCACATCAGCCACTGGAGTGGATGTACACAGCACAGCGAGAGTGGTCGCCACATGCAAAGGTCAACATGAGTTTACTATTCCCAATTGAAGTCTACATGGATAGTTAAGTATGAGAAAGTCCAGAAAATACAAACTAATAAAAAAACACATGTCAGCCTTTTCATGCGTCAACCATTGTCATGTCGACCTTTTGTCTATGTCGACTATATGCATGTTGACCATTTGGTGTCAACTTATTGACTGTCAACCTATTCACTGTCGACCTATCATATGGATAGCACAAGGACTTCTATGTGGTCATCTACACATATGCCGCGGTGTCGCAGCCGCCGGATCCAACCGCAGCATACTATGGTTTAGCCAGATGAAAGGATGACTGGATTTCAAGTTGAACACATACTGTACATTTGAATGTATGTGCTCACACAGTGCAGCTGTGCTCTGTGTTCTATTGGAATCCCGTTGTGGCACTTGTCGGATCCTGTTCTGCGGCATCCAGCAGAACAGGATCCAGGTGAACACAAAACCCTCCTTCCGCCCAAGTGGGACACACTTAATCCCACTGATAGAATTATCACTCATCTCACTTGTAATTTTAACACCAAAAATCTGAATTTCACGTCTTGTTTTTATATGCTATAAGGTTATATGGGATGTGGTCAATTTACCTACAATCAAAATCACGACAGTCAAAATCCCGACAACCATTGGCCGACGGTCAAAATCACGACATGGTCAAAATACAAACATTTAAAATACAGACAAGGTAATAATACCGACATTTAAAATGTTGACAGGTCAAAAAGTCAACATTAGTTTTTCATGATTTTTTTTTGGTGTTGAAACCGACTTGTTCATATTCTACCATCCCAGTGGACCTGGAGGGGGAATATAGTAGTGTGCCGAGTGCAGCGAGGCACCGTGCCTGAAGCACGGTGAGTGCAGCGAGCCATGTGAGGGGATGCGGTACACTTATACGGTGTGTATGTCAACCTGTGTCGACATACGCACCAAAACAATGAAATACGTGTGTCGACTTTTTGACCTACCACATTTTAAATGTCGGTGTTTTGACCTTGTCTCTATTTTTACCTTGCCGGGATTTAGACCGTCGGTCAATTGTTGTCGGGATTTTGATTGTAGGTATTTCATACTCATCCCGGGTATAGCTCGTCGCCAATAACACCATAACACTAGGCTTCTAGTACAGCATAGCTGCTATTATAGCTTGGAAGTGCATCTCTTAGTACAGCGGGATCTGCTGGGAGTTGTAGTCTAACTCTGTAAATAGTGTGAAACTTGTATCCGTTTTAATCTATGATTTCAGAACGTCTGCAGAACTTCTCTTTGTGACATTCCCAGGAATGGCAGAGCCTCAGTGGGTCCATTCTAGAAAGGAGGCAGGGAGCAATGAAAGGCGAGAAGGAGCCTGGGACAAGGAAGCGTCTAATAAGGTAATTTTGCTGGTGCTGAAAAGTGTGTGCTGTCAGGTGACTAATGAAGTTGGGTTTCTGTGGTCTTTGCTATATTTTATTTCATTATTCTGTGATGTATCATGAATCTGTATGATGTTTTGTTAATTTAGATAGCCCATAACCCTAAAACTATAAGGCATAGAATAGAAATGTTTTGTTCACACCAGTGACTTTGGCATGTGAGAACCCAGTACAGCAATTTTAAATAAAATCTGAGATGTAGTGGTTGCATTTTTTTTTTTTTTAAATTGTGGTGATGTGCCATGGAACAACCAATTGAAGAAGATAAGAGCGGTTACCCAGACCTCGCCGGAGAGAAGTGGCTCCCTGTATGGGTCATGTTCAGGGACTCCACCCCGCCACCCCATTCTCTGCCATTTGGGCATCAAAGTCCTTGGAAGGGCAACAAGGCCCTTTGGCCCTTGTTGGATGTTGCCGTAAAAAGGAAGGGATAGACAGGGAAAGAGATAGAGTGTCAGAGAAAGAGAACGAGAGAGAGCGTTTCAGAGAGAGAGTGTCAAAGAGAGCGGGAGACAGTGTCAAGTAGAGAGAAAGGGGGAGGGAGAGACAGTGTCGGGGGAGAGAGAGGGAAACAGTTTCAGAGAATAAGAGAGGGGGAAAGAGACAATGTCACAGAGAGAGACAGGGTCAGGGAGAGAGAGAGACAGTGTCAGGAAAAGAGAGGAGAGATATAGAAACACTGCTAGGGAGAGAGAGAGAAAGAGAGAGAGACGGTGTCAGGGAGAGGAAAGATACAGTGTTGGAGAGAAAAAGGGGAGAGACAGTGGATCCTCCGGAGGAATCACGGTTAGGAGAGGACTCCTCAGTCTTGCCAGGGACATGGCATGCAGGACTACTGACTTTCATGGCTGAGGAGGAAGTTGACGTTGAGGGAGTTAGTGGTGTGGCTTGCAGGAGCTTGGGTACAAGAGGAAGAAAGGATATAGGTGTCAGTGGAATGCTTACGCTCTTACCCAAATTTTCACAACTTGACACTGACTTCTGATGAATGCGCTGCAGGTGATGTATAAGGGAGGATGTTCCTAGGTGGTTAACGTCCTTACCCCTACCACCTGTTGTCCGGATTTGTTGAGAAATGATTCCACACTGAAGAGGTGACTTTTTTGGTGTTTTGACCAGGCATCACAATGGGCTTCTTCATCCCACGGACAACAGGTGTCTCTCCCGGTGACTCATTTACACAAACCACATCACCATCAGAATCCTCATCGTCAAGTTCCTCCTCAGCGCCAGCAACACCCATATCCTCATCCTGGTGTACTTCTGTTATGAACCACAAGCAGTGGTTCATTCCTGTTTGATTTCTGTTTATGTATTTTGTATTATAGTTCTGTTCGCATGCCAGGATTTCCATTTCACTGGTTTAGAAGACTCCTGTTGGCTGCCTGTGGTGAGTCTGTGTAATTGCAGACTGTTTCTATATGTTTAGCCTCATCTGTCTGATAGTTGATCATTATGTGGTGAGTCTCTCTACTGCAATCTGGCTCTTGTTAGTGTTACTCTCACCTGCATTTATTTGGCCATAACAGTGTGCCTGGTCTCCAGCCATCCTGATTGGGGTGTGTTTCCTTATTACCCAGCTAGCTCTGCAGTTCTGAGCTGGTGATAGACGTTCTGTTAAGATACCTGTATGTTCCTGATTAGTGTCTTGTCCAGTATTGCATCTGTGTCCCGGCCTTGTCTGATACTGGAATCCAGTGTATTCAGCTCTGTCAGAGTCCGGAGCTTCTTGTGAGCTGCTTCCTGTCCTGGAGCGTTCCTGTCCTGAAACCCAGTGATTCTGTCAACCTTTGATCCATTAGTCCTGTGGTATTGCCTGTTCCTGATCCAGTTATCCTGTGTCTTGGTGTCCTCTGGCCTGTTGTCGGAATCCTGCCTGCCCTCCAGTTCTGTGAGCCTGTGTCTGCGGCTTTGGGGGTTCTTGTCCGTCCGCCTGTAATCACACCGGTTTCGTGAGTAGCGGATTTGCCGCATCTTTCGGCCTTGGCTGTAGCTTCTTGTTACATGTGCTTTAGATTTTCTGCAGAGGGTTCCTCGTATGCTGTCATCGCTGATACACAACAGTATTGTACACAGAGAGGGTTTTATTCTGAACTATTTGCCCGTGTGGAGCAATGCAGCCCGTCCACTACAAAAACCAAAGTAAAAATCACCAAATTTTACAAAAACAATCTATAATACAAAATGTAGGGTGGTATTTATCAATGTACAGGGCGCATATAATGAATTTAGAACGTTGAATACATCCCTTTTGTTACTGAGAAGATGATATATCCTCCGTATGACGACTTGATGGTTTTTCTGATATCTTCTCCCTCCTCTCATAGAATCATACAGAGATCCCAGTGTTCATAAAAAACAGAAGTAGAAAGAGAATGTGTAGGACAATTTTTCTACCAATTGGTTATTTCCACAGCTTAAGGAAATAAAAGGGCATACCCCACTCACACAGAAACAAGTGAGTGGAAACCAATAAAGGTATCTTTTGCACCGATAAGAATATTGGAGTTTAACTAGCAGGGGCGTACCCAAAACTCACAAGAGTGAAATGATGAGAAATCACATAAAGGTATCTTTAGTAAATTTTCGATTTTGTCAGATGCGTACCCCAACTTACACAATTTGTAGTTGGAACATATATATAAAGGTATCTTTCAAATATTCTACCACCGTGCAAGATGCGTACCACAACTCACTAGATATGGAGATGTTCAACTCCTATAATGGTATCTTTATCCACGGTCTCAGAGAATTATTCCACACAGGATACACGAAAAAACAGGGAAAGGTTCCTCTTTGTTCAATTAAAACGAAAGGGTTTATTTCCCAGATGCATTAAAAAGTCAAAAAGTCAAAAGTATGATAATACAATTATCAAAAAATAAACTAAAGCAAAGAATAAAATATTAAAAAGCCAGGTCCAATTTTTAGTCGTCCCAGGCTACTCACAGTACTGTTTGTTCAACGCGTTTCGGTCTTTAAATAGGACCTTTTTCAAGAACTGTCTGTACTGTGGGAAGTCTGGATATTTATACTACAAACATCCAATAGGTGAGCAGTAGGAAAACGCATCATTAATTGATTGCTTAATTACATTTCTTTAAAACTTCAACAAAATATATAAATACTTATACAGAGTGAAACTCCCATGAATTAAATACTGTTCCAAATGTTCAATATAAGTTATGAGGCCACGAAAGGCCTTAATTAGACCATAATAAAATAGACCGCTAGGAATTATGGGAAATGTAGGAGAAAGAGCTAAACTCCATACCCATATAAGGAGTTCCGCCGGATATTCTAAATTCCAGTGGTTAAAAAGAGAAGGACTATAATACCAAACAACATGACTAATGAACAGAGTAGATTAGAATACTTTAGATGTCTAAACCATATGTGCAGTATAACAGGTGTTAGAGTCCGTTTTTCGTCGGTAATCGGATAATGCCGCTGAGACTTATGGGGGATGTAGTTCCTTTGTGGGGCTCTTATATCCTTATATGGAGATCCGCCGGAAGTTAGATGGCGATTGTTCAAATACGTCCTCCATTATCCCCTCATATTGGTTCCGTGTCCATATATTAACCGGAAGTGACGTTGCACATGGTCAAAACTTTCTCAGAAGGATCATGGGATGTGTAGTTCGGCGGCAAATTTATAAGGACTCCAAAGTAGTTAACTGAACAGAGTATACAAAATAGGTGTTAGTGTTCATATTACATACATAGATGTTATTCTTAGATATTTACATGTATGGTTGTACAAAAACAGGTTATAATAAAGAATGTCATTTTTTCACAGAAACCACTTCAACTCAAAATCGCAATTTAGGCCGTGGGGATTCAAAGTTCCGTATGTGAAAATGTATTGCATCTCTGATTTTGCAAGCTGCGAAGCTAGGTCCTTATTGCGTTTATTTTCTTGGACATGTTTAATCCCATAGAACCCTATTGCTTCCATAATAGAGCAGTTATGTCTGGCCTGAAAGTGAGCGGAGAGTGAGTGGGTAGATAACCCCTTTTTTATATTTCTAACGTGCTCGCCAAGGCGAACTTTTAGTGCCCTGCTGGTGCGTCCTATATAAAATAGATTGCAGCTACACTTAATGGCATAAATAACATTTTTACTGTCACATGTTATGAAGTCTTTGATAACATGATTTTTTCCATTTATTTCAATGTTCTCAATTTTATTTCTCCCTTCACTTTTAATGGATCTGCATCCGATGCAATTTCCACATCTATAAAAACCTCTCGAGGTTATCCTAGATGTGGTTTTATTGGATGACAGCATGCTGGAAACTAGCTTATTTTTTAAGTTTGGGGCTTTTCTGTAAATGTGAGTGGGTTTCAGAGGTACTAAAGGTCCAATGACCGGGTCCTTTCTCACTAAGTCCCAATGTTTCCTCAGGATATTTTCTATTTCCCTATGTTGTTGGTTAAATTCCGTAATGAATGCCCATTCATATGTATTTTTCTTGTTTTTCTCAGTATAGGGAAAAACAAGAAAAACAAGAAAAATACATATGAATGGGCATTCATTACGGAATTTAACCAACAACATAGGGAAATAGAAAATATCCTGAGGAAACATTGGGACTTAGTGAGAAAGGACCCGGTCATTGGACCTTTAGTACCTCTGAAACCCACTCACATTTACAGAAAAGCCCCAAACTTAAAAAATAAGCTAGTTTCCAGCATGCTGTCATCCAATAAAACCACATCTAGGATAACTTCGAGAGGTTTTTATAGATGTGGACATTGCATCGGATGCAGATCCATTAAAAGTGAAGGGAGAAATAAAATTGAGAACATTGAAATAAATGGAAAAAATCATGTTATCAAAGACTTCATAACATGTGACAGTAAAAATGTTATTTATGCCATTAAGTGTAGCTGCAATCTATTTTATATAGGACGCACCAGCAGGGCACTAAAAGTTCGCCTTGGCGAGCACGTTAGAAATATAAAAAAGGGGTTATCTACCCACTCACTCTCCGCTCACTTTCAGGCCAAACATAACTGCTCTATTATGGAAGCAATAGGGTTCTATGGGATTAAACATGTCCAAGAAAATAAACGCAATAAGGACCTAGCTTCGCAGCTTGCAAAATCAGAGATGCAATACATTTTCACATATGGAACTTTGAATCCCCACGGCCTAAATTGCGATTTTGAGTTGAAGTGGTTTCTGTGAAAAAATGACATTCTTTATTATAACCTGTTTTTGTACAATCATACATGTAAATATCTAAGAATAACATCTATGTATGTAATATGAACACTAACACCTATTTTGTATACTCTGTTCAGTTAACTACTTTGGAGTCCTTATAAATTTGCCGCCGAACTACACATCCCATGATCCTTCTGAGAAAGTTTTGACCATGCGCAACGTCACTTCCGGTTAATATATGGACACGGAACCAATATGAGGGGATAATGGAGGACGTATTTGAACAATCGCCATCTAACTTCCGGCGGATCTCCATATAAGGATATAAGAGCCCCACAAAGGAACTACATCCCCCATAAGTCTCAGCGGCATTATCCGATTACGGACGAAAAACGGACTCTAACACCTGTTATACTGCACATATGGTTTAGACATCTAAAGTATTCTAATCTACTCTGTTCATTAGTCATGTTGTTTGGTATTATAGTCCTTCTCTTTTTAACCACTGGAATTTAGAATATCCGGCGGAACTCCTTATATGGGTATGGAGTTTAGCTCTTTCTCCTACATTTCCCATAATTCCTAGCGGTCTATTTTATTATGGTCTAATTAAGGCCTTTCGTGGCCTCATAACTTATATTGAACATTTGGAACAGTATTTAATTCATGGGAGTTTCACTCTGTATAAGTATTTATATATTTTGTTGAAGTTTTAAAGAAATGTAATTAAGCAATCAATTAATGATGCGTTTTCCTACTGCTCACCTATTGGATGTTTGTAGTATAAATATCCAGACTTCCCACAGTACAGACAGTTCTTGAAAAAGGTCCTATTTAAAGACCGAAACGCGTTGAACAAACAGTACTGTGAGTAGCCTGGGACGACTAAAAATTGGACCTTGCTTTTTAATATTTTATTCTTTGCTTTAGTTTATTTTTTGATAATTGTATTATCATACTTTTGACTTTTTGACTTTTTAATGCATCTGGGAAATAAACCCTTTCGTTTTAACTGAACAAAGAGGAACCTTTCCCTGT
Source organism: Pseudophryne corroboree (assembly GCF_028390025.1). Classification (NCBI taxonomy): domain Eukaryota; kingdom Metazoa; phylum Chordata; class Amphibia; order Anura; family Myobatrachidae; genus Pseudophryne; species Pseudophryne corroboree. The sequence continues at coordinate 142,571,832 of NC_086448.1, read as the reverse complement.
TTTTTCGTGTATCCTGTGTGGAATAATTCTCTGAGACCGTGGATAAAGATACCATTATAGGAGTTGAACATCTCCATATCTAGTGAGTTGTGGTACGCATCTTGCACGGTGGTAGAATATTTGAAAGATACCTTTATATATATGTTCCAACTACAAATTGTGTAAGTTGGGGTACGCATCTGACAAAATCGAAAATTTACTAAAGATACCTTTATGTGATTTCTCATCATTTCACTCTTGTGAGTTTTGGGTACGCCGCTGCTAGTTAAACTCCAATATTCTTATCGGTGCAAAAGATACCTTTATGGGTTTCCACTCACTTGTTTCTGTGTGAGTGGGGTACACAACAGTATTGTGTTGGCGTGTGGACAGCATTGCCTTTGTTGTAGTTTGTCTTGGCGGCTGAGCCACACATACTTTTGTTTAGAGTTCTGGAGTTGCCCCTAACTCTGTTTCAGGTTTTAGTTAGAGGTTCCCCTTGTTATCGCCCCGTCTCAGTTTACGCCTTGTCTCCAACTAAGACCGGGGGGCATCGGAGTTGGGCAGACTTAATACTCCCTTCAAACGCGGCTGCCGTGGGCCCAAGCAAACATAGTCTTGCAGGCGTAGTCTGACCATGAGGGTGAGACAACGGAGTCAGGGCTTCTTAGGGGTAACTGCTGAACTTCACCCTTATTACAGCATTACGTTCCTGTACTCGGAGCTTGTCCACCCAGTTCCCTGAGTACCGAGTACAGTGAACGTAACATTATCACCAGCCATACTACAAAAAAGAAACAAAGCTAGTAGAGTAGTTTTTTTTTCTTTTTTGGTTCAGTCCAGTCCAGTGTTCAGTATCCATTCCAGTGTTCAGAATCCAGTCCAGTGTTCAGAATCCAGTCCAGTGTTTAGAATCCAGTCCAGTGTTCAGAATCCAGTCCAGTGTTCTGAATCCAGTCCTGTCTAGAATCCAGTCCTGTCTAAAATCCAGTCCAGTCTTGTCTTGTCTAGTTCAAAATACAGTCCAGTCTTGTCTTGTCTAGTTCAGAATCCAGCCCAGTCTTGTCTGTCTAGTTCAGAATCCAGCCTAGTCTTGTCTTGTCTAGTTCTGTAATCCAGCCCAGTCTTCTCTGTCTAGCCTGAAATCCTCCTGTGGAAGCCCTGCAGGCATCTCTCTCAGCCCTAAACTCTACTTTTGGTGCCTTGAGACCTGAACGGCTGGAGGTTTTGCAGCAATCTTTAAACAACTGCAAAACCTTCTGACCAAAATTTTGCTTATCCCACAAGAAGTTGTTCAGAGTTCATCTATCTCTAAAGAGACTCTTGACAAGAGAATCCTCAGGTTTGGTTGGAGAGAAAAGGTTTAAAAGTTTTCTGCGGCCCAGGCTCTTAGAAGAGGAGCATCAGCGTCACAGAAACTTAAATTTATGCCTATATTGTGGGAGTTTAGGCCACTATCTGCAGACCTGTGAGTTGCGCAAGCCAAAGTGTGGCGACAAGTCCTGCCCGCTGGCCAAGTTGAGTCAGGATTCAAGACCTACTCCTGTCTCTACTGTGGCAGAGGTAATTGCCACAAAACCCACACTAAAAAGCACTCTGTCCTATAATTGGGGTCCTTGGGCTAGGAAGCTCCATTATAGATTCAGGAACCAAAGGAGAATGTTTCTCTCATCTCTTGACTTTCATGTTGAATCAGAGTTGCAAACCCCCGAAGCGGTGCCCGATGCCTGGGGTCCTAAAGTGGTGCCCGATGCCAGGGGTCCTAAAGTGGTGCCCGATGCCCGGGGTCCTGAAACGGTGCCCGATTCCTGGGTTCCTGAAGCGGTGCCTGATGCTCAGGGTCCTGGAGTGGTGCCTGCTGGGGGTCCTGGAGTGGTGTCTAATACTCAGGGTCCTGGAGTGGTGCCCGATGCTCAGGGTCTTGGAGCAGTGCCCGATGCTCAGTGTCTTGGAGCGGTGCCCAATGCTCAGGGTCTTGGGGTGGTGCACAATGATCAGGGTTTAAGAGGGGTATCGGATATAATGGGTCAGGTGTCAATACCAGAAGGGGTCTCAGAAGCTGTTACCCCAGGTAGGGACTTGAAAAGTGCAACCCCAGAAAGGGTATCTAAAACCATAGCTCCAGAAGGGAGCTCGAGAAGCAAAATCCCAGAAGGGATCTTTAAAGCAATGTCCCTAGGTGGGTTCTCGAGAGACACAACCCTAGGAGGGGTTCTAGAGGTCGCTTCCCCAGGAAAGGACTTAAGAGGCATAGCTTTAGTGGAGGTTTTGAAGGTCATAGCTTCAGCAAAAGTCCCGTAGGTCATAATCTCGGGAGAAGTCTCGATAATTGTCGACTCAGAGAGGGAGTCTGATGGTCCAGTCCCAGAGAAAAAGTCACAGAGAAGGAGTCCGAGTGTCTGGTCACAGAGAAGGATTCCGAGGGTCCAGTCCCAGAGAGGGAGTCTGAGGGTCCGGTCCCAGCAAGAGAATCTGAGGTGCTGACCCCAGAGTGGGTCACGAAGGCCACTGCCCCAGTGGGGTTCCCAAAGGTTACTGCCCCAGCAGGGTTCCCAAAGGCCACTGCCCCAGCAGGGTTCCCAAAGGCCACTGCCCCAGCGGGGTTCCCGAAGGTCACTGCCCCAGCAGGGTTCCCGAAGGCCACTGCCCCAGAGGAGGTTCCGAAGGCCACAGCCCCTGGTGGGGTTCAGAAAGTCACTGCCCCTGGTAGGGTTCAGAAATTCACAGCCTTGAGTAATGTCTATAGTGACTTGGTCACAGTGAAGCACTCCAGCCAGTCAGCACAAAAATCACAGCCTATTATCATTGCTGCTGGATGTGCTTTCCTGCCTTCTCCCTACAGGAATTGTAAAGTTTCAGTACCTAGGGGAATTGAACGAATTTATGGTCAGTTCTCAGATTCTGAAACTGATGAGATTTCTTATGTGCCTAGGCATTCTAGTAGGAAAGGGAAGAATAATCTGACTGCTCGACCTATATATTTTGAAGATTTTTTTGAGCCAGAGATGTCTTCCTTTCCTGGTGTCTTCAAGCAGGCACAGGGGAAAAAGAAGAAGAAAAATAAATATAGTTGACTCTTGCCTTGTTGTTTTTAAAAGATTAAAAAAATGTTGTCTTGTGTCCAGTGGCCACTGTCAAGGTGGGGGGGGAGCACTATTACAAGCTGTTGCCACAGCTTGTTTCTGCTTTCCATTTATGTATTTTGTATTATAGTTCTGTTTGCATGCCAGGATTTCCATTTCACAGGTTTAGAAGACTCTTGTTGGTCGCCGGTGGTGAGTATGTGTAACTGCAGCCTGTTTCTATGTGTTTAGCCTCACCTGTCTGATAGTTGATCATTATGTGGTGAGTCTCTCTACTGCAATCTGGCTCTTGTCTGTGTTACTCTCACCTGCAGGTATTTTGCCATTACAGTTTGCCTGGTCTCCAGCCATCCTGATTGGGGCGTGATTCCTTATTACCCAGCTAGCTCTGCAGTTCTGAGCTGGTGATAGACGTTCTGTTCCTGATTAGTGTCTTGTCCAGTATTGCATCTGTGTCCCTGCCCTGTCTGATACTGGAATCCCGTGTACTCAGCTCTGTCAGAGTCCGGAGTTTATTGTGAGCTGCTTCCTGTCCTGGAGTGTTCCTGTCCTGAAACACAGTGATTCTGTCAACCTTTGATCCATTAGTCCTGTGGTATTGCCTGTTCCTTATCCAGTTATCCTGTGTCTTGGTGTCCTCTGGCCTGTTGTCGGAATCCTGCCTGCCCTCTGGTTCAGTGAGCCTGTGTCTGCGGCTTTGGAGGTTCTTGTCCATCCGCCTGTATTCACACCGGTTTCGTGAGTATAGCTCCTTGTTACATTTGCTTTGGATTTTCTGCAGAGGGTTCTGCGTATGCTGTCATCGCCGACACACAACAGTATTGTGTTGGCGCGTGGACAGCACTGCCTTTGTTTTAATTTGTCTTGGCGGTTGAGCCGCACATACTTTTGTTTAGAGTTCTGGAGTTGCCCCTAACTCTGTTTCAGGTTTTAGTTAGAGGTTCCCCTTGTTATCGCCCCGTCTCAGTTTACGCCTTGTCTCCAACTAAGACCGGGGGGCATCGGAGTTGGGCAGACTTAATCCGCCCTTCAAATGCAGCTGCCCTGGGCCCAAGCAAACATAGTCTCACAGGCGTAGACGTACACTGACCACGAGGGCGAGACAACGGAGTCAGGGCTTCTTAGGGGTAACTGCTGAACTTCACCCTTATTACAGCATTACGTTCCTGTACTCGGAGCTTGTCCACCCTGTTCCCTGAGTACCGAGTACAGTGAACGTAACACTTCAACAGTGACATCTTCAATTTGAAAATCAGGATCTGGACTGTGGGTGCTCCTTCCAGCTCTTCTTTTCTGTGCTTTTTCCAGCTTAACTCTTTTAACTTTTCTAGCAGGAGGATGAGGGCTTCCATCATCATGTGAAGCTGAACCACTAGTCATGAACATAGGCCAGGGCCTTAGCCGTTCCTTGCCACTCCGTGTCGTAAATGGCATATTGGCATGTTTACGTTTCTCCTCAGACCATTTAAATTACTTTTTTTGGGTCTTTTACTGAACTTTGGCTTTTTGTATTTTACATGCTCTCTACTATGACATTGGGCTTCGGTTCGGCCTTGGCAGACGACGTTGATGGCATTGGAGCTCTGAATCTGACACCACAAGCCGTCGGGGCATACGACGATGCGGGCCGCCAGCATGGGCGAGGCAGAAGTCCGAGAGACGGACCCCAGCTCACCCACCCTGTGCGCACCGTGGAAGGCCATCGTAAAGGCCGCCATGAAGAGGCGAACCTCGTATCCCCATATCGTATCCCCATATCCTCGTATCGTGAGCGCTGAATCCTACACCCCAAACCTTCGGGGCGTACGCCGACGGCCTTTATTGACTGAAAGGAAGGCCTATTAAATCTAAACTTGGATGAAAAAACTCCCTGTCTAACTAAGGGATGGTTTAAATATTTATCACACATAGCAAAAAGCAGACAGCTCATGAAAATAAAATATCTCAAAATTATAATTGAAATAATAACCTAAATGTTGGAGGGCCTTCTGCCCCGATGTTCTGGGATCGGCCTTCTGCCACCATCCCTGAGGGCCTGCTACCCAGATGTTATGGGATCAGCCTTCTGCCACCATCCCAGACATCCCGAATCCAATGCAACTATGGGCCATCTGCCTTGTGAGGGGTCTTACCCACTATGGCCCCTCTCCAGAAGGTAGCGATTCCACCAGGGACGTGCAGTCAGGGGAGGCAGTGCCTCCCCTGTCATTAATGATTAAGATACTACAAAGAAGATGCATATGACACATATTCTGTGTCATATGTATCCTCTTTATATTATTATAATCCTTAACCCTCTGATAATGTGTTTGGGAGGCACCGATCGTGGTGCCTCCCGTTGTCTCTGGGGAAAAGTATGGGAGCGGGGGGCGGGCACGGGTGGGGACTAGCCATGAGCAGTAAAAGCCCATTGAAAATATATGGGAAAGCGGCACCATTACATACAGGGATGTGCTTTCAACCTATGAGAGCACTTCCCTGTCAGTGAGGCCACAGTGATTGGCCAGCGGATCCGTCACTGGATCCGCTGTCAATCACTGTGCGGGCGACGCTGGCGGAGGAGGTGCGGGCGGCTGGATGCAGCGGTGGTGTGGGCGACGGGATGCGGCGGTGGTGCGGGTGGTGGTGGAGCGGGCGGTGGGTTGCGGCGGCGGTGCGGGCGGCGGAGGTTTACCTTTAGCCTGCAGAGTTTGGCAGCGGAGCGGTACTAGTTTCAAAAATGGCGCCTCAGCGTCATTTTTTAAATTCAAGATGGCCACCGTGAGCCAATCACGGCTCACCGCGTCATCGCCCCGCCCCCTCCGGCTGACTTAAATAAGTCAGTGCGAGGCAGAGGAGCGTCAGTCCGACGGCGGAGTAGGAGCTGTGAAGAGCTCCTGAAGAAAGAAGACGCTGGAAGTCTTGGATGGGCGGCGGCTATGCAAAAGAGCTTAGCAGCCGCCGCCCACCAGGTGAAGACGCTGGAAGCCCTGGGGAGGTGGCGCCCCCCCCAGGTGAAGACGCAGGAAGGAAAAAGAACAAACGGCTGCGCTGAATATCAGGAACGAAACATAATGTACAGAGAGCCAACGTAAAAAATAACAATGTTTATTAATAAAACATATAAAAAGATTGATTATCAAATAACCGGTGAATAATATATATATATATATATATATATATATATATATATATAAAAGAACAATCACTAGACGTGAACTAGTGGTATATTGTAATAACTCAGCTTTTTGGGGTGAAAAGTTCCGTGATTCACTTGTTAGATAATTGATAAGTACCAGGTGTGCTGGTGGGATCCTAATGGATTAAAAGTCCCTCAGCTGAAATTAATATTCAATACCTTTCCAAAATGGGCTGGTAAGAGCCGAGCGTCCTCGGCTTCAATGTCCTGCAATGCCCATATACGCTGTGCAGCGGAAAGGAAGAGACCGTCTCTCTCACAACCCGGTCGTGGCGGCGTGTGCGCTGAAGCCGCTGATGTCGGATGCTGTAGACGGAGGGTGCAGCGGGGACCAAGGAGCAACTGGAAGATTTCACCTGAGCTGAGTGTGGATAGGGGCGGGTCCTGACGCGTTTTGTCACGTTCACGTGACTTTCTCGAAGGTAGGAAGCCCTGCAATGAAGGAAATTTTCCATAGGCAACTTCCTGATGGTGGGCGCCGGCTGCCCACACCGCTAAACAGCGGCACAGAAGAAGGTGTCAGTAACACTGGATGAAGGCTGCGCTTCACAGGACCACTTCGAGCACAGGCTGAGAAATGCGTCAAGCATCCCGCCCGACGTCTTGTCCGGTATCCTGGGTATTCAACACTAACATACCCGCAGCTACGGAAGCACGAGCGAACGGCTCTCGACTTTGATCAGCCGCGAATGGCTCTCTGGTCTTGACTAGCCGCACTCTGAAGTGGTCCTGTGAAGCGCAGCCTTCATCCAGTGTTACTGACACCTTCTTTTGTGCCGCTGTTTAGCGGTGTGGGCAGCCGGCGCCCACCATCAGGAAGGTGCCTATGGAAAATTTCCTTAATTGAAAGGCCGGGTAAGCTTTATTACATGAGACTGCACAAATAGCGATTCAGCTTTAAAGTCACTGCACACTTATGGAAATATGTATATCTAAGCTACCCGTAGAAAATTTGCCTTCATCTGGATGAGATTGTAATCATACAAACTGATCACCATTTTCTAACACTCCACTGTGGATGGACTTCCTAAACAGCATCTAAGGAACTCATGCGAATTAATTAGCCCATGCATGGAGCTTAACCCTCCAAGTACCAATATAATAGAATTGCTGCTGCATTCATTGGAAATATAAGTGGTTATGTTCCTGTTAGGGGTTACCATTTGTAATCATTAAATAGTTGATGTATACTATATGTTAAATATTCCAGGATAAGCGGTCTTTTTTACTGAAATTGTGTCAGTTATTTTTAATAATAAATTTTATTAGACTGTTTAATGGTAGCGCTTCTCTGAGTGTTTATTGTTCTGTGTATTTTTTTGGGTTGAGGATCAGCACCTCGACCAGGGAAGCTGCAGCCAGAGAACAGTAATTATTCTAGGTGTCGTATAGCCATATTTCCTAGCGCCCACCTACCTTCCTTTTTTAATTGGGGTGGGGGCTGTGGCCAGCGCTTGGGGCCGCGGGAGCACGGCTCTGCGGGCCGGAATTACCCCTGTGCCGTGTACTAGGGCAGTCCTTGATTCCGTGGCCTCCACCACAGCTGATGCAGGAGTGACGAATACGACACCTCCGCCCCAAACCGCATTGGGCAGGATTGAAAGCGAAGCATTAACCATGCCCCGCGTGCAATGAACCCCTTCAAAAGCCGGCAGAATGAGAGGCAGGTCGTGGAACCCGTCATTCCCGCTGTACCGGCTGAACCCTGCGGCAGCTCCGAGCACAATACCACATCCGTTTAACTGAAGGTATAGATCTGCCGCCCATGCTGTTTGCGCCGGAAGTCCTCGTAGTAACGTCGCCAAGTATGGTACAGCACGTGTATAAGGAATTGATGGCGCACAATGTTCATGTGTTCATCCGGGCGCGTCTCTGAGTAACACGCCGCAAAGATCGACATGATCTAACTCAAGTCGGGTAGGAGCGCAAAGCGTCCTCGCTGCCCCGGCCCTTTTGCTTAGCTGAAAGCAAGGCTATATGAGCATCGCTAGTAAGAGCAAAATATAGACAGATAGGCCCTTACAGATCCGGTCTCGGACCCGGGGCCGGAGACCACGGTGCACTGCCGTGTTGGCGCAGTAAACGGAGTCCGACTCCACAGACACGTGCGAGGCAGAAGAGGTTGAATGCCATTGCTGCCGCCATTTTTCGACGCTTGACCCTGTGCCAACCATCGGAGGAGGAGGACACCCCCTGAGGACGTGGAGGCAAGGGAAGAGTCCGTGCCCCGACGCCTGCGCCTATCGCGCTTGCCGGTAACCTTACGCGCACTGCTGCCACTGCTAAAGGAGCGGGACTGAGTACTAGATCCCCCCACTACGGGGGTAACTGCGCTCCCCATGGACCAGTCAGGGTCCGATGAAGACTCACCAGTACGAGGGGGAACTCCATCCGTCCCAGCAGCCGCCATACGACTTGTGGATGCGCCGACTGACTCCATTTCTGGCCCAACGTCCGCGGCTGGGGAAATAAAAGAGAGACAATGTTCCCCTGTTCCCCTATCGAACCAGCAGCCGCCGGGAGTGGGGCAGGCGGGTTGACCATCGAGCCAGAGGACAGGAGCGGGATAAGAGATTGCACAATGCTATCCTCCAAAGAAGCAGTGGCCAGACATGGTCCCCCGGATACGGAGGATAACAAAGGAGCCACCGCCGACACGACAAAGGCACAAATGGCTCTAAGATCAGACCCGGAACGCGAGTCGCGCGCCCCATGGGAGGTTCGCAAACTTCCCGTCGGGAGCAAGGACTCCGATGATCCCTCACTGTCAGGTTCAACGGCACGTCCGCTCTGCTGTGATACCCCCCGGCCGAACCGCCTGTGCCGCGACCTTCTCCCATCCCGAGCAGTAGCCCCAGGAGGAGAAACCGGAGAGTCACCAGAACTAGAAAGAGGCAGCTCCACGTCAGACTGAGGGCTATCCGTTGCAGCGACGGAAGCCAACAGCCGGACACGGGGAGGGACAGAACGCTCACCTCCCGCCGTAGCACTACGGTAACATATGAGACTGGTAGGGCCGCACGGTCACATCTGGCGGAAGTACGAAGCGGCCCACGAACAGCCCCGGAAGGGGCTGGCACCACGGGTTCAACCACGGCAGAAAAGGCCAGTGGCCAGTCCCGCCGCGGGCGGACGCGGCACGCCCCAGGCCGACCGTCCCTGCAATGGAAACCGCCGGCAGCAGCTCGTCCGCAGCCGCAGAGTGGGTGTGTCGCCCCGCCCTGCCAAGGGAGGGCGCCTGCCGGTGAGCGTGTCCCTGGGGAGCAGTAACAGGCCTCATATGTGTCTGGCCAGACCCCTGGCGTCTGGCAGCTGCACGAAGCCCCCCTCCCTCCTGATGGACAAACGATACTGCGGGCTGCCCCCAACCTGGGTATCCCCATCATTAACCAACCCCGGGCAGGAGACCGTTCCCTGCCCCACGCAGCCAGCCCGTCCAACAGCAGCCCCGAGCGGTGGATCCAGGGACGGCAGGACACCGTCCCTGGCAGGCCGCCTCAGATGGCCGCGGACCCCCGTCGCTCCATCCAGCGCCGCAGCCAGCGGCGGTGACGGAGACAGTGATTGATGCCGCAGGGGAGCGCGGGCGGAGCTCCAGTACAGCAGGCGCAACAGGTCTACCCCGTGACGGCCAGACACCATCAGAGTCCATAAGCCGTGCGGGGAGCCCTGCGCTGCGCCTTGGTCTTTAAGGAAGCTGTATGGGGAATTGTGCCTTGTCAGGTAACCCGCTCAGTGAGACATCACAGTGCAGACATGAGGAGGCTGCAAAATGCAAGGACAGGAATAGAGGTAGGAGAAGGGGAGATAAAGGGAAAGCAGAGAGAGTATAGAAGGAATAATATAGGGAGAAAAAAGGAATAAAGTGACTGGAAAAAGGAAAGACTTTTAGTAATTTAAGTGATAACAAAAGGGGTTACTTAGCAGTTCCACGAGAAGAGCTGAAGAGAGGCAGGAAGTACCATGTCAGCAGCCTATATGCATGACAGGCTAGCCCCTATCCACAATCCAGCCAATCAGCCTCCCGGACCTTCTCTCTACGTTCCTCCCACCACAAAACGTTAACCCCTTCCAAGCCAAAGTGATGCATTGAGAGGCGCTCCACAAGCCCAGATGGTGCGTTTACACTGCTCGGTCACATTATGTTCCCTACGCAGTCTTTCTAATCAGTGGTATTATTGGTCCAAATCACTGGAAGAAAATGACAAAATCACTGGAATCATTTGTCAAGATCACTGTAATTAATAATTAATTATAAATCACTGATATTAATTGGTAAAATCTCGCTATCGCCTGCCTAGTGAAGTGGAACCTAGACGGCATTTGGTACCTGGGACACACTACCTCAAGAAATTCTCTAAGTTCCTGTGCTGGATACCGGACACACGTCTAACACCAACACAGCTGCCAAGGCCTGAGTTATCCGCTTTGCAACAGGATGACTGCTGTGATATTTCATCTTCCTCGCAAAGGACTGTTGGACAGTCAATTGCTTACAGGAAGTAGTACAAGTGGTCTTCCGACTTCCCCTCCGGGATGATGATCGACTCCCAGCAGCAACAACAGCAGTGCCAGCAGCAGTAGGCGTTACACTCAAGGATGCATCGGAGGAATCCCAGACAGGAGAGGACTCGTCAGACTTGCCAGTGACATGGCCTGCAGGACTATTGGCGTTCCTGTCTAAGGAGGAAATTGACACTGAGGGAGTTGGTTGTGTGGTTTGCACTGGGAGCTTGGGTACAAGAGGGAGAAGGGATTTAGTTGTCAGTGGACTGCTTCCGCTGTCACCCAAAGTTTTTGAACTTGTCAATGACTTCTGATGAATGCGCTCAGGTGACGTATAAGGGAGGATGTTCCTAGGTGGTTAACGTCCTTATCCCTACTTATTATAGCTTGACAAAGGCAACACACGGCTTGATACCAGTTGTCCGCATTTCTGTTTAAATAATTCCACACCGAAGAGGTAATTTTTTTGGTATTTTGACCAGGCATGTCAATGGCCTTATTCATTCCACTGACAACAGGTGTTTTACCTCGGTCCCTGACTTAAACAAACCACCTCACCATCAGAATCCTCCTTGTCAATTTCCTCCTCAGCACCAGCAACACCCATATCCTCATCCTGGTGTACTTCAACAGTGACATCTTCAATTTGACTATCAGGAACTGGACTGTGGGTGCTCCTTCCAGCACTTCCAGGGGGCGTGCAAATGGTGGAAGGAGCCACCTCTTCCAGTCCAGTGTTGGGAAGGTCAGGCATCGCAACTGACACAATTGAACTTTCCTTTGGGATTTGGGATTTAGAAGAACGCACAGTTCTTTGCTGTGCTTTTGCCATCTTAAATCTTTTCAGTTTTCTAGCGGGAGGATGTGAAGCTGAACCACTAGCCATGAACATAGGCCAGAGCCTCAGCCGTTCCATGCCACTCTGTGTCGTAAATGGCATATTGGCAAGTTTACGCTTCTCCTCAGACGCTTTTAATTTTGATTTTTGGGTTATTTTACTGAACTTTAGTTTTTTGGATTTTACATGCTCTCTACTTTGACATTGGGCTTCGGCCTTGGCAGACGACGTTGATGGCATTGAATCGTCTCAGCCATGACTAGTGGCAGCAACTTCAGCACTAGGAGGAAGTGGATTGTAATATTTCCCTATTTCACCCTCCACATTTTTGTTCTCCATTTTTTAATGTGTGGAATTATATGCCAGTAATATTATTATATCAATAGCAATGGCCTATTGTACAACTATATATTGTTGGTCACCAAAATGCTGCACTGTACTACTATATATACTGCTCACAAAAATGCAGCACAGATATGGAATGGAATGGATAGATGCAGTGACACAGAGCTGCAAGATACAGCAATGGCGTAATGTACTGTACAACTATATACTGTTGGTCACCAAAATGCAGTACACTGAGCACAGATATTTCCAGCACACTGAGCACAGATATGGAGCTTTTCAGGCAGAGAACGTAGATATTTGCAGCACACCAAGCACAGATATTTGCAGCACACTGAGCACAGATATTTGCAGCACACTGAGCACAGATATGGAGCTTTTCAGGCAGAGAACGTAGCCGTGTCCTCTCCGTTCAATTTCCAATGCAGTGAAAATGGCGGCGACGCGCTGCTCTTTATATAGAATACGAATCTCGCAAGAATCCTACAGCGGGATGATGACGTTCGGCCGCGTTCGGGTTAACCGAGCAAGGCGGGAAGATCCGAGGCTGCCTCGGACCCATGTAAAATAGGTGAAGTTCGGGGTGGTTTGGATCTCGACGAATCGAACCCGCTCATCTCTAATTTATATGTCATCCTTCGGTTCGATTGTGTGGTGAGGGGGTGATTTGCTTCTGTGTGTCCACATATTTTATGATTGGCAGCAATAACGTAACTACCAAAGGTGGATGCAGCTGCTATGAGGCCCCAGAAGCATGTAGGGCCTGCTGCTCCCCTGCATCCAATCAGGCTGCAGTACAGTGCAGGTTGCAGGCCAGCACCACAGCAGCAGCCACAAGTGTGCATTTGGTAGTCGTCTGCGTGTGTTGCCTGGTGCATGGCGTGAGGGTGCTGGGATCTGCGTTGCAGATGGCTGCTGTGTGCATGTGCTGCCAGGTGCATGCTGTGAGAGTGGGGGTGTCGGCCGTGGCAGCCGATGCAAGAGGTGGAGGTTTGTGCGGTGTGGTGCAATAGGATGGGGGGAGGGGCGGTAGAAGGGGGGGATGCTGTAATCCAGAGGTTCCCAAACTGTGTGCCGTGGTTCCCTGGGGTGCCTCTGGACACTTGCAGGGGTGCCCTGGGTTGGTGGTCCAGGACTAATTCAAATTATTCATGGTCAATATAATAGGCAAAACCAGTGCTGGTGGCTGCCAGTCATAAAATATGTGGCTAAACAGAAGCAAATCTTGTCCCTCACCACACAACTGACCCTAAGGATGACATATAAACGCCATCTACTTCTATTTCTTTCTAAATTTCTCAATAAGAAATTTTTGGCCTACGGGTGCCGTGAAAAAAATTCTGATATTCTAGGGCGCTGTGATTACAAAAAGTTTGGAAACCACTGCTGTAAGCCACTGCAGTATGCTGGAGGGACGGGGGATTGACGTACTGGGGGAGGGGGGGGGGGGGGTTGTATGCATCCTATCCTTGCTGTGCTCTCGCCCTAGTCCTCCTCATATATGTGTATATATAATATATGTATATAATATTATACACATATAAAGTCTATGTATATTACATATATATATATATATATATATATATATATATATACAGTATGTGTATAGATATGCTGTATACAGTATATACATACAGTCCAGGTATGGATTGTAACTAAGAGCCCGATACATTGAAGGAAAAAGTTGCAGTATATTACATGCTGCAGCCCCGTGCTATGTGGTCTGTATGTATATATATATATTATATATACAGGTTGAGTATCCCATATCAAAATATTCCGAAATACGGAATATTCTGAAATACTGACTTTTTTGAATGAGAGTGAGATAGTGAAACCTTTGTTTTTTGATGGCTCAATGTACACAAACTTTGTTTAATGCACAAAGTTATAAAAAATATCGGCTAAAACTACCTCCAGGCTGTGTGTTTAAGGTGTATATGTAACATAAATGCATTTTGTGCTTAGATTTAGGTCCCATCACCATTATATCTCATTATGGTATGCAATTATTCCAAAATACGGAAAAATCCGATATCCAAAATACATCTGGTCCCAAACATTTTGGATAAGGGATACTCAACCTGTATATATAGTAGTGATGTGCACCGGAAATTTTTTGGGTTTTGTGTTTTGGTTTTGTGTTCGGTTCCGCGGCCGTCTTTTGGGTTCGGACGCGTTTTGGCAAAACCTCACCGACATTTTTTTGTCGGATTCGGGTGTGTTTTGGATTCGGGTGTTTTTTTTCAAAAAACCCTAAAAAACAGCTTAAATCATAGAATATGGGGGTCATTTTGATCCCATAGTATTATTAACCTCAATAACCATAATTTCCACTCATTTTCAGTCTATTCTGAACGCCTCACACCTCACAATATTATTTTTAGTCCTAAAATTTGTACCGAGGTCGCTGGATGGCTAAGCTAAGCGACCCTAGTGGCCAACACAAACACTTGGCCCATCTAGGAGTGGCACTGCAGTGTCAGGCAGGAACGCACTTCAAAAAAATTGTCCCCAAACAGCACATAATGCAAAGAAAAAAAGAGGCGCAATGAGGTAGCTGTGTGACTAAGATAAGCGACCCAAGTGGCCGACACAAACACCTGGCCCATCTAGGATTGGCACTGCAGTGTCAGACAGGATGTCACTTCAAAAAAATTGTCCCCAAACAGCACATGATGCAAAGAAAAATGAAAGAAAAAAGAGGTGCAAGATGGAATTGTCCTTGGGCCCTCCCACCCACCCTTATGTTGTATAAACAGGACATGCACACTTTAACGAACCCATCATTTCAGCGACAGGGTCTGCCACACGACTGTGACTGAAATGACTGGTTGGTTTGGGCCCCCACCAAAAAAGAAGTAATCAATCTCTCCTTGCACAAACTGGCTCTACGGAGGCAAGATGTCCACCTCATCATCATCGTCCGATTCATCACCCCTTTCAATGTGTACATCCCCCTCCTCACAGATTATCAATTCGTCCCCACTGGAATCTACCATCTCAGGTCCCCGTGTACTTTCTGGAGGCAATTGCTGCTGGTGAATGTCTCCAAGGAGGAATTGATTATAATTCATTTTAATGAACATCATCTTCTCCACATTTTCTGGAAGTAACCTCGTACGCCGATTGCTGACAAGGTGAGCGGCTGCACTAAACACTATTTCGGAGTACACATTGGAGGGAGGGCAACTTAGGTAGAATAAAGCCAGTTTCTGCAAGGGCCTCCAAATTGCCTCATTTTCCTGCCAGTATACGTACGGACTGTCTGACGTGCCTACTTGGATGCGGTCACTCTTATAATCCTCCACCATTCTTTCAATGGTGAGAGAATCATATACAGTGACAGTAGACGACATGTCAGTAATCGTTGGCAGGTCCTTCAGTCCGGACCAGATGTCAGCACTCGCTCCAGACTGCCCTGCATCACCGACAGTGGGTGGGCTCGGAATTCTTAGCCTTTTCCTTGTGGGAGAATGTAAAGGAGGAGCTGTTGACGGGTCACGTTCCGCTTGACTTGACAATTTTCTCACCAGCAGGTCTTTGAATACCTGCAGACTTGTGTCTGCTGGAAAGAGAGATACAACGTAGGTTTTAAATCTAGGATCGAGCACGGTGGCCAAAATGTAGTGCTCTGATTTCAACAGATTGACCATCCGTGAATCCTGGTTAAGCGAATTAAGGGCTCCATCCACAAGTCCCACATGCCTAGCAGAATCGCTCTGTTTTAGCTCCTCCTTCAATGTCTCCAGCTTCTTCTGCAAAAGCCTGATGAGGGGAATGACCTGACTCAGGCTGGCAGTGTCTGAACTGACTTCACGTGTGGCAAGTTCAAAGGGTTGCAGAACCTTGCACAACGTTGAAATCATTCTCCACTGCGCTTGAGACAGGTGCATTCCACCTCCTTTGCCTATATCGTGGCCAGATGTATAGGCTTGGATGGCCTTTTGCTGCTCCTCCAGCCTCTGAAGCATATAGAGGGTTGAATTTCACCTCGTTACCACCTCTTGCTTCAGATGATGGCAGGGCAGGTTCAGGTATTTTTGGTGGTGCTCCAGTCTTCTGAATGCGGTGCCTGAATGCCGAAATTGGCCCGCAATTCTTCTGGCCACCGACAGCATCTCTTGCACGCCCCTGTTGTTTTTTAAATAATTCTGCACAACCAAATTCAAGGTATGTGCAAAACATGTAACGTGCTGGAATTTGCCCAGATGTAATGCACGCACAATATTGCTGGCGTTGTCTGATGTCACAAATCTCCAGGAGAGTCCAATTGGGGTAAGCCATTCTGCGATAATCTTCCTCAGTTGCCGTAAGAGGTTTTCAGCTGTGTGCGTATTCTGGAAAGCGGTGATACAAAACGTAGCCTGCCTAGGAACGAGTTGGCGTTTGCAAGATGCTGCTACAGTTGCCGCCGCTGCTGTTCTTACAGCGGGAGGCAATACATCTACCCAGTGGGCTGTCACAGTCATATAGTCCTGAGTCTGCCCTGCTCCACTTGTCCACCTGTCCGTGTTTAAGTGGACATTGGGTACAACTGCATTTTTTCGGACACTAGTGAGTCTTTTTCTGAGGTCTGTGTACATTTTCGGTATCGCCTGCCTAGAGAAATGGAACCTAGATGGTATTTGGTACCGGGGACACAGTACCTCAATCAAGTCTCTAGTTGCCTCTGAATTAACGATGGATACCGGAACCACGTTTCTCACCGTTCAGGCTGCCATGGCCTCAGTTATCCGCTTCGCAGCAGGTTGACAGCTGTGATATTTCATCTTCCTCGCAAAGGACTGTTGGACAGTCAATTGCTTACTGGAAGTAGTAGAAGTGGTCTCCCGACTTCCCCTCTGGGATGACGATCGACTCACAGCAGAGTTGGTGGTGTAGTTTGCAGGAGCTTGGTTACAAGAGATAGGGATTTACTGGTCAGTGGACTGCTTCCGCTGTCACCAAAAGTTTTTGAACTTGTCACTGACTTATGATGAATGCGCTGCAGGTGACGTATAAGGGAGTATGTTCTGAGGTGGTTAACGTCCTTACCCCTACTTATTACAGCTTGACAAAGGCAACACACGGCTTGACACCTGTTGTCCGCAGTTGTGTTGAAATAATTCCACACCGAGAGCTGATTTTTTTTGTATTTTGACCAGGCATGTCAATGGCCATATTTCTCCCATGGACAACAGGCGTCTCCCCGGGTGCCTGACTTAAACAAACCACCTCACCATCAGAATCCTACTTGTCAATTTCCTCCCCAGCGCCAGCAACACCCATATCCTCATCCTGGTGTACTTCAACACTGACATCTTCAATTTGACTATCAGGAACTGGACTGCGGGTGCTCCTTCCAGCACTTGCAGGGGGCGTGCAAATGGTGGAAGGCGCCACCTCTTCCCGTCCAGTGTTGGAAAGGTCAGGCATCGCAACCGACACAACTGGACTCTCCTTGGGGATTTGTGATTTCGAAGAACGCACAGTTCTTTGCTGTGCTTTTGCCAGCTTAAGTCTTTTCTTTTTTCTAGCGAGAGGATGAGTGCTTCCATCATTATGTGAAGCTGAACCACTAGCCATGAACATAGGCCAGGGCCTCAGCCGTTCCTTGCCACTCCGTGTCGTAAATGGCATAATGGCAAGTTTACTCTTCTCCTCAGACGCTTTTAATTTAGATTTTTGGGTCATTTTACTGATCTTTTGTGTTTTGGATTTTACATCCTCTGTACTATGACATTGGGCATCAGCCTTGGCAGACGACGTTGATGGCATTTCATCGTCTCGGCCATGACTAGTGGCAGCAGCTTCAGCACGAGGTGGAAGTGGATCTTGATCTTTCCCTATTTTTTTAACCTCCACATTTTTGTTCTCCATATTTTAATGCGCACAACTAAAAGTCACCACAGGTATACAATGTAGATGGATGGATAGTATACTTATGGATGACGAGTGACGACACAGAGGTAGGTACAGCAGTGGCCTACCGTTCTGCTATATACAGTATAATGGACCTGGTGGACACTGTCAGCAGACTGCTAAACTAGTACTACTAGTATAAAGAAAAAAAGCCACCACAGGTATTCAATGTAGATGGATGGATAGTATACTTATTATTATTAATGGATGACGAGTGACTGACGACACAGAGGTAGGTACAGCAGTGGCCTACCATACTGCTATATACAGTATAATGGACCTGGTGGACACTGTCAGCAGGCTGCTAAACTAGTACTTCTAGTATAAAGAAAAAAAGGCACCACAGGTATACAATGTAGATGGATGGATAGTATACTTATTATTATTAATGGATGACGAGTGACTGACGACACAGAGGTAGGTACAGCAGTGGCCTACCGTACTGCTATATACAGTATAATGGACCTGGTGGACACTGTCAGCAGACTGCTAAACTAGTACTACTAGTATAAAAAAAAAGCCACCACAGGTATACAATGTAGATGGATGGATAGTATACTTATGGACGACGAGTGACGACACAGAGGTAGGTACAGCAGTGGCCTACCGTACTGCTATATACAGTATAATAAATGGACCTGGTGGACACTGTCAGCAAACTGCTAAACTAGTATAAAGAAAAAAAAGCCACCACAGGTATACAATGTAGATGGATGGATAGTATACTTATGGACGACGAGTGACGACACAGAGGTAGGTACAGCAGTGGCCTACCGTACTGCTATATACAGTATAATAAATGGACCCGGTGGACACTGTCAGCAAACTGCTAAACTAGTATAAAGAAAAAAAAGCCACCACAGGTATACAATGTAGATGGATGGATAGTATACTTATGGACGACGAGTGACGACACAGAGGTAGGTACAGCAGTGGCCTACCGTACTGCTATATACAGTATAATAAATGGACCTGGTGGACACTGTCAGCAAACTGCTAAACTAGTATAAAGAAAAAAAGCCACCACAGGTATACAATGTAGATGGATGGATAGTATACTTATGGACGACAAGTGACGACACAGAGGTAGGTACAGCAGTGGCCTACCGTACTGCTATATACAGTATAATAAATGGACCTGGTGGACACTGTCAGCAAACTGACAGGTATACAATGTAGATGGATGGATAGCATACTTATTATTATTAATGGATGACGAGTGACGACACAGAGGTAGGAACAGCAGTGGCCTACTGTACTGCTATATACAGTATAATGGACCTGGTGGACACTGTCAGCAAACTGCTAAACTAGTACTACTAGTATAAAAAAAAAAGCCACCACAGGTATACAATGTAGATGGATGGATAGTATACTTATGGACGACGAGTGACGACACAGAGGTAGGTACAACAGTGGCCTACCGTACTGCTATATACAGTATAATGGACCTGGTGGACACTGTCAGCAGACTGCTAAACTATTACTACTAGTATAAAGAAAAAAAGCCTCCACAGGTATACAATGTAGATGGATGGATAGTATACTTATGGACGACGAGTGACGACACAGAGGTAGGTACAACAGTGGCCTACCGTACTGCTATATACAGTCTAATGGACCTGGTGGACACTGTCAGCAGACTGCTAAACTATTACTACTAGTATAAAGAAAAAAAGCCTCCACAGGTATACAATGTAGATGGATGGATAGTATACTTATGGACGACGAGTGACGACACAGAGGTAGGTACAGCAGTGGCCTACCGTACTGCTATATACAGTATAATAAATGGACCTGGTGGACACTGTCAGCAAACTGCTAAACTAGTATAAAGAAAAAAAGCCACCACAGGTATACAATGTAGATGGATGGATAGTATACTTATGGACGACGAGTGACGACACAGAGGTAGGTACAGCAGTGGCCTACCGTACTGCTATATACAGTATAATAAATGGACCTGGTGGACACTGTCAGCAAACTGACAGGTATACAATGTAGATGGATGGATAGTATACTTATTATTATTAATGGATGACGAGTGACTGACGGCACAGAGGTAGGTACAGCAGTGTCCTACTATACTGCTATATACAGTATAATGGACCTGGTGGACACTGTCAGCAGACTGCTAAACTAGTACTACTAGTATAAAAAAAAAAGCCACCACAGGTATACAATGTAGATGGATGGATAGTATACTTATGGACGACGAGTGACGACACAGAGGTAGGTACAGCAGTGGCCTACCATACTGCTATATACAGTATAATGGACCTGGTGGACACTGTCAGCAGACTGCTAAACTATTACTACTAGTATAAAGAAAAAAAGCCTCCACAGGTATACAATGTAGATGGATGGATAGTATACTTATGGACGACGAGTGACGACACAGAGGTAGGTACAACAGTGGCCTACCGTACTGCTATATACAGTCTAATGGACCTGGTGGACACTGTCAGCAGACTGCTAAACTATTACTACTAGTATAAAGAAAAAAAGCCTCCACAGGTATACAATGTAGATGGATGGATAGTATACTTATGGACGACGAGTGACGACACAGAGGTAGGTACAACAGTGGCCTACCGTACTGCTATATACAGTATAATAAATGGACCTGGTGGACACTGTCAGCAAGCTGCTAAACTAGTATAAAGAAAAAAAGCCACCACAGGTATACAATGTAGATGGATGGATAGTATACTTATTATTATTAATGGATGACGAGTGACTGACAACACAGAGGTAGGTACAGCAGTGGCCTACCGTACTGCTATATACAGTATAATGGACCTGGTGGACACTGTCAGCAGACTGCTAAACTAGTATAAAAAAAAGCCACCACAGGAGTGTTTTTCAGGCAGACAAACGTATACTGGTTGTCACTGTCAGCAAAACTGTGCACTGTACTCCTGCTATAGCAGCTCCCCAGTCCCCACAATTAAGCAGTGTGAGCACTCAGCACAGATATATCATGCAGCACACTGAGCACAGATATGGTATGGAGCATTTTTTTCAGGCAGAGAACGGATAAAAAAAAACTCGTGGTCACTATCAGCAAAACTCTGCACTCTACTCCGAGTCCTAACAGCTGCTTCCCAATCCTCCCCACAATTAGTAATAAAACAAATAATCAACTGTCTCTTCTATAATTATAAACGGAGAGGATGCCAGCCACATCCTCTCCCTATCAATCTCAATGCACGTGTGAAAATGGCGTTGACGCGCGGCTGCTTATATAGAGTCCGAATCTTGTGAGAATCCGACAGCGGGATGATGACGTTTGGGTGCGCTCGGGTTAACCGAGCCATACGGGAGAATCCGAGTATGGCTCGGACCCGTGTAAAAAGGGTGAAGTTCGGGGGGGTTCGGTTTCCGAGAAACCGAACCCGCTCATCACTAATATATATAGCAGCAAACGTGAAGCCGGCACTCCCCTCTGTACCAAAGCAGGTAACTTGCATCCGGTGCCTTCCAGGTGTATTAGGCCACAAACGGTCAATCACCAAACATACCAAACATAGGCGGCACTCAGGACGGCTTGTAAGAATCACACGGACCCCAGCATAGAGTTCAACGTTTCAATCTTATTCACAGATTTTCGTCAGGATAAAGGTAAGTAACACAACCCACACTTAAATACACCCATCAAGTGAAAAACACGCCCCCAACCCGTCACAGACGTGGCCGGAATGACGTGAACATAACATGTGAATACCATCACCAATAATTACATGCAGACTGAGGTACTAGAATACATCATTGTGAAATACAGCAACAAATAGCAATACTGTTACAAACTGTTCAATTTAACTCATAGGCAAATAATCTACCGTAATTAATTATCAAAGCGGGTTCACTTATTATTAACAATACCTGTTGCACTGATTGCCCATAAGCCAAAATAAACAATCAGAAAAAGTTTTTTTAACACTCATATACAGAATCTCATAGAAGCAACTCGAGTTGTAAAATAACTCTAAAAAAAGGGGGACTAGTAGGGATATACCTCACAATTCCCTTTTGATAATTTAATCACAATACATAGAGAATGATAAGCTATACAACAGGCCCATAGCCAGTTATAAAAATACATGTAAACCTGGATTCTCATTTAACACCTTAGGAGCAAGGGTATTGAGTTTAAAAATCCACTCAGCTTCCCGCTGTAGTAAAAGACGTGATCTGTCTCCTCCGCGTGGATTAGCTGGTATGTGATCTATAATCCTATAGCGGAGGGATGCTAAAAGGTTGATCTGCTTTACCTTTCTCCAATGCTTGTCTGATTGAAGTACGATGCATGGTCATTCTTTCCTTAAACATTCTATCGGTTTTTCCGATGTACACTAGACTGCAACGGCAAATAATCATATACACCACAAACTTTGTGGTGCATGTAACCGCTTGTTTAATGGGAATAATTTTACCTGTGTGTGGATGTCTAAAAGAACTACCACTGAGCATGTAGCTACATGTAGTACAATGAGGACATTTGAAGCTGCCCAATTTCTTGGACCTTAGAAAATGACCCGTCAGCCGGTTAGGATCCGTAATATCAGTTTTTACTAATAAATCACGGAGACTACGGCCTCTAGTGTAACAAGGCATGATATTACATGTAGCTAGTGATTTAAGATCCGGATCACTTTTAACAATGGGCCATAGTGATTTAGTTCGTTTTTTTAATCATCTGGCTCGAGGTGTTATAATGATTAACCCAAATAAATTTGGATTGATCATCAGTCCTATCACTGGGAGATAGCAGCTCACTTCTAGTTTTCTTAAGTGCTTTAGTTTTTTGTTTTAACAAACTGCTAAGACTATAACCCCTATTAAGAAATTACAAGACCATGTTGTCTAGTTGAGCCAGAGCTTTACCTCTGTCACTGGTAATGCGAAGAGCCCTTAAAAACTGGGAATAAGGTAACCCTTCCTTTAACGACAAAGGATGGCAACTTTGGTACTTCAACAAGTTATTACGATCAGTGGGTTTGGTGTACATAATTGTCTCAACTGAATTATCCACTTTCTGAATTGTTACATCAAGAAAATTAATCTTATCCACACTCATATTTTAATAGGATGCGGCCTTTGATTATGTTTGTCAAAAATTGCTTTTAAATCCTCCGCAGCCCCTGACCATATGATAAATAGGTCATCTATATATCTTAGAAAGACCTTCAGATCCCTGCTGACTGATAATTCAGTATAAAAGATATCTTTTTCTACCATAAACATATAGCAATTGGCGAAGGATGGTGCCATGGAAGATCCCATGGCACACCCTGCCAGTTGAAGGTAAAATTTCCCGTCAAAGTAAAAATAATTTCTTTTAAGAGTTAATTCTAACAACTGCAGAAAAAATTAAACATTGGGACCTTTATATGCTTCATTGTCAGTGATGATTCTTCTACTGCACTAAGTCCCTGGTCATGTGGGATACTAGTATATAAACTAGTTACATCTGCGGTGCATAAAACCGTATCATCTTTCAGATAAGAAAGTGTATCCAATCTAACTAATAAAGAATTAGTATCTTTCAAAAATGTTGGTTCCCGTAGCGCACACTCCTGCAAAAATGAATCCAAATAGATTGATATTGGCTGATATAGTGATCCCCTGGCAGAGATAATTGGTCTGCCAGGTGGATTCACTAAGGACTTATGTATTTTAGGTAATGTATATAGGGCTGGTGCAATGGGAAAACAAACTGTCAATGCTTTTTGAACCTCGAAAGAATTTATGCCTTCCTTTACACCATTGTCCAAAATTGAATCTAATTCCCTTTTAAATTTCGAACACGGATCAGCTGGTAGTACTCGATAAACCTTGCTGTCAGCTAGCTGTCTGTAAATATCAGTACAATAATCACTTTTATTCATAACGTAATAGAAATACCCTTATCTGAGGGACGTATCACAATGTCATCATAACTTTGCAAATCTTTAATAGCTTGTTGCTCTTCAACTGACATATTAGAATAATGCTTTTTACACATAGAGACATCATCAAGTACTGCATCATTAAGCATACGCGAGAAAGTTTTAATAGAGCTATTCGATGATGGAGGGTCAAATTGAGAGCCCGGTAAAATGGCTTTCAGTTTGGTAGGTACTTCACCCAATGAATTTGACACTCCAGCATTACGTTTAGAAAAAAAAATCATTACGTTTATTTGTCCATTTGCTCCTTAAGTTTATCAAGCCATTTAGTGGAACCATCAGCTTCTAACTAAATTTCCACTAAATGGCTTCAATTTTGGACAATAGTGTAAAGGAAGGCATCATTTCTGGCGAGGTTTAAAAAGCATTGACAGTTTGTTTTCCTGTTGCACCAGCCCTATATACATTACCTAAAATACATAAGTCTTTAGTGAATCCACCTGGCAGACCAATGATCTCTGCCAGGGGATCACGATATCAGCCAATATCAATCTATTTGGATTCATTTTTGCAGGAGTGTGTTTACGACACGGAGTGGCAAGGAACGGCTGAGGCACTGTCCTATGTTCATGGCTAGTGGTTCAGCTTCACATGAGGATGGAAGCACTCATCCTCTCGCTAGAAAAATGAAAAGAGGTAAGCTGGCAAAAGCACAGCAAAGAATTGTGCGTTCTAAATCACAAATCCCCAAGGAGAGTCCAAATGTGTAGGCAGGACTGATTCCTGACCTTCCCAACACTGGGCAGGAAGAGGTGGCTCCTTCCACCATTTACATGCCCCCTGCAAGTGCTGGAAGGTGCACCCACAGTCCAGTTCCTGATATTCAAATTGAAGATGTCACTGTTGAAGTACACCAGGATGAGGATATGGGTGTTGCTGGGGCTGAGGAGGAAGTTGATGATGAGGATTCTGATGGTGATGTGGTTTGTTTAAGTCAGGCACCCGGGGAGACAGTTGTTGTTGTTTGTGGGATGAATAAGACCATTGACATGCCTGGTCAAAATACAAAAAAAAAATAACCTCTTCGGTGTGGAATTATTTTAACAGAAATGCGGACAACAGGTGTCAAGCCGTGTGTTGCCTTTGTCAAGCTGTAATAAGTAGGGGTAAGGACGTTAACCACCTAGGAACATCCTCCCTAATACGTCACCTGGAGCTCATTCATCAGAAGTCATTAACAAGTTCAAAAACTTTGGGTGACAGCGGAAGCAGTCCACTGACAACTAAATGCCTTCTTCCTCTTGTACCCAAGCTCCTGCAAACCACACCACCAACTCCCTCAATGTCATTTTCCTCCTTAGATAGGAACGCCAATAGTCCTGCAGGCCATGTCACTGGCAAGTCTGACGAGTCCTCTCCTAACTAGGATTCCTCCGATGGATCCTTGAGTGGAACGCCTACTGCTGCTGGCGCTGCTGTTGTTGCTGCGGGGAGTCGATCGTCATTTCAGAGGGGAAGTCGGAAGACCACTTGTACTACTTCCAGCAAGCAATTGACTGTCCAACAGTCCTTTGCGAGGAAGATGAAATATCACAGCAGTCATCCTGTTGCAAAGAAGATAACTCAGGCCTTGACAAATATGTTGGTGTTAGACGTGCGTCCGGTATCCACCGTTAGTTCACAGGGACACAAATCCCATCTATATTCCACTTCTCTAGGCAGGCGATACCGAGAATGTACACAGACGTCAGAAAAAGTGTCCTCAGTGTCCTAAAAAATGCAGTTGTACCCACTTTCCACTTAACCACGGACATGTGGACATGTGGAGCATAGCAGACTGAGGACTATATGACTGTGGCAGCCCACTGGGTAGATGTATTGCCTTCCGCAGCAACAACAGCGGCGGCACCAGTAGCAGCATCTCGCAAACGCCAACTCATTCCTAGGCAGGCTACGCTTTGTATCACCGCTTTCCATAAGAGGCACACAGCTGACAACCTCTTACGGAAACTGAGGAACATCATCGCAGATTGGCTTACTCCAATTGGACTCTCCTGGGGATCTGTGATATCGGACAACACCACCAATATTGTGCATGCATTACATGTGTGCAAATTCCAGCATGTCCCATGTTTTGCACATTCCAGATGGCTGTCTCAGCCCTACGATGACCTCTACCTTAATGACAGGCAGTGGCGGTCGCTGGGTGGGAGGGGGGTGAGCTGGCGGCATTTAGCCGCCGTTTAGGGGATGCGTTCCGGGCAATGCAGGCGAGCCCACCGTTGGGGGGCGGGCCGCAGCGGCTGTGGGATCCTCACAGCAACCCTCACAGCGACGAGAAGCTCCTGCCAGCGCGCAGAGCTACTCCTAAAGTACAAAAGCATTGCCGCTCTGCATGCTTTTGTACTTGTGCTGGGGGGGGGTTGGGCCTGACATGCAGTGCATACTAGCCCTGCGCTTGGTGCCCCCCCGCATGTCTGTGTGACTGATCATAGATGTGCTGAATTTAGCACATCTACGATCAGGTCTGATTTAGGCCCTATGTTGGCGACTGTCTCACGTTTAAAAGTAGAGATGTGCGGCGGACACTTTTCGGGTTTTGGTTTTGGATCTGGATCTCCGTTCGTGTGTTGGATCTGGATTGGTTTTAACCAAAACCACCCTTTTCGTGTTTTAGTTTTGGTTTTAGATCTGGATTTAAAAAAAAAACCACAACATAAAAACAGCTACTATCACAGAATTCTTATAATTTTTTATTTTGTTACTACGGTATTATTAACCTCAATAACATTAATTTCCACTAATTTCCAATCTATTCTGAACACCTCACAATATTGTTTTTAGGCCAAAAGGTTGCACGAGGTAGCCGGATGACTAAGCTAAGTGACACAAGTGAGCGGCACAAACATGTGGCCCATCTAGGAGTGGCACTGCAGTGGCAGATAGGATGGCAGTTTTAAAAACTAGGCCCAATGCGCACATAATCCAAAGAAAAAAAAGAGGTGCAAGATGGAATTGCCCTTGGACCTTGCCACCCACCCTTTTGTTGTATAAACAGGACATGCACACTTTAACAAACCAATAATTTCAGCGACAGGGTCTGCCACATTACTGTGGCTGAAATTATTGCTTTGTTTGGGCCCCCACCAAAAAAAGAAGCAATTAATCTCTCCTTGCACAAATTGGCTCTACAGAGGCAAGATGTCGTCCTCATCCTCATCCTCCGATTCCTCACCCCTTTCACTGTCTGTGTACATCCCCCTCCTCACAGAGTATTAATTCGTCCTCACTGGAATCCACAATCATAGGTCCCTGTGTTCTTTCTGGAGGCAATTGCTAGTAAAGGACTTCCTGGAGGAATTATCATTAATTTTGATGAACATCATCCTCTCCACATTTTATGGAATTAACCTTCTATGCCATTCGCTGACATGGTTATTGGCTGCACTAAACACTCTTTCGGAGTACACACTGGAGGGAGGGCAACTTAGGTAAAATAAAGCCAGTTTATGCAAGGGCCTCCAAATTGCCTCTTTTTCCTGCCAGTATACATATGGACTGTCTGACATGCCTACATGGATGCTGTCACCGATATAATCCTCCACCATTCTTGCAATGGTGACAGAATCATCTGCAGTGACAGCAGACATGTCAGTTATTGTTGTCAGCTCCTTTAGTCCAGACCAGATGTCAACACTTGCTCCTGACTGCCCTGCATCACCGACAGTTGGTTGGCTAGGAAACTTTATTCTTTTCCTCGCAGCCCCAGTTATGGGAGAAAATGATGGAGGAGCTGTTGACAGGTCACATTCTGCTTGAGTTGACAATTTTCTCACCAGCAGGTTTTTGCACCACTGCAGACTTTTTAAATCTAGGATCGAACACGGCGGCCGAAATGTAGTGCTCTGATTTCAACAGACTGACCACCCTTGAATCCAGGAAAAGCAAATGAAGGAGTCCATCGGAATCACTTAGCTCCTCCTTCAATTCCTTCAGCTGCTTCTGCAAAAGCCTGATGAGGGGAATGACCTGACTCAAGCTGGCAGTGGCTGAACTGACTTCACGTGTGGCAAGTTTGAATGATTGGAGAACCTTGCACAACATGGAAATCATTCTCCACTGTGCTTGAGTCAGGTGCATTCCCCCTCCTTTACATATATCAGTGATGGCTAACCTTGACACTCCAGCTGTTGTTGAACTACACATCCCAGCATGCCCTGCATCAGTTTTAGCATGGCAAAATAACAAAACTGTAGCGGGCATGCTGGGATATGTAGTTCAACAACAGCTGGAGTGTCAAGGTTAGCTATCACTGGCCTATATCATAGGTGGATGTATAGCTTTGAATTGCCTTTTGCTGCTCCTCCATCCTCTGAAGCATATATTGTTGACTTCCACCTCGTTACCACCTCTTGCTTCAGGTGATGGCAGGGCAGGTTCAAGAGTGTTTGCTGGCGCTCCAGTCTTCGGCACGGAGTTGCTGAATGTCGAAAGTGGCTCACAGTTTTTCGGGCCACCGACAGCATCTCCTGCATGCCTCTGTCATTTTTCAAAATTTCTGAACCACCAAATTAATTGTATGTGCAAAACATGGGACGTGCTGGAATTTGCCCAGATGTATTGCACACACAATATTGGTGGCATTGTCCTATATTACAAATCACCAGGAGAGTCTAAGTGGGGTAAGCCATTGTGAGATGATGTCTCTCAGTTTCTATAAGAGGTTGTCGATGGTGTGCCTATTACAGAAACTGGTGATACACAGCATTACCTGCCTAGGAACAAGTTGGTATTTGTGAGATGCTGGTACCGATGTTGCTGCTGCCAAAGACAATTAATCTACCCAGTGGGATTTCATAGTCATGTAGTCCTTAGTTTGCCCTGCTGCACTTGTCCATGATTAAGTGGACAGTGGGTACAACTGCATTTTTGAGGACACTTTTCTTTATGTCCCTGTACAGTTCAGGAATTGCTTGCCTAGTGAAGTGGAATCTAGATGGGATTTGGTACCAGGGACACAGTACGTCCATCCACTGTCTATATCCCACTGCACTAATGGTGGATACTGGATACTTGTCTAACACCAGCATAGTTGCTATGGCCTCAGTAATCCCCTTTGCAACAGGGTGACTGCTTTCATATTTCATCTTCTTTGCAAAGGACTGTTGGACAGTCAATTGCTTAGTTAAAGTAGTACAAGTGATCTTCTGACTTTCTCTCTGGGATGACAATTGACTCCCAGCAGCAACAACAGAAGCGGCAGCAGCAGTAGTAGGTGTACCACCCAAGGATCCTCCGGAGTAATCCAGATAGGAGAAGACTCATCAGTTATGCCAGTGACATGGCCTACAGGACTACTTTCATTCCTGATTGAAAAGGAAATTGATGTTGAGGGAGTTGGTGGTGTGGCTTGTAGGAGGTTGGGTACAACAGGAAGAAGGGATTTAGGTGTCGGTGAACTGCTTATGCTATTACCTAAAGTTTCTGAACTTGACAATGACTTATGATGAATACGCTGCAGGTGATGTATAGGGGAGGATGTTCCTAGGTGGTAACATCCTTACCGCTACTTATTATGGATTAACAAAGGCAACACAAGGCTTGACATCTGTTGTCCGGATATGTGGAGAAATAATTCCACACTGGAATAAGTGGATTTTTTGGTGTTTTGCCCAAGCATGACAATGGTTTTTTTCATCCCGTGGACAACAACTGTCTCCACTGGTGCCTTATTCAAACAAACCACATCCCCATCAGATTCCACATCGTCAACTTCCTCCTCAGCACCAGTTACACTAATATCCTCCTCATCCTGGTGTACTTCTACAGTGACATCCTCAATCTCAATATCAGCAACTAGACTGGCGGTGCTCCTCCAAGCACTTGCAGAGGGCATGCAAATGGTGGTAGGAGCCTCCTCTTTCCATACAGTATTGGGAAGGTGAGGCCTAAACATTGCAACCATAGACACACTTGGGGTTTATTTACTAATATTCATGTTTGAGTTGATTTGTGTTGAGTTTAAACTCGTTTTTTATCGGACTCATTTTCCTGCAACTTTTTGAATCCATCTACGCTCATTTACTAAGCTGTCGAGTTATTTGTTTTCGTATTTTCCAATGTCAATGTTTTTCGTGTTTTTGTGTTCTATTTACGGCCGCAATTTTATTTTTCGTTAGTGTTTTTTTTATTTTTACTTGGGTAGTGACTATGTTAAACATGGCAGTGTTTTTATGCAACTACGGCTGTATTTGCACTTTTACTTCCGTTTTTCACCTTCGTTCGTGATTGGTTGTGTTTCAGATTTAGGAGTGTGTGTGCGCATCCATATAAATATTCCCCAAACCGTAAACACCTCGTGGGTTTAGTTAGTAGTGAGGAGAGAGGTTGTGCTGTGGAGGTTGGTGAGTAGTATTTTTTTGGAGGAGTATTTTAGGCGAATTCTGAGTGTAGTATTGTGTTTGAAAGTATTCTTGTCATTCTTGTAGTCTTGTATTTTTTGGGGGTTTGTCTTAGTTTTTGTCCTAGTGGGGTTTTTTTTTTGGAGTCTCTTGTCAGTGTTTGTGTGTGTGTGTTGTGTATTTTGTAGTGGTAGTGCAGGAGTGTGTTGTTTTTTATTTTTTTCATTGTTCATTGTAGTCAAAATTATGTCTGACTCAGGTGGCTGAGGTGAGTGAGGTGGGAGAGGTGAGTGAGGTGGAGGGTGTGAGGGAGGGGGAGGAGGTTGGTGAGGTGGAGGAGGTGAGTGAGAGTGAGGAGGTTAGTGAGGTGGAGGAGGTGGGTGAGGTTGCTGATGCAACTTTGAGTGACAGTGACAGTCATGCAGCTCCGCGGAATATAAAATTCAGTTATTCTGAGAATGTGGCATTGGTGCGTGAGCTATTTGGGCCTGAGTCGGCAAAGGTGCCATCACAGAAGAAGATGTTAGTGTGGGCAAAAGTTGTTGCTGCTGTTAATAGTGAGGGGGTGGTCAAGTGGACGGAGGACACCTGCCGCAAACGGTACTATGATATAAAGTGCCGTGTGAAGTCCAAATGGCCAAGGAGGCGAAGTTGGCTTGCAAGACCAGTGGGTGTCAGCCCTTCATTGCCAGATATCTGGACTACGAGGAGCCCATGCGGAGCTTAATACCTCCTGAAGTAGTGTCAGCAACCCATGTCCGTGATTCCAATCGGCCCAGGAAGGATGGTGAGTATATTTTTTCATAATAACATGTTTTTTTGGTTGTATTTATTGAAGAATATGGAAAATGTGTGTCATGTGACCTAGCGCATTACTACCGTCTTCAACTACATGTCACCAAAACCCTTGGGTTTGTTAATCTCTAATCCAAAACCCAATGTAGCACATAACAGTATTGTATGTGAATATTATTATTTTTTATTCTGTATTTTTGATTGTCAAGTTGTTAGTTTGTCTGGCTTTTTTTTCAAACACCAAGCTTGTAACCCAACACATTTGGGCAAAAAAAATGTTTACTCTAGGGCCCTCATTCCGAGTTGTTCGCTCGCAAGGCGAATGTTGCAGAGTTACACACGCTAAGCCGCCGCCTACTGGGAGTGAATCTTAGCTTCTTAAATGTGCGACCGATGTATTCGCAATATTGCGATCACAAACGACTTAGCAGTTTTAGAGTAGCTTCAGACTTACTCTGCCTGTGCGATCATTTCAGTGCTTTTCGTTCCTGGCTGACGTCACAAACACACCCAGCGTTCGCCCAGGCACTCCCACCGTTTCTCCGGCCACTCCTGCGTTTTTTCCGGAAACGGTAGCGTTTTCAGCCACACGCCCCTAAAACGCCGTGTTTCCGCCCAGTAACACCCATTTCCTGTCAATCACAATGCGATCGTCGGAGCGATGAAAAAGCCGTGAGTAAACTTACTTTCTTCATAGTAAAGTTACTTGGCGCAGTCGCAGTGCGAACATTGCGCATGCGCACTAAGCGGATTCTCACTGCGATGCGATGAAAAACACCGAGCGAACAACTCGGAATGAGGGCCTATATTTTGTTGCAGTTAGCCATGTGCAAGGTTACAAAAACAGTGGTTTACATGTTATAGTCTGGAGTAGGCCTAAGAAACTTTAAAACCAGTGACATGTGCCTCATAATTATATCTGAATTTATTCATGTTTAAAAAGAAGTCCCTATATTGATTCTCGCTTGGCAGATGTATTTGTTACCTTCCCCAACACTGCTTTATCAGTGACTGCTATATGTGGATGGTTTGTAAATTTGTTTAATGGTTTTCTTAGTTTAGTGGTGATATTGTGCTACTGTGTGTTTGTTGTGTCACATCACACATGTTTACACAAATTTAATTAATTAATCTCAAAATGTTATTATAGAAGAAATAAGTGTGTGCTTTGTAGTGTTATTGTATGTATTTGGAATGTAGGCCCATGTTTGTGGCCTCTACATTATCTCATGCGTAGCACTTTCTTGAGTGCACATGCCTATTGTGCGATATTGTTGTGGTAATGTGTGTGTGTGTGTGTGTGTGTGTGTGTGTGTGTGTGTGTGTGGTCAAGGTCAGATTATGTTCTAATTTGGTTGGTAACAAAAACACAGCACAGAAAATAAGAAGTTGGTGTCATCTTTATAAACATAATGCCCCAAATGTAGAACAAATGCATTATACAATTTTAGCAAATTTTCCCCCCCCAAATGTACAGTGTTGAAAAAAAGCACAACTGCTCGCCCTACGACAGTCCCACGACATCTGATGATGATGATGATGATGATGCAGCTGCGGAAGCAGGTAAAGTGTCCATTGTAGTACATGTTATGTTTGTAAAGGAATGGACATACAATATTTTTCACTTTAATACTAGGTCCCTCAATACAAGGCTTGACCAGCAGGACTCCTGAACCCCACAAAAAATGGACACATGTGGAACCCAAGAAACAAGGTTGGATGTCCTGGCCAAACCACAGCAGTCTACACCGCCACAAAGAATGTCAGCAGTTTCTTCTGTTCCACCGCTCCAAATTTTGGACACTCCACCAAGACGCCAACCACACTCCCCTCATCTGGATGGTGAGTAAGAATCTATAAAAACTTAATAGATTAGTCATCTATTAATTATTCATGAATTTACAATCAAAAACTGGACACACAGCACAAGCACCCATACTTACAGAAGAACAGCAAACATAAAATGCACACAAAGTAAAATGTCCATTTTCTCCTCCATTAAAGATATGTATGTCCACTTCAGCCATACAGTAGCAGATTGTCTGGAAGATGCTGCAACACAAACAGATGTCTAAGCTTGACAAAGAGTGAGGCTGTATTCCTTTTTTTGGGTTGCATTTTTCTACAAACATTGGCTTCAACATGCAACCACATTTACATTTTTTGGCCTATCACAGTAAAAGCCAACACTTTTGGAAACAACTCACACATTTCTCATCGAGTATGTATGACATACCAGACAAATCATGTGGGTGCTTTGACATTCATGTACACAGCAAAGAAACAATGACAGAGCCATATGTTGCTTTTTAAGCCAGGAGTGATGTTGTTGCAATGCAGAATATGTTCAATCAGCCTTCATATACTTGTGTACAGTGTCCTTTGTTTGGGAAACATTTGACTAACATATATGGGTAACTAACCAAAAATGCTTTGTCCTTCCAGAATCAAGTAATGCTACCAGCATCCCTTCGAGACACCAGCAACACAGTGACATGGATGAGACAATAATTTTCCAACTTCAGACAATAATTGAAGGAAATACCCCCCTGCACCTGTGAGTACACCACCACTGCAACACACACCACCACCACAAAACAGCCCAACAACACCAGTAGCACAAGGGCCTGATGAAGTGTTTTAGGACAATTGGGCTACACAGCAGGCCACTAATCAGGATTGCCTGCGTAGACAGACACAAGTTTTCTCGAGCCTGCCATCTCACCTCAAAAGAATCAGCAGAAATATCAGCCGACAAAATGAACCAACCACGTGACTGGCAAACATCATGGAAATAATGCGGGCAGATATGACACATGTAATGGGAAACTTACAACGCCTAATGGAAGAACATCACAGACAACAGCAAAGCTACCTAAACATTTTAGAAACCAATCAAATGCTAATTGAATCTATATGCCGTATCATGGAAAATCACAATGCAGCAACGCGTGAACTCAATGCCACCCTCACTAACCTCAATGAAGCACTCAGCTCCCAGCACCAACAGCAACAAAGCACCAGATCTGGTACAACAACTCCACTTGTATCGCCTGTATCCTCACCATCAAGGCGCTCCAGCAGAACACGCCCACACGACAGTGGTAAAGGCAAAGCACCATCCAAGCAGCCAGCCAAAAAGAAATAAATAATAGATGTAGAGTTTTCTGTTAGGAGGAAAAACAACAATGAGTTATTAAGTGTCTGTTTGCCAGTGTATATTGACCACTTAGCACCTTACTAATTTAAGCAACATCATTAATTATCACAAAACTAAGATTTTAAGTGTATTTCCAATTCACACTGCTATTTCCCAGTCTTTGTCAAGTTTTTGCCCATGAAAATGTTATCTGTGCTACACATTGGCCCTCATTCCAAGTTGATCGCTCGCTAGCTGCTTTTAGCAGCAGTGCACACGCTAGGCCACCGCCCTCTGGGAGTGTATCTTACCTTAGCAGAAGTGCAAATGAAAGATTAGCAGAACTGCGCGTGAAATTTTTCATACTGTTTCTGAGTAGGTCCAGACCTACTCCTATCTTGAGGATGAATGCAGTCTGTTTAGTTCCTGGTTTGATAAACACGCCCTGCGTTCTGCCAGCCACTCCCCCTTTTCTCCAGCCACTCCTGCATTTTTGCCTGGCACGCCTGCGTTTTTTAGCACACTCCCTGAAAACGCAGAGTTGCCGCCCAGAAACACCCATTTCCTGTCAATCATACCACGATCACTCGAGCGACTGAGAAATGTCGCTCGAGCTTTGGTACAACTACAAAGTTTTGTGTGAAAGTACTTAGTGCATGCGCGCTGCGTACCATGCGCATGCGCATAAATGCCGTTTTTCACCTAATTGCTGCGCTGCGAAAATTGGCAGGGAGCGATCAACTCGGAATGAGGGTCATTGTGAGTTGCATGCAGGAATGAGCCAACAGTCTTTGATTATCTAATTACTATTTCCAGATTCTAATCAGTCTCATATACAGCAGCTTGACTACTACACAGCCATGCATATTAATACATGACCCATACAACCTATTTGTTTCCTTGTGTGATTATTTGTTCTCAAATTGATGCCGTTAGGATAATAACAGTATTGCGCTACAAGAAATTGTCTTAATATGTTTCATCAAAATTGTTTGCATTACTTTTTAGTTGGTTTGTCATTCATGTTTGTGTGTGCTAAAAAGGCGTAGTAGATTTTTTTTTTGAAAGCTTACCAAAAAAAACAAAAAACCTTGCAAATGTCAAAGTAATGTGGGTAATAATGTATACATCTTGTTTACAGTGTCTTGTTTTTTTTGGTAAGCTTTAAAAAACATGCAGAATTGATCCAGCAAACATAAACCAATAAAACATTGTTGATGAGATGACGTTTGTGTTCCTTAAATCCCAAGGAAGGCCACACACGTATTCAGCAAGGAGAATATTGTAAACATGGCGAAGTGTAACGTAAATACGTAGCACACATTCAGATAGTAACTAACATTTTCACTAACAATCATGATTACGTAGTGGATTATTACCTTCCAGTTATCATTGCTTAATGAATTCTCCAGACTTAATACATGTGCATCATAATATGATGTGTACTGAAAACAAAAACACACAATAAACATGCTGCATTTGTACGGCATGAAGCCAGGGTATGTTTGTATGTCGTTAAATCTTACACATTCTTGCAAAGTAACAGGTTTGTTTTTTGCAACAAAAAAAAAACATTCTGACACAAATTTTAATTGAGATATTAAAATCTACACATATAATACATTACCTTAAAAATGTAAATTGATAAGCTCTTGTCTTACCTGCCTCTCTACATCTGTACTCCAAGTGTCGCCAGATATATCTAAGTCATCTGATTGCTGATTGCTTTCTTAATCCACCTCCTCTTCCTCCTCAACATGTGGCAGATGTTGTTGCAAACACATGTTATGAAGAAAACAGTAGCAGAACACAATTTGGTCACTTTTAAGGGACTATACAACAAAAGCCCACCAGACTTATCCAGACACCAAAACCTAGATTTCAGCACACGAAAACATCTTTCTATCACATTCCACGTGGACTTATGTGCATTATGGTAAGTGTGTTCAGCAGGGGGATCAGGGCGGGAAAATGGAGTCAGAAGCCAAGAGAAACTGCCATATCCTCCATCACCTAAAAGACATATATAGTAACGTGTTTAAAGTACATATACAGCAACATATAACTAACACAGTGGATTTGTGCATAGTATACAAAGCCATACACATAGCAAATCACATACACAGCAGCCTTCCATCTGGCATTTGTCCATCCTCAAATTTATCAAAGAGGGATGACTGACTGAGGATGAAGGAGTCATGGCAGCCCCCAGGGTAACCAGCAACAACACTCGTGATTATTAGTTTTGCATCACAAACCACCTGTACATTTTTGGAGTGGTCTCAGCTGAATGTGTATGCAATCTATGGCTCCTAACACATTGGGCATGCCAGCAAGGCCATAGAAAGCTACCCTGATGGCATGCCACTGAGACTCCTGGGTAGGGAAGCAGATTGAGGCATCGATGGGGGGTTGCAAAACATCCCACACCTGTGTGTATATTTGTGAAAAAAGGGTACTGAGATTAGATTACATAACATTATCCCTGGGCACTGACATTACTGAAAACAACAGATTAACAGATTAGGTTTTTCGGTATACGTCACCTGTGTTAGTGTTCTTGAAAAGGAGGGCTGTGAGATCCCAATGACATCGCCAGTGACAGCCTGAAAGCTACCAGTAGCCATAAAGTGCAACACAGCCAGGAGTTTGTGCAGGACTGAGACACGACAAGAGCATGCTGTCCTCAGGGTCTAGGTCCAGTTTGACAAGGTCATACAGACGGAAAATGTTGGTATGATTTAGACAGAACATCTGAATGACCCTGTCATTGGACAATGCGTTCAAGTTTAAATGCCCCCTAAAAATATGAGGCCTGCGCAGCCTCTGTGGAACCTGTACAACCTGCTGACCATGTTCAGTTTCTTGGCCCTGGTTACTCCCAGGCTGATGTCTGAGTCTCAGGAATCCCACAGCACACAAAACATCACTGCACCATAGTCCAGCAGTCAATGTAGGTTGTTTGAAATGGGCCTAAGATCCTTTTATAGGCATACTAATTCAGGTGTGATTGATTTTGAAGTTGCAACACATGTAAACACGCCAGGAAAAAGCAGGTCTATTTTTTTGCTGCTTTTTTTTAACGATTCACAAAAAAATATGACCTGCAATTGACCATTCAGGGACAAGCACCCAAACACGAATAAATAGTAAATTCCTCTGTTGTATGAACAAACAGGCGTGTTTGACCGATGGTCCATTCTTTCGTATTTCTGATCTCTGCCGTGAAAAACATTACGAATAGGCAAAACACTGCCGACATTTGTGCTTAATAAATTCCAGTGTTGACACTTAGAAAAAAAAAACCAAATCGGACAAAATTGGGACTTTAGTAAATAAACCCCTTGGACTCTCCTTAGGGATTTGTGATATCTCTGAACACACAGTTGTTTTTTCCTGTGCTTTAAAAAGCTTAATTATTTTTAATTATTTGAGAGGGGGGAGGGTTTCCATCTTCATAAGAAGCTGAACCACCAGTTATGAACATAGGCCAAGGCATTAGCCTTTCCTTGCTACTTTGTGTTGTAAATGGCATATTGCCAATTTTACATTTCTCATAAGATATATATATATTTTTTTTCCTAGTTATTCATTTTTGCTTCTTGGATTTTACATGCCCTCTATGACATTGGGCATCAGCCTTAGCAGACGACATTGATGGAATTGCATCATCAATGTAGAAACTGGAAGTGGTTCCTGATCTTTCACTATTTTTTCCTCCAAATTTTTGTTCTCCATTTCACAGGACAGCACCCCTTTATTATTACAGCACACAGAACAGTGCCTCTTTATTTTCACAGCACCCCTGTAATTTTACAACATACAAGACAGGGCCAGTGTTTCTTTATTTTCACAGCACCGCTCTATTTTAACAACACCCCTGTAATTTTAAACCATACAAGACAGGGCCAGTGTACCTTTATTTTAACAGCACCCCTGTAATTTTACAGCATACAAGACAGGGCCAGCACCCCTGTATTTTCACAGCACCCCTGTATTTTTACAGCATACAAAACAGGGCCAGTGTACCTATATTTTCACAGCACCCCTGTATTTTCACAGAACTGCTGTATTTTTATAGCATACAGGACAAGGCCAGCCCCCTTATATTTTAACAATACCCCTCTAATTTTACAGCATACAGGACAGGGCCAGCACCCCTGTATTTTCACATTAACCCTGTTTTTTTACAGTGTACATTTATTTTCACAGCACCC
This sequence comes from Pseudophryne corroboree, assembly GCF_028390025.1. Lineage (NCBI taxonomy): Eukaryota > Metazoa > Chordata > Amphibia > Anura > Myobatrachidae > Pseudophryne > Pseudophryne corroboree. Next base: position 142,533,556 of record NC_086448.1, on the reverse strand, counting down.
CTGTAATTTTACAGCATACAAGACAGGGCCAGTGTACCTGTACAGCATCCTTGATTTTTAACAGCACCCCTGTATTTTTACAGCATACAGGACAGTGCCTCTGTACAGCACAGTGACAGGACAGCAACACCCATATACAGCTGCAGCACCCCTAACAGCACAGGATCCCACAGTGACAGGGCAACACCCCTAACAGCACATGGACACCACAGTGACAGGACAGCACCCTTAGAGAGCACACACTGAACCCTCCCGATGCCACCACCCACAGAGAGACAGAGGTCTGTCTCCCTCACTCTCCATGTCTAGAGTGAAAATGGCGGCGACACGCAGCTCTTTATATGGAATCCAAAACCAGTGAGAATTTAACAGCGCGATGATGACATTTAGCCTCGTTCTAGGATCTGAGTCTGGCAGGATGTCCCGAGCCGGACTCAGATACGTGCTCGAATCCTGAAGTCTTGGGGTTTTGGTTCTCTGAGATCCGAACCTGCTCATATCTGTTTAAAAGCCATAAGTTAGTTGGCAGGTGAGTGTTAAACCAGCTAGCATATTTTCAGTTTGACTTCGATGTTATAGCAATTGCCATGTTCTCAAAAATCTGGATGCTAGAGTAGGACTTGCAGTGAGATAGGGTCCCTTGATGTTGGGCTGCAAGCTTAACTGCATTGATCAATCCATGAACCAAAAATAATTTATTTATGTATTAAGGTGAGTGTGCTTACTGTGGTGAGTGCTGGGCAGTTACACATGAAGGTGCAGGATCACATGTCAATTACAGCAAGGCAGAGTTCACAAATGCACCCTAAGGTCCAGAACCCCTAACAGTAGCCTATCTCCTATGCAGCTTATCCACAATCAGTAGTTATGTACTGTATCTTGGGACTGAAACCCTTTTAGCACAAATTGACACGTGCCTGCTTATTTGCTGCTTCTCAACCCAGGCTAACAGCAATACGTGGCCTGCATTCTCTCCAGCCACAGTCCGGCATTTCTGAACCCATGTCAGATTTGTGCTGACTTTGTCACAATATATGCAGCACTCAACCTACTGTGGTGCCAGTTGTATGTGATCACACCATTTAAATAAAAAAATCATACAAACTTAGCACCTAATTAAGGGCCAAATTCAGACCTGATCGCTCCTCTGCGTTTTGCAGAGATCTGCGATCAGATAGCTACCACCTATAGAGAGTGAAAACCCACCCCGTGCAAGTGTGCGAATGCATACGTACGCCATGTGAAAATTTTGCCAGACAGTGGACATCTGTGAATTCGTTCTCAACTCACTCACCATCAAATGATTTTTCCAGTCTGTGCGTAATCCAGGACTTACTCCTACAGTGCGACACAAGCAAGCTGATTGGGGCCAGAGCTGACGTCACACACCCTCCCTGAAAATGCTTGGGAACGCCTGCGTTTTTCCGGATACTGCCAGAAAACGCCCAGTTACCACCCCCAAATGTCTGCTTCCTGTCAATCAGCCTGCAAAAAAAACGCAGGATTTTTTCGTTGCTTGGCATCGCGGCTGTGCATTATGATCCAAACGCATGCGCAGACAATTGATAATCGTCCGCTGTATGAATGCACACAACAGCGATCAGATCTGAATTAGGCCATAAATTCAAAACTGTAATTCAAGAAATGTTAGTTTCCAAAATATTGCAATAAATTGTCACGGTCTTCCCTTTTGGTGAGTCCCTACACTGACTCTCAAAAAAAATATGAGCATTGGTTTAGGTACTGACTCATTGGCTTAAAGAGACAGAACTACACCCCATCATACCAATTACTGAGCACCTAGGGGCTCTTTAAGCCATTGAGTCAGTACCTTAACCTACTGAAGTAGCATAAATTGTATTTAAAATTTGTGTGATGTTCTTAGCCCGATAATACAATGTTCCTATTTTTGAGAGTTTGCGAACTCATTGCATCTTGTCTAGGAGAGGGTTTCATCAGGTTGTAGGCATGCTGGCTTGCTAAGCATCTACACTATGTGTACATAAAAGCTGAGCTGGACTATTGTGTGCTGCCATGATCTCATTTGACAAGAACTCTGATTTCTTATGGGTGATTGTGGATGGATATTCTTCATCATGCTTTAATAGTTTTTTCTTCTACTCTACCAGGTTAGTTGCCCTCCATCATCCTTCCAGGGCCGGCAATAGAAATCATGGGGCCCGGTTAGTGATGAGCGGGTTCGGTTCCTCGGAATCCGAACCCGCCCGAACTTCACCTTTTTTTTACACGGGTCCGAGCGACTCGGATCCTCCCGCCTTGCTCGGTTAACCCGAGCGCGCCCGAACGTCATCATCCCGCTGTCGGATTCTCGCGAGACTCGGATTCTATATAAGGAGCCGCGCGTCGCCGCCATTTTCACACGTGCATTGAGATTGATAGGGAGAGGACGTGGCTGGCGTCCTCTCCGTTGTATTAGAAAAAAAAAAAACTGAGTGACTCAGTTTTAATTGTGGGGAGGATTGGGGACGGGGAGCAGCTGTTAGGGAGTACAGTGCAGGGTTTTGAGTTTAATCCTTTGTTTGTTTCTCTGCCTGAAAAAAAACGCTCCACCATATCTGTGCTCACTCAGTGTGCTGCACTGCTGCATGATATATCTGTGCTGAGTGCACTGCTCACACTGCCTAATTGTGGGGACTGGGGAGCAGTTATAGCAGGAGTACAGTGCACAGTTTTGCTGCCAGTGACCACCAGTCCAGACCAGTATACGTTTGTCTGCCTGAAAAACACTGTGGTGGTTTTTTTTTTCTTTCTTCATGCTAGTTTGTTTAGCAGTCTGCTGACAGTGTGCACCAGGTCCGTTATACAGTATATTATATATATATAATTAAGCACTAAGCAGCAGTACGGTAGGCCACGGCTGTACCTACCTCTGTGTCGTCAGTGCACTCATCGTCCATAAGTATAAGTAATACTATACTATCCATCCATCTACATTGTTGTATACCTGTGGTGTTTTTTTTTTTCTTTCTTCATACTAGTTTGTTTAGCAGTCTGCTGACACTGTCCACCAGGTCCGTTATAGTATATTATATTCATATATAAGCACTAAGCAGCAGTACGGTAGGCCACGGCTGTACCTACCTCTGTGTCATCACTCGTCGTCCATAAGTATAAGTAATACTATACTATCCATCCATCTACATTGTATACCTGTGGTGTTTTTTTTTCTTTCTTCATACTAGTTTAGCAGTCTGCTGACACTGTCCACCAGGTCCGTTATACAGTATATCATATATATAAGCACTAAGCAACAGTCCGGTAGGCCACAGCTGTACCTACCTCTGTGTCGTCACTCGTCGTCCATAAGTATAAGTAATACTATACTATCCATCCATCTACATTGTATACCTGTGGTGTTTTTTTTTCTGTCTTCATACTAGTTTAGCAGTCTGCTGACACTGTCCACCAGGTCCGTTATACAGTATAATATATTTATATATAAGCACTAAGCAGCAGTACGGTAGGCCACGGCTGTACCTACCTCTGTGTCGTCAGTGCACTCGTCGTCCATAAGTATAAGTAATACTGTACTATCCATCCATCTACATTGTATACCTGTGGTGTTTTTTTTTCTTTCTTCATACTAGTTTGTTTAGCAGTCTGCTGACAGTGTCCACCAGGTCCGTTATACAGTATATCATATATATAAGCACTAAGCAGCAGTACGGTAGGCCACGGATGTACCTATCTCTGTGTCATCACTCGTCGTCCATAAGTATAAGTAATACTATACTATCCATCCATCTACATTGTATACCTGTGGTGTTTTTTTTTTTTTCTTTCTTCATACTAGTTTAGCAGTCTGCTGACACTGCCCACCAGGTCCGTTATACAGTATATTATATTTATATATAAGCACTAAGCAGCAGTATGGTAGGCCACGGCTGTACCTACCTCTGTGTCGTCACTCGTTGTCCATAAGTATAAGTAATACTATACTATCCATCCATCTACATTGTATACCTGTGGTGTTTTTTTTTTCTTTCTTCATACTAGTTTGTTTAGCAGTCTGCTGACAGTGTCCACCAGGTCCGTTATACAGTATATCATATATATAAGCACTGAGCAGCAGTACGGTAGGCCACGGCTGTACCTACCTCTGTGTCATCACTCGTCCATAAGTATAAGTAATACTATACTATCCATCCGTCTACATTGTATACCTGTGGTGTTTTTTTTTCTTTCTTCATACTAGTTTAGCAGTCTGCTGACACTGTCCACCAGGTCCGTTATACAGTATATTATATTTATATATAAGCACTAAGCAGCAGTACGGTAGGCCACGGCTGTACCTACCTCTGTGTCGTCAGTGCACTCGTCGTCCATAAGTATGAGTAATACTATACTATCCATCCATCTACATTGTATACCTGTGGTGTTTTTTTTTTCTTTCTTCATACTAGTTTGTTTAGCAGTCTGCTGACAGTGTCCACCAGGTCTGTTATACGGTATATCATATATATAAGCACTAAGCAGCAGTCCGGTAGGCCACGGCTGTACCTACCTCTGTGTCGTCACTCGTGGTCCATAAGTATAAGTAATACTATACTATCCATCCATCTACATTGTATACCTGTGGTGGCTTTTAGTTGTGCGCAAAATATGGAGAACAAAAATGTGGAGGTTAAAAAAATAGGGAAAGATCAAGATCCACTTCCACCTCGTGCTGAAGCTGCTGCCACTAGTCATGGCCGAGACGATGAAATGCCATCAACGTCGTCTGCCAAGGCCGATGCCCAATGTCATAGTACAGAGCATGTAAAATCCAAAACACAAAAGATCAGTAAAAAAATGACCCAAAAATCAAAATTAAAAGCGTCTGAGGAGAAGCGTAAACTTGCCAATATGCCATTTACGACACGGAGTGGCAAGGAACGGCTGAGGCCCTGGCCTATGTTCATGGCTAGTGGTTCAGATTCACATGGGGATGGAAGCACTCATCCTCTCGCTAGAAAACTGCAGTGCCACTCCTAGATGGGCCAGGTGTTTGTGTCGGCCACTAGGGTCGCTTAGCTTACTCACACAGCTACCTCATTGCGCCTCTTTTTTTCTTTGCGTCATGTGCTGTTTGGGGAGTATTTTTTTGAAGGGCCATCCTGTCTGACACTGCAGTGCCACTCCTAGATGGGCCTGGTGTTTGTGTCAGCCACTTGTGTCGCTTAGCTTAGCCATCCAGCGACCTCGGTGCAAATTTTAGGACTAAAAATAATATTGTGAGGTGTGAGGTGTTCAGAATAGACTGAAAATGAGTGTAAATAATGGTTATTGAGGTTAATAACACTATGGGATCAAAATGACCCCCAAATTCTATGATTTAAGCTGTTTTTTAGGTTTTTTTGAAAAAAACACCCGAATCCAAAACACACCCGAATCCGACAAAAAAAATTTGGTGAGGTTTTGCCAAAACGCGTTCGAACCCAAAACACGGCCACGGAACCGAACCCAAAACCAAAACACAAAACCCAAAAAATTTCAGGTGCACATCCCTAGTCCCAGTACACCAATATCTCTGCCCCCCCCCTCAACCTACCTCTGCCCACCCTCCTCAACCCCTCCTCCAGACATCACATACAATATATATATATATATATATACTGACAGCACAGTCTGTGTGACATCAAGCATGTACATGTAGTAGTCAGTGGGACATACACAGTACTCTGCAGCAATCTTCCATGTCCACATAAACTTATCAGGAAGCAGTAGTTTCCCTACACATATTACACACCCTGGGAGATCACGCGCTAACAGCTTACCTATAAATATTATTACACACCTGGGGAGCTAACACACATAACCCCCTATACATATTACACATACAGAGCAACCCTACGCATATTACACACAGAGCTCTCATATACTGTACATTACACTCCCGGTAAGCTTCCACACATACACAGTCCTCTAATTCATATAACACATACAGAGCCCTCTAAGACCCCTTTCACATCGCACAAATAACCCGGTATCGACACGGCATATTGCCGTGTCGACCCGGGTCAGTGTGCGATGTGAAAGCACACTGGCAGATTTAGCGGGTCGCCTGACCTGGTAAATCAACCCGGTAAAAAAGAAGGGTTTTACCCGGGTTGATTACCGGGTCAGGTGCGGTGTGAATGGGAGCCGTGTCGATGCGACACGGTTCCCATTCACAAGATAGGGAGAGGCGGCGCTGGAGATGAGCTCATCTCCCGACGCCGCCTCCACCCCGCCCCTGCTGCTGCTGCTGAGCTCCGTTGCTATGGCAACCGACCCGGTATATTGCCGGGTCGGAAAGCCTGCAACGGAGCGCAAATGCCGGATCCCACCCGGTAAGGACACGTTTCCCTTACCGGGTAGGATCCGGCATTTGCGGTGTGAATGCAGCATAATACATATGACAAATACACAGCAACCCTACACATATTACAAAATGCAGCTGCTGCCTCCTCCAGAAACTCAGCACGGAGCAGTCAATATGCCGGTTACCGCATACATTACCCCCACCGGGCACAGCAGCCCTCCCGCCAACTCGTGCAGGGGGCTGAGGAGCTCAGGAGAAACACACATGGAGCACTCCGGATAACTAACTTGAAGTGATTCCCCTCCATGTCACTCATGGCTGCCACTCTAACTAACAACCAGCTGCTGATGCTCCCTCCGGCGGTCACGGCATCCTCTCTCATTTGTCTGCGGCGCCAGCATCCCACATCCCGCTCTCTCCGCTGCCAAACACCTCCCAAAATCTCAGCTATTTGGCAGGCGGAACAGGCATTATTTTGTGTCCCTGGTGCTTGGGGCCCCTATGACTGTTGGGGCCCGGTACGGTTGTCCCCTTTGACCCCCCTGTTGCCGGGCCTGCATCCTTCAAGTCTACATCCCCTTTTCTTAAACTCATTAACACTGTTTTCAATCAAATGAGCTTGACGCTATTGTTTGTGAGGTCGTATATGCACAAGGGTGATCAATATCAGTTGCAGTCATCACATCACTATTATAGTAACAGACTAGTGAACAGGGATCTTCACAGGCACCCAATATTTCAGAGAGATCCAGATTTGCTTCAGGAGCCTTCAGAATCACTACCTTTCTTGAACAATATCTGGTCAACTCCATAGGCAAAGTTCTAATTTGAGGGGTTGCAACTGAGAACCAAATTAAGTGGTGGTCTGACCACATGACTGGGTTTATTTTTAGGTCAAAGACTTCTAATCCTATCTAAAAGACAAGATTAAAAGTGTGGGCTTTTTTATGTGAAGTGTAGACCATTCACTGTGCACTGGAGGTCTTTGCCAAGAGGAGAAACCATCTTTGATGCTCCAGAACTAAACCAGCAACAGTGTCTGCAATTTCTCGTAGAAATATCTTTCCATCTCCAGGGGGAGCGGTAAATGAGAAATACTCGGAAACCTAATCCTGTCAAACTCCGGGCAGTGATGCACACAAATGAGTAATTTCCATAGGTTAGACCCTAAGTTTAAGTGCTTTTTTAAAGCAAATAGCCACCCCGGGAGCTGCAGTACAGTCTTGGGTTGTGGACAGTGCCAGATTAAGGTCCGCATGGGCCTGGAGCTGAAATTCATGAAGGGCCTATTGTATGCCATCGCAGGGTGTGTAATCAGTGCTGTGGGTTTGTGTGGTCTACACATAGGGTGTGGCTTGCATAATCTTACTGCTGTTTGTAACTGTATCACTTACGCCATTTATAGACGACAAAAGCCTTTCCAGCTTCAGTGAAGCCTTCCAGGCTTTGCCGAGACCCTTCCAGTCAAAGCACAATGTGCATTGCTTTTTAGCCTAGAGGGACAGGACAGAAATGACAGAGGGGCCAAAACAGTAGGGACAGGGGTAGGACAGAGCCTTGAATTCAGCACTAGTGGGAGGAGGTATTTGGCACTCACTATATATACTAAAACCTATAATATTAGAGTTTATACTGTACATAATCTGCAAGGTGGATTATAACACCCCTCTCTAGCCCAACTCACCACTTGTTCTTGATCTGGTTCTTGCTCTGGCTATGTACTGCAGCCTGCAGCTGCTCAGAGAGCCTGCTCCCACAGCCAGAGGAGGAAGTTCCCAGCAAAACCCGTGTGAGGAGGAGGAGCCAAGAAAGAGAGGCCGTCACTCCAGCATCCGCCCTTTTGCCACAGCTGAAGGGTAGCGCACACAATATCCTTCAGATGGTCTAGCCTCCGAGTAAGCCGTCTGTGTATCCACCCTTCAATTTGGCCTGGTCATTCACCATGGTTACCAGCTAGTAAGCCTGAGTCACATACAGCAATAATAACCGAGCTTGGTCGAGTACTCTGTTGTTGTTATTATTGCATGCTATATAGTTATCCGACCTGTGCTTCCTACCTCCCCTGTGCTCATCATCCGCTTCCCTATACAGTAACTGTTTTATATCAGCTTTTCTTAATGTCTCACGGGTCGCTCCTGCTACTCTTACTTCCTCCTTCCCTTATTTACCCCCTATGCCTCTCATACCCTCTATCCTTTATCCACCCTGCACTTTTCACTCCCTCCTTCCATCTCTCACCCCTGCACTTCACTATCTCCTTCCATCTCTTGTCCTTTTACCTCACTCCCTCCTTTCTATCTCTGGCCACTGTACCTCACTCCCTCCTTTCTATCTCTGGCCACTGTACCTCACTCCCTCCTTCTCTGTCCCCTGTACCTCATTCCCTCTTCTATCTCTCACCTTTGCAGTGCACTACACTCATTCCCTCCTTTTCTCATCCCTGTACCTCGCTTCTTCCTTCCATCTCTCACCCCTGCACTTCACTATCTCCTTCCATTACTTGTCCCTGTACCTCACTCCCTTCTTTTATCTCTCACCACTGTACCTCACTCTCTCCCTCCTTCCCTGGCCTCTGTACATCAATCCCTCCTTCCATCTCTAACCCCTGCACTGCACCTCACTCTCTCCTTACTCCTCATACCCTAGCACCTCACTCCCTCTTTCTTCCTCATACGCCTGCACCTCACTCCCTCCTCATACTCCTGCACCTCAATATCTCTATATTCCTCATACCATAGCACCTCACTCCCTCTTTCCGCCTCATACCACTCCACCTCACTCCCTCCTTCCATCTCTCACCCCTGCACTGTACCTCACTCTCTCTTTCCCTATCTCACCCCTGTACCTTACTCCCTCCTTCCTCCACCTCTCACCCCTGCACTGTACCTCACTCTCTCCCTCCTTCTCTGGTTCCTGTACCTCATTCCCTCCTTCGATCTCTCACCCCTGCACCTCACTCCCTCATTCCTCCTTATACCCCTGCACCTCACTCCATCCTCATACCCATGGACCTCACAACCTTCTTCCTTCTCATACCACCTCACTCTCTCGTTCCCTCTCTCGTCCCTGTACCTCACTCCCTTTTTCCATCTCTCACCCCGTAACTGCACCTCACTCCCTCCTTCCATCTCTCACCCCTGCACTGTACCTCACTCTCTCCCTCCTTCTCTGGTCCCTGTACCTCATTCCCTCCTTCCACCTCTCACCACTGCACCTCACTCCCTCTTTCCTTCTTATACCCCTGCACCTCACTCTATCCTCATACCCCTGGACCTCAATACCTTGTTCCTTCTCATACCACCTCACTCTCTCGTTCCCTCTCTCGTCCCTGTACCTCACTCCCTCATTCCATCTCTCACCCCTGCACTGCACCTCACGCCCTCTTTCCATCTCTCACCCCTGCACTGCACTTCACGCCCTCATTCCATCTCTCACCCCTGCACTGCACCTCCCTCCCTGCTTCCTTCTCTCGCTCATGCACCTCACTCCCTCCTCATACCCTTGCACCTCACTCTCTCTTTCCCTCTCTCACCCCTGCACCTTACGCCCTCCTTTCATCTCTCACCCCTGCACTGTACCTCACTCTCTCCCTCCTTATCTGGTCCCTGTACCTCATTCCCTCCTTTCATTTCTCACCCCTGCACCTCACTCCCTCTTTCCCCCTTATACCCCTGCACCTCACTCCATCCTCATACCCCTGGACCTCACTACCTTCTTCCTTCTCATACCACCTCGCTCTCTCATTCCTGTACCTCACTCCCTCTTTCCATCTCTCACCCCGTAACTGCACCTTACTCCCTCCTTACATCTCTCACCCCTGCACTGCACCTCACTCCCTCCCTGCTTCTTTCTCTCGCTCATGCACCTCACTCCCTCCTTAGTTCTCATACTCCTGCACCTCACTCCCTTTTCCTTCTCATACTCCTGCACCTCACTCCTTTTCCTTCTCATGCTCCTGCACCTCACTCCTTTTCCTTCTCATACTCCTGCACCTCACTCCTTTTTCTTCTCATACTCCTGCACCTCACTCTCTCAGTGTGCATGTGCCCAGTGCCTCAGTGTGTGTGTATGTGCCCCAGTGCACCTGCCCCTAGCATGCAGAATAGGCAGCCTTATAGGAGAGAAAGTATACCCCTGAACTAGCACTGCATCCAGCACACAGGCAGTGCCCCATTGAGGTGGATCACGCTATAGAGATGCGGCTGGGAGCAGGTGCTGCTGGTGGACATAACACTGGCAGCAATGGATGAAAGGGATCCAGCACACAAGGTTTGCAGAAGAACACATGCCGGCACCCGCTCCGCTACACCCGGTGAGGGTGACTCGGCTCACTACACAAAAGCATCATGAACCTATCAGATACTGTGCCACCAGTGTACCTACTCACGTTCTTAGAGCTGGCGCCGCCTTCTCCCATTCCTGGAGCCACCTCCGCCTGTTCCTGGAGCCGTCGTCTCCTCCCGTTCCTGGAGCCACCTCCGCCCGTTCCTGGAGCCGCCGCCTTCTCCCATTCCTGGAGCCTCCTCCGCCCGTTCCTGGAGCCGCCGCCTTCTCCCGTTCCTGGAGCCACCTCCGCCCGTTCCTGGAGCTGCCGCCTCCTCCCGTTCCTGAAGCCGCCGCCTTTTCCATTCCTGGAGCCACCTCCGCCCATTCATGGAGCCGCCTCCTTACCTTTGGAAACCCAGGTATCAGAGAGGTGGTGGCAAGTGGCGTCACGTGTGGGTGGCACCTGCTGTCTCCTGAGCCGGCCCCTTCATTCTACACACCAATACTGATAAAGGGGGTGGTCTGTTGTTTAAGCAACAGCACAACAGTCCTTGCACTGCAGATGAGATCACCGAGTGGAGCGGTATTCGATCGTTGGTTGTATGGGAATCCAGCATACTAGCCAGACAGCGGGGTGTATGGTGGAGGTGTTGGAAGGGCTGCAGGACCTCCGATGGATTCCGGCGCTGGCTGTAACAGGAAACATTTTTTTTCCTGTACATGCTGCCAGGCCTCCAGCGGATCTCTCTGGGCCTATTTTCAATGGGGGGCCTGGAGCTGCAGCTCCATCCGCCCCATTGTTAATCCGGCCCTGGTTGTGGATGACAGAATATTTTGTTGGGATGGTAGCTTTCAAAATTGTTGCTGCATTTTCATCTAGCCAAGTCTCTGTAATACAGGCTAGATCTGAAGATTCAATAAGGTCAGCAATTGTAGAAATCTTCTTTCTTATAGATCTGGCATTACTAATGGTGGACCTGATTGTCCATACCAGAGGGCCTGTAGTTTTCTTTATATTAAGTACAGGGGCTTTAGGGATGGGAGTTACAAAGCGAGAATTTACAGTTTTGTTCTTTCAAGTGCAGGCCCATTTGTTGGGTACCACTTCTATATGTTTCTGCTTTAAAACTGGATGAGCAGAGGGGCATGGCTTAGCAGCGGATCCAGGCAGTTATGCAATGTTAGAGCTCCTGCCTGAGGCACATTTAAATTGCTTGATTTGTGCTGCTACCTACACAGGAGGACCCGTTTTAGACTCCTACATCGCTCCTGTGTCGGGTGGAGTGGTCTGCGGAATTGGCAAGTGCCTCCTGCACCTGTGCGGGTTGTGGCCCACCTACCTGGCTGGAGCAGGGGCCTCAATTACCCCCCATACCCGGACCAGAAGTGAGGCACTCGTAGTCTGCGGGCGGCGACAGAACTCCCTCCTTTCCTCCACCGCTCCTGCATCTGTCACCCGCCTGGCTGACACGACTGGAGAGTCCCCCCTCGACTGCGGCGCCCGAAGTGGAGACCGGCTGTATGGCACAGACGAGACGACGGTGCGTCTGAGACCAGGGACGCTGCGCACATGGCCTAGCGCTCTCTCCTCCAGCTGCAGGCCGTATATACAGAAGTGAAGGCACTCACCGCTTTCACCAACGCACCAGTCTGTATTCTATGGGCTTCAGGTACCAAAGGCTGCTGAAGCCTTGTATTGAAGGCTGGAGGTGCCATTTTGATTGAGGGCAGTACGCCCATATTACATGTTACTGAGCCAGGAGGTGGTACAGCCCTGCATTTTCTTTTGTTTCTGGCCGTAGAGGTTACTGAGAGACATCTCTACCACTATAATAATGCCCTGACTGCTCTTATTAATTTAAGCTAAAGGACCCACCAGCCGCTCCCAAACACAATGCTGTATATTACATTCAATCTCCCCACAGGAATACCTCCATAATGGGGACTCAAACATCTGGAGGGGCGTCTCTCTCCTCCCTCATATATCACATCCTATCAAGCAGCCTATACTATTTCAGGAGATGAAGCTCTTTTCTTCCGAATTCATGCACATAGCTACCTATACTGTATATTGCAAGTACCATTTGTATAGCCTCCCTGCCGCACTGCCCCTAGCTGGAGGTTTATATGTGAGGTAATTATTCCTCTCCTTACATGATGATCCATACTCTGCCTACCATCATGCTCCAACTTCACTGATGGTGATGAACTGAGCCACGAGGGGGCTAGTATACACCGACAACTTCCTTTCCTCATATGATATTTTACATAAATGCGTAATCTCTACTCTTGAATCGACCCGTCAACACGGCACTGCCTTAACCGGTCCTATGGTGAGAAATAGAAAATAAAAAACTAAGCTGGAAGGGACACGGTTACATCCAAAGGTGCCGACTTCTGACCTTCGCCAGTTTCTAAAATCCCCTACAGTGACGGATCCCCCTCCAGCAATCCGATGCCTGATACCTTAACCCCCTCCAATTCTCCAAGAAATATGTCTAGTTCTGGAGGCTCCCCCTCCACATAGGACCCATCTCCTAACAAGGAGATTAGCGAGATACTTCTACACATCAAGTCGCTACCTACAAAGCAAGACTTCCAATCTCTAGAGAACCGATTGCTGACAACTACCAGACAAGAAGTCGCCATTATTCAAAGTGATATGGCTCACTTAGCTGATCGCACCGACTCCCTGGAAGAACAGGAATCTGCGACGATTGACACTCTTTCTCGCTTTAAAGATGTCATCTCCCATCAAATGTTGGAAATTAATAGTCTTAAATCCCGCCTAGAAGATTTGGATAATCGTGGAAAGTGGAGCAATATCAGGATCAGGGGTCTCCCTAAAGATATTCAATCATCTAGTCTGGTTGACGTTCTCACTAAAATCTTCGGAGAACTGTTGGGTCTAGATCCTGCTTCTGAAATCCTATTCGACAGAGCCCATCGTGCACTATGACCCAAAGGTCTAACCACGGATAAACCTTGAGATGTAATATGCAGACTCCATTACTATACACAAAAGGAAGACATTTTGCGGAAAACTCGATGGTGTGGTCTTTAATGGGGTCAAGATTCAAATATTTCTGGATCTGGCATGGTTCACCCTTCAACAACGCCGGGCTTTAAGGCCACTAACTGATATTTTGCGTAAGTCAGAATGAAATATCGTTGGGGATATCTTTTTTCACTACAAATCACTCGCAATGGTAGAAACTTTATTCTTCAAAAACCAGCGGAATTGCCTGCCTTCTTATCCTCGATCGACCTACAACCATTAGAGCTTCCAGATTGGGAAGCGTTCCATGGTCAATTGGAGCTCCCACCGCTTCCTTCCAAGGACGACCTTTGGAAGCAATCCTCTACCTCGAGAAGGTGCAAGTCCCCACTCCAATCTCAGCGTGCTGAAGTAAGCTGAACCTTTGTACCAAATTTGAAGGATACTGTAATATTACTTACTCTCACTTGCTAACATGACTCATATACATTTTCCTATCCATCACATTTCATTTAGTAGTTAGTTAACAATGCTCATTATATTTCTACTTCAGACTTCAGGACTTAATGTTTGCTTAGAGGTTATATGTTTTTCACAGTCTATACATTTTTCAGGTTTATTCTTTTTACCGTTGATTATGTTGGGAGTTTCCTCATAGCAAATATCCAGCTGTATTCAAGTTTATTTCTTGTATTGTTCATGTTACCCCCCTGTTCGCTGCATGTCCAAGTTTATTGGACCAGGAGCTGGCTGGATACCGCTCTTGGCCCAATGGTAGTGTATTTTCAGGAATTCTTTGAATTCTGTGCTTTCAATTTTCAATCTTTTGAATTGTATTTTTTGTTGTATTATGTTTCTATCGCTGTCTCTATTCGTCTTTTCCCCTTTTCATTTTTCTTCCTGGGAACCGGTGATCCGACTCACTCCTTCACGCCTCACCGTATCCACATCCACCTATGGTGGGACAAAATAATCTGAAGATTGCCACTTTTAATGTTAAAGGGCAAAACATCCCCGAGAAGAGATCGAAATGACTTAAATGTCTCTGGGATGATAGGGTAGATATTGCCCTTATCCAGGAAACACATTTTAAATCTGGACATTTCCCTTCACTTAAATGTCACTACTACCCACATATTTTTACATCAAACAACTCTTCTGGGAAAACTTTGGGAGTGGCGATCTTAGTAGCCAGACATCTCCCTATTACGGATATTGCTTCTCACAAATTGGCAGAGGGGAGGGGCTTATTGGTCACATGTCAGAACTACAATTAGCCTTATTCCTTTCTAAATATTTATGTCCCTAATACAAAACAACTGTCCTTTATCTCTTCCATACATGTATCTGCAGAACCCCTTTTAAAAGGGATAGTGGTAATGGGAGGCAATCTAAATTGGCATCTAGATCCGACAAAGGATACCTCCAATAAATCTTCACATAGACCTGGGAAGGAACACAGACAGTTGAGGCCCTGTTAGACCACCAACTAATGGATGTTTGGAGACTGTCCCACCCAACTGACCTAGACTACACTTTTTTCTCCTACGCACATCAAACTTATTCTAGGATAGACTATCTGTCCTGAATCACCACTACCTATATCTCCTATCTGATGTTTCTATAGGATCGATAACTTGGTCCGACCATGCCCCAGTCTTTTTACAACTCTCACTCCCTCAGCCCACAAAGAAACAATGGAATTGGCGTTTTAATGACACTCTCCTACAGGACCTTACTGTAAAACCAAACTAGACTCGGCTATCGATACATATATTGCAACTAATGATCTTGAAGATATTTCTAAATTATCAGTGTGGGAAGCTCACAAATGTGTTCTAAGGGGTATTTGCATTCAATTGTGTTTTTTATTGAAAAAGCAAAACACTCAGAAAAAAGCAGACCTACAGTACTTGCCAAATTAAATCGCTAGAAACGACCCACAAACAATCCGGATCCCCCACTTACTGTATTGAGCTTGAAGAAGCACGTGCCTCTCTTAATAGTCTTCTTCAAGATCAACTTAAGTTCTCATATAGCAAATGCCGGAGTCGTTTTTACCAATGGGGCAACAAACCCGGGAGACTTTTGGCAAAGGCTCTTCGTGAACAGAGGGCCACTACATTCATACAGTACAATCTATCAAAGATGACCTTAGTCCAGGCATGTCCAAACTGCGGCCCTCCAGCTTTTGAGAAACTACACATCCCAGCATGCCCTTACACAGCTTTAGCATTCACTGACAGCAAAACTGTGTCAGGGCATGCTGGGATATGTAGTTTCACAACAGCTGGAGGACCGCAGTTTGGACATGCTTGCCTTAGGCAGACTCATAGTGACATAGCATCGATAGCTGAGACATTCAAATCATACTATTCCAAACTTTACAACCTTTCCAGTGGTATAGACAATTCGAACTTGGAATCTCTTAGGATGTCGATCTCAAATTATCTGGAATCAATAGATTACCCCACTCTGACACAAGGTGAGGCTGAATTTCTTGATGAGCCTTTCCTTGTTGAGGAAGTGGTAAAGGCTATTGAATCTTCCCCTATGGGCAAGAGTCCAGGTCCCGATGGATTTACCATAGCGTATTATAAATTGTTCTTCTTTCTGTCACTCTCTCTATTACCGTTTTCTACTATTCTAGAAAAATTTTTTTACACAAATTTGGTTTAATGTTTTTTATTGTAAATGATTATTTATTAAACAGAGTTTTATAAAAACAGTTTATAAAAAAAAAAACTGGGTAAGCAGCTGGGCAATGCATTTGGTGGTTACAGGGGAAAAGAGGTATTCGGCCCCGCGCATCGCTATTGCTTTTACTAGATTGGCCTGCATGTAGAAGCAATGTAGTAAATCGCTCTCTTCACCACTGTGTGACGTGAACGATCCCCCCCCCCCCCGCCTCCCTCCCTTAGCACACATCATGCTGTGCTGAGCGGGGGAAGAGATATGTGCTGAGCAGTCTGTGCTAGACCGCTCAGCACACATCTCCACGCGTGTACCCTCCTTTAGAATCCATTCCTATTATGTAGTTTTGAGAATACCAGATTGAGAGTACTTTGAAGTGGACATTCCTTGTGGGAGTAGGGATAAAATGTAATAACCAGAATCCTGTGATTTGAAATGAACAGTGACCCTTCAGCAGTTCAGAGATTGAATGTACTGTATATTACGGTTGAGTCTCCCTTATCCAAAATGCTTGGGACCAGAGGTATTTTGGATATCGGATTTTTCCGTATTTTGGAATAATTGCATACCATAATGAGATATCATGGTGATGGGACCCAAGTCTAAGCACAGAAGGCATTTATGTTTCATATATACCTTATAGACACAACCTGATGATCATTTTAGCCAATATTTTTTTCAAATTTGTGCAATAAACAAAGTGTGTCTATATTCACACAATTAATTTATGTTTCATATACACCTTATATACACAGCCTGAAGGTCATTTAATACAATATTTTTTAATAACTTGTGTTTTAAAATAAGTGTGTGTACATTGAGCCATCAAAAAACAAATGTTTCACTATCTCACTCTTACTCTAAAAAGTCCGTATTTCGGAATATTCCGTATTTCGGAATATTTGGATATGGGATACTCAACCTGTATTTTATTAATCCAAGAAATCTGTGTTATTTGGTGCTCAGAGAACAGAGGTGAATGATGTCTTAAGGAAGGGCTGGATGGAAGCAAATATAGATTGTTTTCCAGAGAACCGTCTCTGGGATATCCAATACAGAATACAGTAGATGCCAAATTGAAGGAGTTCTCAGTGGAAAGATGCAAAGGTTTCAATCCAATGTGAATTGCAGGAATGCAATCCATTGATTTTGGAGAGATGTCCGCGTAGGGTAGTACAATTTAAAGGCAAGTCCTTGAATATTTATGATGATTCAGAGGTCAGTTGTGTTGAATTAAAGCTGTTTCATGGAGATGCTCAGGAGCATGTAATAGGTGAGGCAGCCATCTTGGGTGCCAGACCTAATGATCTGGACCCTGCTTCAACAAAACTTCTAATAGGCTGTATGGATATAATTGGCTCTGTATTTGCAAAAATAGTTCAGTGCTCTTTGCTGACACGCATTTTTCCTGAACCACTAATGGAAACAATTGTTAGACTTCTTAAAAAACCTAATCTAGACTCCAACTGCATGACCAACTACAGACTGATGTCAAACCTTCCTTTACTAGGAAAGGTTATTGAGAAAGTGGTTGCAAATCAACTGGAAACCTGCCTGACAACACATGATATTTATGATCCATTCCAATCAGGATTCAGGAGAAAACATAGCACTGAAACAGACCTGGGGGTATATTTACAAAGATTCGTGTTTTTGCCGTTTTGAAGGGTGTTTGAACTCAAATAGTATCGGGTGCATTTAACTGCAACTTTTTGAATCCTCATATGATCATTCACTAAGCTGCCGACTTTTCCCAATTCGTTTTTTCCGATGTCGATGTGATTTGTAATGTTAGGCAGTGTTTTACGGGAGTGATGAGTAAAACACTGTGTGACAAAACACAAGGAATCCCGGCCGAATCTGTGAGATCCATGCAGGGCTTCATTGTGTACCTTATAAAGGTGTTTTAAGTAGTAAAAAATTCGAAAAAAATTGCGTGGGGTCCCCCCTCCTAAGCACAACCTGCCTCGAGGTCTTTGAGCCGGTCCTGGTTGACAAAATATGGAGAAAAAAATTACAGGAGTTCCCCCATATTTCATCAACCAGCACCGGGCTCTGCGCTTGGTCCTGGTTCCAAAAATACGGGGGACAAAAAGCGTAGGAGTACCCCGTATTTTTGAAACCAGCACCGGGCTCCACTAGCCAGGTACATAATGACACAGCCGGGGTACACTTTTATACTGGTCCTTGCGGCCCTGGCATTACATACCCAACTAGTCACCCCTGGCCGGGGTACCCTGGAGGAGTGAGAACCTGTTAAATTAAGGGGTCCCCCCCTCCAGCCACCCAAGGGCCAGGGGTGAAGCCCGAGGCTGTCCCCCCCATCCAAGGGCGGCGGATGGGGGGCTGATAGTCTGTACAAAATGTGAATATTGTTTTTAGTAGCAGTACTAAAAGTCCCAGCAAGCCTCCCCCGCAAGCTGGTACTTGGAGAACCACAAGTACCAGCATGCGGTTGAAAACCTGGCCCGCTGGTACCTGTAGTACTACTACTAAAAAAATACCCCCCAAAAAACAGGACACACACACCGTGAAAGTATAAGTTTATTACATACATGCACACCTCCATATATACATACATACTTACCTATGTTCCCACGAGGCTCGGTCCTCTTCTCCATGTAGAATCCTTGGGGGACCTGTGAAAAAAATTATACTCACATAATCCAGTGTAGATTGTGTCCAAAGTATAATCCACGTATTTGGCAAAACAAAAAACGGAAACCCGACAACGCAATGAAAGGGGTCCCATGTTTACACATGGGACCCCTTTCCCCGACTGCCAGGACCCCCCCTGACTCCTGTCAAAGAGGGTCCCTTCAGCCAATCATTTTTTGTTCTGTTTTAACACTAAACAGACCCTTTCCCACAGTTAACCATGCACAGATCTCACTGATCCGTGCATGGTTATCCAAACTCGACTGGAAAAAGCAGGTCTATTTTTTTGCTGTTTTTTTTATCGAAAAAAAACAGACCCGCACTTGAGCACTCAGAGACTAACACCCAAATATGAATGAATAGTGAATGCCCGTATTGTATGAAATAACAGCCGTGTTTGACCGATGGTCTATTCATTCGTATTTCTGAACTTTGATAATCAAACCATTACGAATAGTCCAAACACTGCAGGGATTGGTGCTTAGTGAATTCCCGGATTAGAACTTTGAAAAAAAAACACAAATCGGACAAACTCGAATTCTTAGTAAATTTTGGCCCTGGTGTGTGTGTGTGTGTGTGTGTGTGTGTGTGTGTGTGTGTGTGTGTCAAATGATCTTCTGATAGCAAGAGACAGAGGTGACTGTTCAAGCTTAATCCTTCTGGATTTCTCTGCAGCATTTGATACCATGGATCATGGGATTCTGATTGAGTGACTGAAAAATTTCTGTGGACTGGATGGCACAGTCCTTAGCTGCCACTGCCATGTGGTGTCCCAAAAGGTTCTATACTATTCCCCATGCTTTCTGCAGTATACATGCTACCACTGAGTGAAATAATCAGGCTCCATGGCCTGGTCTAACACTGCTATGCAGATAATACACAACTGTACCTGTCCTATGCACTGGGTACTGAGAAACCAATAACAACCCCAAATGGCTGTCTAGCAGAGTTCTAGGTGTGAATGAGTTGGCTGCTCCTAAATCCTGATAAAATGGAGGTTCTTATGATAGGACCTCATCATGAAAGGACAAGACTGCAGCATAGCTAACCAACTGGACTTACACTTGGGGGTTCAGAGTTACAAAACACTGATCATGTGTGGAATACTGGCAGTGTCCTGTATGGTGGCTTGACACAAACTTTATATAGGATCAGTATGAGATCGCAGGGATCCTGGCGCTCAAAATACTGACGCTGGGATACCGATTTTCTACGGAAGAGTCCACTGGTTATCCACAGGATAACAATGGGATATGATGGAGCGTCAAACGATTGGCACCAATTGATCAAAGCTTTCTGGCCTTCCAGGATGCAATGGGCCCATCCATATATCCCCGCCCACTGGCTCAGGCAAATCAGTTTTTTGTTTTGTGCGGCAGGAGCCAGACCATGGTCAGAGGGCTGCTGTTTTTTAGCAGCCCTAAGCTTTCTTATTTTATTTTATAGTCTCACTATTTTTTGGGGTGATCTTTCTAAACAGCATCTTTTACGCATATTAGAAAGAGTGGCTCCAACAACTCTCCGCCGGGTCGTGACAACGCTTACCCATGAGCAGTGTCAGACTGGGGCATGAAGGGCCCACTGGGGGAATGCTGCTGTAGGGCCCATGCTAAAAGGTGTAGCCTGATTCCAGTGGGGGCGTGGCCAGCCACCACAGAGGTTTGGCTAACCATTAGATGTTCTGTGCCCCTTGGTAAATATATAATAAACCTAATTATTGTGAAGTATAATGTAACATATGTATAATGCATAAATCCAGTGCACTAGGATAGTCTGGAACTTGATCCCTAGTGGAGGAGAAGGGCCCACAGGCAGTGGGGCCCACCAGTGGTTTCCCCTGTTCCCCTGTGGGCCAGTCCGACCCTGCCCACGAGTACAGTGCTATTTCGGCGGGCGTCTGTGTCGGATATACTAGCAGGTCCATCAAACGTTACCAGGCTGTGGCTAGAGCATGGGGAGAAGGTAAGGCATCAGTTCTGCTTAGAGGGGAATACGGACACAGCCGCACTGTTTTGGAAAGGAGACTACCAAACAGTAGCTGACGTGCCACCACTGCGGGTGCTCCAGCACTAGGCCTTAGGGATCAGGAATAGCATGAGGCCACGATCCCTAGGGTTGATGTCAGCAGTGGGGAGTCAGACACTCTTCTGGTCACCCCTCCCCCCTGTTCATGACCAGTATCCACCGAGTCTCCCGCCATGAACTGTTTCCTCGCTTCCGTCTCAGACGTCTGCCACGAGGGGACCCGGTTGCAGCATAGGCGACTGTGTGACTGGTGCATCTGTGTTCACTGAGTTCTACCACGAGGGGATGTGGTCGCAGCATAGGCGGCTGTGTGACCACAGCGTCTGTGTTCACTAGGTTCAGCGGCAGTGTACACTAGTAGCGTCTGGATCCACTCAGCGTTCGTTTACGTATGATCGATCTTGGAAGCGGGGTGAGTCTCCCTGTATCCCACTCTACTGAGTACGGGTAATACAGCACTACATATCTAACTACCCTTTGAGTATGAATAGTTACATAAGTGCCTATTGCATATGAGTCTGTATACCATTACTGTTGTTTCTTTCGCATTGCGTCTCAATATGTTAGATCTGTTTAAAACATGATTTTGCTACATCTTTCAAATATTATTTGAGCTCCTGTGTTGCAACAGCCAGATGTCAACAAGGTCTTCATGCTGGAAGTGGACGCCTTGACAGTTGGTGTGGGCGCAGTCCTGTCCCATGTCGGCACTGATGGTACGCTCTCTATGTACCCATCTGTGTCACCCCTGTCTACCCCTCCCTTTTAGAATGTAAGCTCTCACGAGCAGGGCCCTCTTCCCTCATGTGCTTATCCTTTTTCTTACTTTAATGATCTTCAACTGCACTAAATCCAGCAGTCTTCTGCCACCTGATACTTATTCCAATGTCATCTGCTGATGTAGATATGTTTATTTACCCTGTACTTGTACTATACTGTCATCAACTGTAAGTTACTGTTTTCCTGTTTGATTATTTGTTTATGTACTCTGTAATTGGGCGCTGCGGAACCCTTGTGGTGCCATATAAATAAAGGATAATAATAATAATAAATGGTAAGACTCACCCTTGTGGGTTTTTCTCTAGTAGAATCTTGCCCGCTGAGATGAACTATTCCATCAGTGATCAGGAGCTTTTAGCAATCAAACCTTCCCTTGAAAAATAAAGGTATCTGTTGGAGGGTGCGAGATTCCCAATTACCATCTACACAGACTACAAGAACCTTCTTTATTTAAATCCTCGGCAAGCAAGGTGGGCCTTATTTTTCTCTCGTTTTGACTTCAAGTTGCTGTTTAGACCTGGCTCACAAAATGTCAAAGCAGATGCATTATCTCGCTCTATGAGCTCTAATGAGGAATCGTCTGAACAAGCTTCTCAACCTGTACTTAATCCTGTGGTATTTGTCGTTACTAATGTATCCCAAGTTCCACCTCCAGGCAAGATGTTCGTTTCTCCTTAGCTTCATCCAGATCTTCTGTCCTGGGCTCATATGTCCAAGTTCACTGGTCATCCTGGAGTCTTAAAGACTTTTAAGTTTTTATCTCAAACCATCTGGTGGCCTCACATGAAAGCAGATATTCAAGAATTCATAGCTTCATGTCCCAAGTGTGCTCAACACAAAGTTCCTCGTCAGGCTCCTGTGGGCCAAATTCTATTCCAAGTCGTCCCTGGTCTCATCTGTCAATGGACTTTATTTCAGATCTTCCTTCTTACAAAGGGTATGATACCATCTGGGTAGTGGTCAACAGATTTTCAAAAATGGCCCATTTTGTTCCACTCATGGGGTTGCCTTCTGCTCCAAAGCTAGCACAGTTATTTTTCTGTGAAATCTTCAGATTACATGGACTTCCAACAGAAATAATTTCTGATCGGGGAGTGCAGTTTGTGGCAAAATTTTGGAGGGCCCTGTGTTCTGCACTGCAAGTCAAACTTAAATTCTCCACGGCCTATCATCCTCAAACAAATGGTCAAACAGAGAGGGTAAACCAAGAGCTTGAGACCTTCCTAAGACTCTATATTTCTTCCTCACAGGATGACTGGGTAGATTTATTGCCTTGGGCAGAGTTTGCTCATAATTTCCGTTACCATACATCTACAGACACTACTCATTTCTTTGCAGTTTATGGTCAACATGCTAGGGTTCCGGATTTTCAAGATTTACCCATCATAGATGTGCCAGCAGCTTCTTCAGCTCTTCATCAGTTTTCTCAGATTTGGAAAAAGATTCACTTATCCCTCAAGAAAGTATCTCATCAGTATAAAGTCTTTGCTGACGAAAAAGACGACCAGTTCCTAGTTTAAAGCCAGATTATAGAGTCTTTCTGTCTATACGAAACCTCCGTCTTAGAGTTCCTTCAATGAAATTCGCTCCACGGTTCATTGGTCCATTTCCAGTAGAGCATGTCATCAATCCAGTGGCTTATAAATTGAAATTGCCTTCCTATATGAAAGTTCCCAACTCATTTCATATTTCTCTCCTTAGACCATTACTTTTTAACCGTTTCCAGAAAGTTCTGCCAGCGGCTCCAAAGAGTCAGACTCATCGGGGTGTGGAATACGAGGTGGAGAAGACCCTGGACTCTCTGTATCATTATGGTCATCTACAATATCTAATTGACTGGTCCGGATATGGTCCTGAGGAGAGGAGTTGGATTAACGCCACTGACGTTCATGCTCCACGGTTAGTACAAGTTTTCCATAGACTCTTCCCTTCCAAACCTCGAGGGTGTTTGGTGCCCACCCATAAAAGAGGGGGTACTGTCAGGAATCGGCATTCAGCAGCATCTCACTTACCAGCGCGCTGGTGTGCAAACCTCCGGAGGTCACGGCCCCAGTTGCAGCTGCATGAATGCGCTGTCTGTGAGCGTCATGTTCTGTGTTGCTAAGTACCCCTGAACTGCATCCAATGTGTGCCCCGCTGTGTGCCGGCATCTGTCCAACATGGGCGCCGCCATGACATCTGCACTCAGCTGATCCGGACATCCAATCCAGCGCTGTGTTTTCACACAGAGCCCAGCAACCAATCACCGCAGAGCAAGGGGTATAAGTTCCAGTCAGTGGCTCAGTCTCATCGCCTAGGACAAAGAGTCACTTTCAGTGGACAAGTTCTCCTGGTTCCTGCGCTCCTGTTTCCAGTGGTTTCCTCGTTCTGCTATTTCATCTTCAGTCTTCAGTTGCTATGAACTCCAGCCACAGTCTGCTACACATATTGCAGTAAGAGACTCTCTTCAGGTGTTTGTTCATTACTCAGCCTGTACTCCTAATTACCAGCATCTAGCATTGTGCTTTGCATCCAGCACTTAACAACTTTCTGTGTTAGAACTGTCTCCTGCTTGGGCTTGCATGGCTAAATGAATGTGAGCTTCTACAGAGACTGTGTGCTTTTTATTCATTATACATCGGAGTTCTATTTGCTACATTTGATTCATTATACACCAGAGTTCAATCTGCTACTTTTGATTAATTACTGCCGTTACCAGTTATATCAAGTTGCATATTTATTTCTTATTTGTTACCAGATACTTTTGAAGTATTCATTTCATCGGACTAAGGTGGTCATTCCGAGTTGGTTCGCTGGTTTCCGATTTTTGCAATGGAGCGATTAGGTAGAAAATGCGCATGCGCATGGTACGCACCGCGCATGCGCTTAGTAATTTAACACAAAACTTAGTAGATTTACACAAGCTCGAGCAACGTTTTTTCCTCGCTCGAGTGATCGTAGTGTGATTGACAGGAAGTGGGTGTTTCTGGGTGGAAACTGGCCGTTTTCAGGGAGTGTGCTAAAAAACGCAGGCATGCCAGGTAAAAACACAGGAGTGGCTGGAGAAACAGGGGAGTGGCTGGCCGAACGCAGGGCGTGTTTGTGACATCAAACCAGGAACTGAACGGACTGAGGTGATCGCAATCTAGGAGTAGGTCTGAAGCTACTCAGAAACTGTAAGGAATTATTTAGTAGAAGTTCTGCTAATCTTTCGTTCGCTATTCTGCAAAGCTAAGATACACTCCCAGAGGGCGGCAGCCTAGTGTTTGCAATGCTGCTAAAAGCAGCTGGCGAGCGAACAACTCGGAATGACCACCTAAGTTATCATTCATTATTCCTGTCATCAGTTATACCAATTACTCTTCATTCATCATTTCTGTTTTTGCTTATTTCCAAATCCATTATCAATTGTTTTTTCATCTGTTTATCAGTGTACCATTGCTGTGTGACCTCTGTGTGACAAGAAATATCAAGCACATATGTGCAAAACTTTTCTGCAGCCTCCTCATTTCATCTACCACACTTACACTGACCCACTAGTGCCCCCTCCGGGGACAGACAAAACTACAGACCTGCCAATTATAATATATTAAATTTAAAACACGGGACTATTAACAAAGTTACTCCTGAAGAGTACACTCTTTAGGATATTGGTAGTGAGGATGTAATGATAGAGGAGTATAAGGTTTTATCACCCTCACATCATTTTATTAGTTATATGTGTGTTTTTCCGAGCAGGTGCAGGCCATTTAAGCCCTTATTAGTTTCAAATTAAGGTCTTTATGTATATACCGCATACCCTTTCTATATGTGATTAGATGAGTTCAATTTGGGAACTTAATGGGTGACAAATCCAAGTCTAAAATTTTAGTTTTTTTAACCTCTTTGGTACACCTTAACCTCTAATAAATTAGAGGGAGCTTAAATAGCTGCTGTGGTAAGTAGCATACCATTCTGAACATTCCACATATATGGGTGCTGCTCAAGCTATTTAGGTGAGCGTACAAGTTGTCTCCTTTGTACTTGTTTTTATGGGCTACAGTTAAGATCCATAGAAGTTCTCATAGAGAACTTTATATAGTCAAATCATGTGTATTTCAGTTGAAACAATGTCTCTCTCATTTTTGAAGATCTGATTGTGAACCTGACTGGGGAAGTTTGTGTTCATATCCTTAATTTTGTAAAATCAGCTATACCATTATGGTATATATGTTTATGTGTTTCTTGATATGGCTTATAATGGTTGACACGCCAACTAATCAGTCATCTTTAATCTTCATAGATCTACAATTTTTTTTGCCAAAGTCTGAGTTAAATAATTTATGAATATAAAAGCTGTACATCACATTCAGGTATGTGCTTTTAAAGCCTGCCACTTCTTTTTATTGAAATATAATAGTTTGGTCCATATCTATATCTGGTCCCTCCTCCTTGCCAGGTGGTTTGAAGGACATCGGCATATGGTTGTCATCATTTTTCAGATGGGCAGTATTATAAATTACTGTTAAGAGCCATACAGGAGATTAATTTATTCATTCTCAAGGTATGTCCATCTACCTAGAAGAAGTTATCTGGAACTTAAGCTACTGTTATGAACACATTTAAATAATGTATTCTTTTTTATTTTTAGGCTGTTGTTTGACCTTTTATACACAGATCTTTTAGTACTTATGTGGTCCTAACTTTTATACCGGTATGCACCTGTTTTAATTAAAATTTCCTCCATTACACTCGGTGTTGTGTATCAATTAAGGAAATCACTTCTTTTTTCACCCCCAAACAAGTTAACCCTGATGAAGTCATGTAGACGAAACGCGTTTGGTCTATCAGTCATGAGCTATTAACCCAGTCTGTGAAGATACTCCCTTTTGAGCTCACACCTTGAAAAGGTGAGGGAGTGTCTAATGTTAACATCTCAATCTGGACATAACTTACTGATATATACATTCTATATTTCTTTTTATACAAATATTATGTAAAAACTGTGTGTAATAACCCTTTTTAACATTTATGTGTGTAATCTGTGATATTAAACCAATATTTTCTACTAATTGGCCTCGGGCCTCTTGTTTGGCTGAATCTCTGGTGAGGGGTTATCTATTTCAGGTCCCCAGGAATTAATACTCTCCAGTGCATAGTTCACAACCACTTGGAAGAACTTTTGTAAATACGACTAACATAGCGCACTTGGGAACTGTGTTCCAATTTGTTTGTAATTGAGATTTGTCAACAGAAATCTCTCCCATAGTGCTGCTTTTATTTGGGCGCAAGAGAAGGGTACTGTTGTTCTCTCTCTCTCTCTCTCTCTCTCTCTCTCTATATATATATATATATATATATGTATATATATATATAAAATACAGTAGCTGCCTGGTGGAAAAGAAAGTAGTGATGAAGGGATCTACCTTGCGCAATGCGTCTAAGGGGCTCTACCTTTTGCAGTGTGTCTTAGAGGCTGTACCTGGTGCAGTGTGTCTAAGGAACTCTACCTGCCACAGTGTGTAAGGGGCTCTACCTTTTGCAGTGTGTCTAAGGGGCTCTAACTGGTGCAATGTGTCTAAGGGGCTTTACCTAGTACAGTGTGTCTAAGGGGCTTTAACTAGTGCAGTGTGTCCAAGGGACTCTACCTGGCGCAATGTGTCTAAGAGGTCCTAACTTGTGCAGTGTGTCTAAGGGGCTCTACCTGTTGCAGTGTGTCTAAAAGGCTCTAACTGGTGTAATGTGTCTAAGAGGCTTTACATAGTACAGTGTGTCTAAGGGGCTTTACCTAGTGCAGTGTGTCTAAGGGGCTCTACCTGGCGCAATGTGTAGAAGTAGCACTACTGTGTAGTGTAATGAGAATAACGGACACTACTGTGTGGTGTAATGTAAATTGGTGCTATTATGTGGCCACACCCCTTCCCCATAAAGCCACACCTCTAAGTTTTTGGTGCACACAGTCCCTAATTTTTAGTGTGGGGGGGGGCACCAATTCCCTTTCTGGCAGAGGGCACCAAAATGTCTAGTTACGGCTCTGCGCCTAGGGCCCGGCAGGTTCCATCGGGTGCGTGGTTAGGCAATGTGCTGAAAAAGAACAGATTGGTGCGAATGTATCTACAGTGTATGAGGAGGACACATCTGTACTTTACAAAAAATAAATTTAGGACTCTCTTGTGTGCCTGGTTTGGACACTTATGGTCATTAATGGCAAGCTGCCAACAGTTCCAACATGTCCTGATGTTGAGGATGGGGTGGGATTAGCAAGGCCATGTGTTGAGTGCCCCAAGGGAGACATAACCGTGCCATCTTAGGAAATGTGGTTATGACTCCCCTTTGAGGAAACGGCCCATGACACGTGGCCGAGCAATGCGTTAGGGCTCTTTATCTAGGCATCCCCGGACTGAAATACATGACCACACAGCCACTAAAGACTCCAGCATTGCCCCATTGATGGTCACTCCTGCATCCAACATATGGGTCACATGGCTATCAGTAATTTGATAATTGTAACGCCAATGGCAGCTCCTACATACAGCAGCGCTGCATTGCACTCATCACTTGTGGCATCACGGAGGCTCCATTTCGCAGCAGTGCAATATGGTATCAACCATCGGGTGCTATCATGGCAATTTAGGATTGCACTATATACAAATGTAATAGAAAAATATTTCTCCTATGGCACTGCAATGGAGGCAGCAACAGGTGGTACTAAATAGGTCACCAACCTATTAAAGTAAAAAGACAACAGAAAAGTACAACCTCACTTTGCGCATCCAAGTGTTCAATTTGTCCAATAATCCTCACAATGGAATATAACGATTTTTCAGATCAATCATAAAACGAAAACAGATAAAAAACACAAAATAGTGTAATATTGCCAAAAGTACAGTATATGAATAAAGTTCCTCCCAATGTATTGAAAGGATGGTGATGGTGATGGTGAAAAGATCGTCCCAAATCCAAGATCCACCTCCGTCTGAAAGTGGGTCACCCGAATGTTGTGTCAGGAAAAGGTCCTTACATGTATGCTTACTTGTATACAGATGATGCGAAGCTCATAAAGTTTTCTTTAAAATTCTGGATCATATGTCACTATATGAATAAAGGCCATTTTTCCTCATGGAGAATATAAAACCAAAACAGGACCGATATTAAGAGCAATAACTCATTTATTTACAAGTAGTAAACAGATCAAAGTAGTGGACCAACTGCCATACCATAAATAGAAAATTATGTTGTATATTGTGTAACACTGTAAGGGAACAAGGTGCCGTTTCCTGGGATAAATGGCAGCAAGCAGCAGCTGAGGAATCACACAAGTCCAGTGTGTGGTGCAACTGGCCACGACCAGTTTTATTAAGCAGAAAATAAAACAAACATCAAAAGAAAATACCTTGCCTGTCCGGCACTAACTAAACACAGGACGTTCCTAACTATCACTAAACAAAATCACAGAGTTCTCCAGTAAACCCTGTATGGCTCACTTGCATAAAGAAGCGTGTTTCTCTCTTCAGAGATCCTCCAGTCTCCTCAGGCAGTCTGCACACACTGATCAGGCCAGCAGTCCTATAACACTCTTGCACAGCTGAAACCCCCGATTAGCCTTCTGTGAGGCCAAAGACCCAAACTGGGCCCAACGTCTGAAACTTGCCCTATCTCTCTTTCAGGGCCCTTATCCAGCTTTTCCAATAAACTGAAAAGGTTCTGACAAAACAAAACATTTTCCTAGAAGTTTTCATTTTTCTAATACATGTAAGACAAGAACCTGGGACAAACATACCTGCCCTCAAACACTATTCCAGTGTTCTTGTCACAATTGGCATAAATGTCCAGACATTAATATGCCAACAGATTCTCATATATGAATGGTGATGGTTGAATGCCACATATCACACTGTGTCGACGCATTTCAACGCACTGCAGCATCTTTATCAAGATTCTCAGTGTGACAACAAACTATAAAATACAAGTGTATAAAAAATACATATAGTAATCCATAATAAATTTAATAAACACATAATAAAAATATAAAAAAGTATATATAAACATTATGATATACCACTGGCATAGGATTCTGCTCCTGATCAGTAATGGTGCACAAACAGACATCCCAAATCACATGATGTTATGGTGTATGCATCTAATTGGATTAAATTAATGAGCCAATAAGAGGTATAATAGTAAAGGATTGCCATACTAATCAACCAATTTTGTGATGACAAAACTAACCGTTCACCTATATTAGGCACCAAATTTGAAATCCTCGTGATAGAGAATGAAAAAGAGGCTGGTCGTCATGGTTACATGACAACAAAACTGCTGGCATCCTCTGTCTAACCGGAGTAAAAATAGAGCAATTTCTATTGTTGACATATCCTATCCAATCCAATTACAATGGGTCTAGAAATCACGTGGTGTGGCGTTCTCGATGTCGGACCACGTGATCCACACACGCCGGACTTAGGAAGTGAGGGTTTCCATAGAGATGCATAATAACACCAGGTCCAGAAGTCACGCGTTTCGACGTCATACACGTCGGAACACGTGATCCGGACATGTTGCAATAAAAAGATTTGCATAGAGATACTTAATGCATCCTACAATTTAAATAAATGGGAGTCCACATATCCATAGTTACATGATATAAACATAAACACCGGAATTAGGGAGTATAATAACACCAGGTCCAGCAGTCACGCATTCCGACGTCATAGGCGCCGGGTCACGTGATCCGAACATGCAGCAATAAAAGGGTTTATATAAAGATACTTCATGCATCCCACAATTTGAATACATGGGAGTGCTCATAACCATAGTTACATGGTATAAACATAACCGCGTGGTAATGCTGATAGAAACAACGCTTGGAGGGACATGACATTTCTGAAAGCCACCTGGTGCAAGTGTAACATGACAAAGTATCTAAAAATAGAAATATACCACAATACTGAGCCTAATATGATTTTAATAATGTGACCCGAAGTCCCATGTATATGTAATAAAAACACATGTCCCAATTTGTGGCAACTATTGTAAATATACACATACTGTATAGCAAATGATAGAATGGTCCCAATATGCAACTAAAATAAATACATTAGATAAACAGGACTCGCTGGGGACACATGATTTATGAAAAACCCCATAGCAACCAATGAACTCCTAAATATCCAAATGATGCATACACCTAAGATACAAAATGGTTAAAAACATATAACAGAAAATCATAAAAACCACCTGACTTCGAAATCATGATTGAGACCATGGGGTTTAAGGGTACCAAAATCATAAATATGTTTTATTTCTGCCTTTGCCAACCTATTGTCCCTGTCTCTTGTTCTCCAGATATTTTTTTATCCAAGCAATGGCACAAAACATTTTAAGACCCTTTATAGACATTTCATGTTTTTCTTTAAAATGCATTGAGAACGGATGATTCTCATTTCCCTTAATGATGTTCCGGACATGTTCTGCCCACCTAACTTTTACTTGCCGTTTGGTTTTTGCTGTATATAGCAAATTGCACTTTCAGTACATGCAATGCCATATATTACATAATCAGTGTGACAGGTTATAAAATCATCTATTTTGAACTTTTTCTGTTCCCAATAAAAGTGTGTCATTTTAGAGTCACTGCTTGGAGGCTTTACACATCTTACACTCTCCACAGCGGTAAAAACCTTTATTTTTTGGAAGGAATCTTTTCCTATCCATGGTGGTCATACCGAGTTGTTTGCTCGCTGCTATTTTTAGCAGAATTGCTAATAGGCGAAAATCCGACAGTTCTGCGCATGCGTATGCACAGCAGGGCGCACACGCTAAGCAATTTTACACAAAACTATGCTATTTTACTCACGGGCGAACTGAGCTTTTCAATAGCTCTGCTGATCGTAGTGTGATTGACAGGAAGTGGGTGTTTCTGGGCGGAAACTGGCCGTTTTCAGGGAGTGTGCTAAAAAACGCAGGTGTGCCAGGTAAAAATACGAGGGAGTGGCTGGATAAATGGGGGAGTGGCTGTCCAGATGCTGGGTGTGTTTGTGACGTCAAACCAGGAACTAAACGGACTGAGGTGATCGCAATCTAGGAGTAAGTCTGGAGCTACTCAGAAACTGCAATGAAATACTTAATAGCAGAATTGCTAATCTTTTGTTAGCAATTCTGCTATGCTAAGATACACTCCCAGAGGGCGGCGGCTTTGTGTTTGCATTTCTGCTAAAAGTAGCTAGCGAGCGAACAACTCGGAATGACCACCCATATGGAGTGCACTAGATACCAATAGATTTTTTATATTTGGGGCCCTTTTGTAGGTGAACTTAGGTTTGGCTGGTAAAATCCTCCCCAAAATGTCATCCTTCAAAAGGATTTTCCAATTCTTTTTAATGATGCCCTCTATCCTCCTATACTGTTTGTTGAACTGTGTGTGAAAAGACACTTGAACTCCTGAACTGTTTGATACGACTGTGTCCTTTTCTTTCAACAACAAGGATCTATCAATTCCCTCCACTTCCTCTGTTTTTCCTTGAATGGACATTTGACAACCCTTTTGGCCAAAATTATTAATCATGATCTCTGCCTGTTTCTTATACTTCCGCTTATTTGAACAATTCCTACGCAACCTCAAAAATTGCCGCTTGGGTACATTATTAAGCCAAACCGGCAAATGATATACAAGTCAGATGCACGGCAGTGCAAGACTAAAAGCTACATCGGGGAGAGAGCCGTAATCGTAACAGGTATATCCATATGGCTGTATACATGGCACTGCAAGCTTGAAATCTGCATGGGAAAAAGACTGCGTGTGAGTTATTTGTGGCATTAATACCAGTTCTCAAGGATAACCTGATTATGGGCCTTATTCCGAGTTGATCGCACCAAGCAACTTTTTGCTGCTGATGCGATCAACTAATCTCCACCTATGGGGGAGTGTATTTTAGCACAGCAGGGCTGCAATCGCTTGTGCAGCCCTGCTATGCTAAAAAAGGTTCACACAGCCCTGGTCATACTTACCCTGTGCGACGGGTCCAGCGATGATGGTCACAGCTTTGATGTCAGACATCCACGCTCCGTTTACCTGGGCACGCCTGCGTTTTTCTTACCACTTCCCAAAAACGGTTTCAAACGGTCAGTTGATGCCCCGGAATGCCTCCCTGCTGTCAATCTTCTTGCGGTCGCCGCTGCGACCGCTTTTTTCGCTGTCAGCGTCATTGCAGCAATGACACGCGTGCGCATTCCAGACCCGAACGCACCACTGCGAAGAAGTGCAGCGTGCGATCAGGTCAGAATGAGGGCCAATATCCATATCATACGTTGGATGAAATACACACAGGTCAGTAGGAACTGATCTAATTCTGTATTGCACTTATGGTATAGAACTGTGAGTATATGCAAATTTGCAGCAAAGTATATGTTTTACCACAAATTATCTGGAGAAGCTGTGTTTCGTGCTTGTTACCAATTTATCTAATTCATTTATATTGCATTATCCATCCTGGATACCTCTGGAAAGACTTCCCCTGGGACATATTCACAAGCACTTTATTTAATTAATTTAATGAATATATTGTTTTAATAATTGATGTATGTTTCTGTAGCAGGGTACACGATGTTCCACAGGGAATACCTAGGGGTGTAGAATTGGATCTTGATCCAGAGGCACCAAAAGGCTAAAGCTTTGACTGTTCCCAGGATGCATTGCATGGCCTCCTCTATAACCCCGCCTCCGGACACTGGAACTCAGTATGTAAGTTGGTGCCTGCAGAGCAGGTCACTTAACAGGGGGTGCTGCACCAGGCAGCCCTGAAAAGAGCTTTTAGAAGACTTCAAGGGCTGCATTACTTTATATGTCATTGTGACATACTGTGCTGCGGCTCCATCACCTCCCAGCAGCGCTGCATACTCCTGCTGGCCGAGTTCCCAGGTATTTGTGGTGTATGCGCTCCGGTTACCAGGCACACCACCTCTGATGCTTTCCAGGATCACGTGTCTGCTTCTTAGGGAGGTGGTAAGTGGGTCCCCTAGGCGGGACCTGCCGCTAAATCGCGTTCCAGTCACAGTCCCAGGAGAAGGATCACGCCGCCAGTATCACTTTATCAGTACAGGGACCCCAATATATCCACCAGGGAAAGGAGCACAGGTCGGATAATGTAAAATCCATTTTAAATAGGCTCCACAGTACCCGGTGGTGAGGATCAGCATACGGGATAAGGCGCTGACCTGTAGCCCCTCCCCCAGCTCCAAGCGCCATATACTGCTGGTGTTCCCGCCCTGGAGCTGCGTCTCTCTCTCCGTCTCCATCAGTCCCTGGCTGAGATTTAAGCGCCATCTTCTCAAGTATCTGCGTCTGGTCTCCGGGACTGCTGCGCAAAGTCTCTGTAAATCTGCATGTCTCATCAGCGCTGTGATTTTATAGTCACTAAAGTATTCTACATGTCATTTTAAGACAGTGTTAGTTAAGAACAAGTGTCTCTCCACCAGAATATTTGGTACAAGTTTTCTGATATATACAGTATATCCACTCTCTGACTGTGCATTGAGAGATCTATTTACTAGTCAGTGCAGTTTTATTGTGTGTCTAAAATAATTATCTGCATTGTCATAGTGACCGTGTGCCTGCATCTGCTGTATGTAATTCACTTTCAGTGTATCACCACTATAGCTATCACTGTATTCTGTACCCTGGGGGGCTTCGGGGGTAATTCCAAGTTGATCGCAGCAGGAATTTTGTTAGCAGTTGGGCAAAACCATGTGCACTGCAGGGGAGGCAGATTTAACATGTGCAGAGAGAGTTAGGTTTGGGTGTGGTGTGTTCAATCTGCAAACTAATTTGCAGTGTAAAAATAAAGCAGCCAGTATTTACCCTGCACAGAAATAAAATAACCCACCCAAATCTAACTCTTTCTGCACATATTATATCTGCCTCCCCTGCAGTACACATGGTTTTGCCCAACTGCTAACAAAATTCCTTCTGCAATCAACTTGGAATTACCCCCTAAGTGCGTCAGGGTCAAACATATAGTGTGGCGCAGTATATACTGTTAAGTGTATTTTACTGCGCTCTTCAGTCACCTCATACTGCATTTATTCTCTGTTTATGTTCTGTATTTACTGTCAAATAAATAAGGGAGTGTTTTGCAGGTATTGTATTTGTCTGGCTATTTTGTACTGTTACGCTCTATGGCTACATTCCCTATAATGTCTGCCACAAAGGGCAGGAAACCCGCGGGTGCTCTAGCATCATGCAGTGCTTGCGACAAGGATTTACCTAAGGGGGAAGTTTTAATTGATGGTGTGTGTACTGGGTGCCATACATCTCCAAGTCAACCGGCAGCCCCTGTAGCCAATCATGAGCCACCTTGGGCAGTGTTCTCACGTATGCTGAATAGCCTTTGCAG
Source organism: Pseudophryne corroboree (assembly GCF_028390025.1). NCBI lineage: Eukaryota > Metazoa > Chordata > Amphibia > Anura > Myobatrachidae > Pseudophryne > Pseudophryne corroboree. The sequence continues at coordinate 142,498,482 of NC_086448.1, read as the reverse complement.
CCACATATTGTCCCTGTAATTAATCCGCCCTGGGCAGACACTCTGTCTTCCCAGGTACAACAATTAAATCAATCTTTGGTGAGACAAAAGACTACCCCACGTCCCTCTGGGGTCAAAGGGTCATTTAAGCGGTCCGCTTCCTCCTCTCAATCCACTAATATTTCAGATAATTCTTCTGATGAGGATGGGGATTATACTGATCCCTAAACCTAGGGTTTTAATCCTGCACCAGACAAAAGAAAAATATTACACATAGATATGAGTAATTTGAAGTAGAAACCAGCTAGTATACATCAAAAGGCAAATCCTAGATGAATATTTGGGCTGGAGGTGCTCCTGGAATTTATGAAGAGATTTCACATAAACACTACTTTTGGGGACTAACCCCATAGGAAATTCCTTTTTGGAGCACTCTTTTAATGAAATAATTATAAAGTTAATGAATAAAGATATGATTTTTGAAGTTAAAACGTAACTTTTATTTCTTACCAATATAATATAAATGGGGAAAAGAAAATGATAAATATCTATTATACGTGATTGTATCCCCTATCGTAAGGAAATCATACACCTAAATAAATTCCGTTCCTAACATGGAGCGATTAAAATCACAGCTATCCACCCGAGTTGAGTTGCTAAATGCGTACCGCGATGTGACATAAATGGCATAAGTTCTGAATCACATTAGATAAACTATTGCAAAGTCTTGGAACTTACTACAAAGTAGTGCGTAATGGCATTAATGCAATATTACAGACTTACATTCTGTCACATAAAATGAACAGTTACAGAATGTTGGAACTTACTACACAGCAGTGTATAACAATATGTCTACAATGTTGCAGGCTGACTTTCTTCGTGAGTAAATACACATAAATACTGAAATTAACCTATGTAAGCTACTAAGCAAGCAAAAGATCATCTATGTTGCTCCACTATTATTCTAAAAAAAGAGAGAATGATCATGAATAAGTTTATATACGGCAAAGCATGACGTGTTGGTAATTACAAAAAAGGGCAGACACCACTACATAATCCTATAACTTTAAGCTCGTAGCAGGATGTATCATATACATAGGTTTAACAGCCTTTTGAACTTGTCCACCTTCAACTATTATGTACATGGGGACAGGCAATAATGCATACTTCCATCATTTTTTTACCCACGGCGGGGTGTCTTATACGCACACAAGAAGCAAAACAGTTTTTTCTTTGTTTGTAGTATATTCCTTAATTGTTATGCTGATGAAGACAGACAGTAATACACAGTCGAGGTAAGTACACCTCAATACACATGAAAGAGTTAAGAGAATTAGTACAGCATATTTTGCAGATATTCCCATCTGCTGCCCTCCCTCATCATAAGAGCGGAGGATGGGTGAGAGTGGGGATACTGCTATGCTGATAGAAATAAAGCCCCAGTGTCTCTCCGTATCACCGTATCTGGTGTTAGGGAAGCTTTGTTACAAAATGCATTGCAAGGCTTCGATGCGCCACGGGATCGAGGAAACACCTGTGAAAAATAGGAAGGGAATATACTCCCACGTCCACGGGTACGTGGTGAATAAAGAATAAATAAATAAAAGGATATAGAATTAGCTCCTAGTTTGGAACCCAAGCATTTTCAACTTGGACCACTAGATGCAAACATCAAATTAAATGTTTCCTTTTTGCATTAAAATGCTACACTAACGGAGGCAAACAGTAATACACGTTTGTAACTCAAATCATAAGTGCATCCATATAGAAATCAGTATAACTAGTTTGCTCAGAGCATATAAATGATAAAAAAGGATGACAAAAATTAGAAAATAAATAGATAGAAAGCGTTAGTACAGCATATTGTGCAGATACCCCCATCTGCTGCCCGTCCTCATCATAAGAGCGGAGAATGGGTGAGAGTAGGGATACTGTTATGCTGAAAGAAATAAAGCCCCAGTGTCCCTCCAGGTCGCCGTATTTGGTGTTAGGGAAACCCTGTTACTGAATGCATTGCAGGGCTTCAATGCGCCACGGGGAAGGGGGGACACCTGTGAAAAAGAGCAGCTCAGGAAAGAGTATATAAGTAATTCTTCAATCGCGTGGTGAGGGGCTAATATTAATAAGTTGCTCCTACTTTAATTCACCACCCTTTGGCTCACACCCTAAGTGTAACTACATTAACAATAAGTGGAATCAACAGGAGACATTTTTTAAAAAGCCAATGTTAGACTCAATAAGGTTGTTTAACGTGCACAAGAGAAAACGGGGTTAAAGGGACATATAATACCCAGCCGCCGGCCGCGGCTAATGTGTAGTTGTGCGCGTCCACTCCGTCCCTGTTAGAGTGTTCCTCAGCTTCGTTCTCCTCCACCGGGAGCCTTAAATTGCTGAAATCGCATTACTTTCACAAATCGAGCTAGTATGGTTAGTTCGTGTACTAGCAAGTGCAGCGTCCTCCTGCACAGAGGAGCTGTGTAAAGAATTAAGAGCACATCGGCTATCAGCTGGACGTACGTTTCACCTTCTGGGCTTGATCACCAGCCTGCCGTTACATCCCTGTGATCGCTTATTTAAAGCGTCACAGATCCATTCAGCTGACAGTGTTTAGATTAGATTAGGGGAAAGATCTCGTCCCCTATGATTATTGCTGCTGAATGAGTAAAGAGGAAAAATCTTGAAAAATAAACACGTTAAGTCAGTCTCATACCATAATTAGAGATAGGTGAATTATGTAAAAGTGCACACTCAGTGTGCCTGTGTACACTGTTATGTACTGATGTGTGTATTTGTTTGAAAGTCACTTGAAGTTGATCATTTGAATCTCTATTGGCAATTAAATTAAGACTTATTGTTACTGCCAAATGTGTTTCTCAAACTATGCATCGCGTGAGCATATGTTTGCGTCTCTCCACTTAGCCACTCCTGTGAAAAACAGTCTATAGGCTATGACAGTCAGCTTCTATTACAAAGAATATAAGATTCAAAATTAAAAAGATTCATCAGTCGAATTACTCATTCCAGATATCTGTACTAATTCGTCGTATTGACCAGATGATGCTCAGCCCGTATATACAGTATATAAGGAGATTTTTTGTATAAACACAGAATGATGACATAAAGGAACATTTTTTATTAAATATAAAGATAGAAATAAAAATAAATATAAAAATAAGGGGGGTATAATGAAAAGAACTTTTTCTATGTGTATAAATGTATCTGAAAACACATATAGTCCTTATGTTGGTCTTATTGTTTATGGAAGTGGACCTGTATGTATCAAAAATTCAGTAAAATAAAATAAAAATTAAGGATGAACATTAATTTCAAAGTATATATAAATAAAAAGAAAATGTATCTAAATTGAGTGGAATAAAAAATAAAAATGTAGATGAAAATGCGGGTCATGTTCACTCAATATAAACAGATTCTACACCAGAGAGGATAAATTGTATATATATGCGGTGTAGTGCTCAGAATAATCTCAAGCTGTAGTCTGAAATGTGAATCAAATTGAATCATCGGTAAGTGATTTAAAGTAAAAACGTGCCGTGACGTAGGTGTAACTGTTAGGGTCTCCTGCCCTGTGCTGCCACGTCGTCATGGCAACTGGGAGACAAGTGCTAGCGGAGTAACCTGAGCGCAGCTGATACTCCGGTTCGGGTCTTTTGCTGTGCAGTGGTTATAGGCTCTGTGCATGGCAGGGGATCCGGTGCTGGTTTTTGTGCTCACAGTCTGTGAGGTCTGAGTGGGGCGTGGACAGCACCTGCTTTATAAGGCCTCTTCTCAGGGTAAGCAGATGCTGCTGAATCTTTGTTGGTTAGTCAGTTTCTGAAAGTTAGCCAGTACTGTGTAGCTTTGTATTTGTTTGTTGCTTACTGCAAATAGGCCTGGGGATTTGGTATTACACTCTGCCAATCCAGACCTAGCAGTAAGACTGGAGTCAGTCGTTTAGCTTGCTGGGGTTCTGTTACTACTCTGTGAACTTAGCAAGTTTGCGGCTGTATTCTAAGACTTGCCTGTCTAATCTTGTCTCACTGTGCTAGGTGTCAGGGGTCAGTTTAGTGGCAGTAAGCTGAACCTGTGCACTGCAAGTGAGAATTAGGATTGTGGAGACTCTCCTTGTGTCTATCATTCCATCTCTGACCAAGGAGTTTACTGCCACACCCGTTGGTAACCCTTTAGGGTTTTGCTGTTGCCCTTAGCAACAGCATTTCGGGTTCTCTACGTATTAAAACACAACATCTTGCTTTTCCCATCTGAGCAGTTCTAATACAAGGGAGATACCCAGTTCCTTAGCCTCTGGGCTTCTCTGTTCACTTTGTGTGTATTTTGTTACCCTATCACCTTCTGTGTACGTTATGTCATATTCCCCAGTCTGTCTTTGAGTCCATTTGTTTTGCATAACAGTTCAAACACCAGTACATTACTGCAGGCACTGGAGTGCATAACAGTCCTGACACCAGTACTTTCCTGCAGGCACTGGTGTGCATAACATATTCAGCAGCCTAATACTCCTGTTGAAATTTTGTGGGAATATGGAGCATACCCCTCAAAATACGTTGCAACAGGTGGTCGATCAGGTGCAGGTCCTGACTCGACAATTTAATGATTTGTCCATTAAAATGCACACCTCCCAGGCTGCTGGCGGAGCTCCCGCAGCAGCAGCACCTGCAGGGGTTAAGGAGCCGAAAGTAAATCTCCCGGATCGTTTTTCTGGAGATCGCTTGCAGTTCTTTTGTTTCAAGGAGAGCTGCAAGCTATACTTCCGGCTTAGGCCTCAGTCTTCTGGGTCGGAGATTCAGCGGGTGGGCATAGTGATTTCCTTGCTACAAGGAGACCCACAGGTCTGGGCATATGGGTTGCAGCCTGACTGTCCGTCGCTTAAAAGTGTTGATGCTTTTTTTACGGCACTGGGCATGTTGTATGATGACCCTGACAAGACGGCCTCAGCCGAGGCTCAGATTTTGATCCTTAAGCAAGGGCGAAGGCCAGTTGAGGTTTACTGTACGGAGTTTCGGAGGTTGGCCCATGATACCCAGTGGAATGACCCAGCCCTGAGACACCAGTACCGAAGAGGTCTTTCTAACCAGATAAAGGACCAACTGGTACAATATCCCTTGCCTGATAGCTTGGATCAGCTCATGCAGTTATCCATCCGGGTGGATAGACGGCTGAGAGAGCGTAGGCTTGAAAGGGAGACTGAGATTTCCTTCCTTCCCAAGGGAACCTCAGACTCTGAGGAATTTTCCGAGGAGCCTATGCAGATTGGGGCTACCCGCCTCTCCTCGCGTGAGAAGACGCGGAGGAGACAGCAGGGGTTGTGTTTGTACTGTGGGAATAAAGGTCATGTGGTAGTATCATGCCCAGAAAAGCCGGAAAACTTCAGGGCCTGAGGGTGATGGGAAATATCCTGTCAGGCCAGAAGTCAGAATTTCCCAAGAAGACTTTTATCATTCCGGTGACCTTGAAGATCCTCGGTCAAACTGTCAAGACTGAGGCCTTTGTGGACAGTGGGGCCGACGGGGTTTTTATGGACCGCCAATTCGCCCTGAAACACTCTGTTCTCTTAGTACCCTTGGCATCGGAAGTTGAGATTTGTGGGTTAAACGGGGAACCATTATCCCAAGGTAAAATTACCTCTTGCACTAGCCAGATTTCTTTGTTTATTGGAGCCACACACTCTGAAAAATTGTCCTTTTATGTGACTGTCTGTACTTTTGCCCCATTGGTGTTGGGGTTACCCTGGTTAAGGGCCCACAATCCTCAATTTGACTGGGTCTCTGGGGAGATTCTTAGTTGGGGTACTGATTGTTTCAGGAGTTGCTTGAGCCTTCCAGTCAGGCTCTCGCAGCTAAGTTTGCCAGGATTGCCAGGGTGTTATGCAGATTTTGCGGACGTGTTCTCCAAAAAAGTTGCAGAGGTACTACCTCCCCATCGCCCCTATGACTGTGCCATTGATTTGTTGCCAAATGCTAAGCTTCCCAAGAGCAGGTTGTACTCCCTGTCACGTCCTGAAACTCAGGCTATGGCAGAGTACATTCAGGAGAACTTGGCTAAGGGATATATCAGACCTTCACAGTCTCCAGTTGGGTCGGGGTTCTTCTTCGTGGGTAAAAAGGATGGTTCGTTGCGACCCTGCATCGACTTCAGGGAATTGAACCGTATCACGATTAAAAACTCATACCCACTGCCTCTCATTTCGGTCTTGTTTGACCAGCTTCGTACTGCCACCATTTTTTCTAAGATTGACCTACGCGGTGCGTACAATCTAATCCGAATAAGAGAGGGGGATGAATGGAAGACTGCCTTTAATACCCACTCAGGGCATTATGAATATTTGGTGATGCCTTTTGGGCTCTGTATTGCCCCGGCAGTCTTCCAGGATTTCATGAATGATGTGCTCAGGGAATATTTGGATAGATTCTTAGTTGTATACTTAGATGACATCCTAATCTTCTCCCATTCCCTGGAGGAACATCAGAAGCATGTACGCTTAGTCCTCCAGAAACTCAGAGATTCAGCAAATCGCATTTCTAGGATATATTATCTCCCCAGAAGGTTTCCAAATGGAGGGTTCCAAGGTACAGGCAGTCCTGGATTGGGTGCAGCCCACTAGTTTGAAGGCGCTTCAGCGTTTCCTGGGCTTTGCGAATTTTTATAGACGATTTATCGCTGGATTTTCGTCTATAGTGGCGCCCTTGGTGGCACTCACTAAGAAAGGGGCGGATGTTGCTCACTGGTCTTGTGAGGCTAAAGCGGCTTTTGCCCGTCTCAAAAGGGCATTTGTTTCGGCCAAGGTGCTGCGACACCCAGATCCAGAGCGTCCTTTTGTGGTGGAGGTGGATGCCTCTGAGATGGGTATTGGGGCAGTGCTTTCTCAGATGGGAGTGTCTGATAATCGCCTTCAATCCTGTGCTTACTTTTCCCGTAAATTTTCGCCTGCCGAGATGAATTATGACGTGGGTAACCGGGAATTGTTGGCTATTAAGGATGCACTCGAGGAGTGGAGACACTGGCTTGAGGGGGCTAAGTTTGTGGTCTCAATTCTCACTGACCATAAGAATCTGGCATATTTAGAGTCAGCGAAGCGTCTCAATGCCAGGCAGGCACGATGGGCTTTGTTTTTTGCTCGCTTTAATTTTTTGATAACATATCGCCCTGGGTCAAAAAACATCAAGGCTGATGCGCTCTCGCGGAGTTTTGCTCCAATCCAGGAGACCACCGAGGAGCCGTTGCCCATTGTTTCCCCATCATGTATTAAAGTGGGCATTACCCAGGACCTCTTATCATTAGTCCTTAGAGCACAGGAGCAGGCTCCTCAAGACCTTCCGGTAGGTCTTTTGTTTGTGCCTCCTAGTTTAAGACAGCGAGTGTTCCTGGAATTCCATGCCAAGAAGTCTGCAGGTCAACCGGGTATTGCCAGAACTCGGGAGTTGCTATCTAGGGCGGTGTGGTGGCCCTCGGAGGCTAAGGATGTGGATCAGTGGGTTCGGGCATGTGACATCTGTGCCCGAAATAAGACTCCTAGAGGGGTTCCTGTTGGCCCATTACATCCACTCTCTATCCCATCTAAGCCATGGACCCACATTTCAATGGATTTTGTGGTGGACTTGCCCAAATCCTTGGGGATGACAGCCATCTGGGTTGTCATTGACAGGTTTTCGAAGATGGCGCACTTCGTTCCACTGGTTGGACTGCCATCGGCCAGACGCCTGCCTGAATTATTTATGCTGCATGTTGTGCGTCTCCACGGGTTGCCACTTGATGTGGTCTCTGACCGCGGATCCCAGTTTGTGGCCAAATTCGGGAGGGCATTTTGTTCCGATCTCCAGATTTCTGTCAGCTTGTCGTCGGGCTACCATCCGCAGTCTAATGGGCAGACTGAAAGGGTGAACCAGTCCTTGGAGCAGTTCCTCAGGTGTTATGTCTCCAAGTGTCAGACTGACTGGGTTGCTCATCTGTCCATGGCAGAGTTTGCCTATAACAACGCGGCTCACTCTGCTACAGGGATCTCTCCCTTCCTTTGTGTGTATGGGCATCATCCTAAGGCCAATTCTTTTGACCCCCTGGACTCCACGCCTGGTGGTTCCTCTGTGGTTTCGGTCCTTAGAGGTATTTGGCGGAAAGTGAAGAAAGCCCTTGTGTCTGTGTCATTAGTGACCAAAAGGGTTTTTGATAAGCGGAAAAGACCCTGCAGCTTCAAATTAGGAGACTTCGTCTGGTTGTCTACCAAGAATTTGAAGTTGAGACAGCCATCTCATAAGTTAGGCCCCTGGTTCATCGGCCCTTATAAGATCACCAGGGTTATCAATCCGGTGGCATTTCAGTTAGATCTGCCCCGTTCTTTGGGTATCAATAAAACATTTCATTGTTCCCTTTTAAAACGGGCGATTAGTAATCCTTCTTCCAGTGGAAGACCTTCCTCTCTTCTGATACGTGGCCAGAGGGAGTTTGTTGTTGAAAGGATTCTTGACTCCAAGGTGGTTCGGGGTCGGCTGTCATTTTTGGTGCACTGGAAGGGGTATGGCCCGGAGGAGCGGTCGTGGGTGCGCAGTTGTGATCTTCATGCCCCCAGACTGATACGCTCTTTCTTCTCGCAGTTCCCCGATAAACCCGGTGGTAGGGGTTCTTTGACCCCTCGTCAGAGGGGGGGTACTGTTAGGGTCTCCTGCCCTGTGCTGCCACGTCGTCATGGCAACCGGGAGACAAGTGCTAGCGGAGTAACCTGAGCGCAGCTGATACTCCGGTTCGGGTCTTTTGCTGTGCAGTGGTTATAGGCTCTGTGCATGGCAGGGGATCCGGTGCTGGTTTTTGTGCTCACAGTCTGTGAGGTCTGAGTGGGGCGTGGACAGCACCTGCTTTATAAGGCCTCTTCTCAGGGTAAGCAGATGCTGCTGAATCTTTGTTGGTTAGTCAGTTTCTGAAAGTTAGCCAGTACTGTGTAGCTTTGTATTTGTTTGTTGCTTACTGCAAATAGGCCTGGGGATTTGGTATTACACTCTGCCAATCCAGACCTAGCAGTAAGACTGGAGTCAGTCGTTTAGCTTGCTGGGGTTCTGTTACTACTCTGTGAACTTAGCAAGTTTGCGGCTGTATTCTAAGACTTGCCTGTCTAATCTTGTCTCACTGTGCTAGGTGTCAGGGGTCAGTTTAGTGGCAGTAAGCTGAACCTGTGCACTGCAAGTGAGAATTAGGATTGTGGAGACTCTCCTTGTGTCTATCATTCCATCTCTGACCAAGGAGTTTACTGCCACACCCGTTGGTAACCCTTTAGGGTTTTGCTGTTGCCCTTAGCAACAGCATTTCGGGTTCTCTACGTATTAAAACACAACATCTTGCTTTTCCCATCTGAGCAGTTCTAATACAAGGGAGATACCCAGTTCCTTAGCCTCTGGGCTTCTCTGTTCACTTTGTGTGTATTTTGTTACCCTATCACCTTCTGTGTACGTTATGTCATATTCCCCAGTCTGTCTTTGAGTCCATTTGTTTTGCATAACAGTTCAAACACCAGTACATTCCTGCAGGCACTGGAGTGCATAACAGTCCTGACACCAGTACTTTCCTGCAGGCACTGGTGTGCATAACAGTAACAGTTGTGCTTAGTGACTAAATGGATTAGAAGTGTGTTATAAAAGTGCTTTAAGTGTACTGGTTAAACACTATGATGTCCACAGAATATATGAGTGATGAGAAGCTAGGTTGAGTGATGGGGAAAAAAACTTGTGAAAGTGGCAGCCAAATAAAATTAATAAGTGAAGTGCAACACTCGTGCCAAAAGTCTATTTATTGAAGAAAAAGAGGGTTCGCACCCAGAGGGAAGATACACGATATGCATACCATAGTGAAAAATAGGTGAATACTCTGACAAGTAGAGTAAAACAGTGAGTTTTAAGTAAAATAAATAGATAATTTGTGAGTGAGATGAAGACTGTATTGAATAACTGTAATACAGAAATTTGTTAAACGAAGTGAGCATGACAATCATATCATTAACATATGATAATTAGTCTGAGAATTATATGTAAAGTATATATTGATTACAAAAAATAAATTATTGATGGTCCTTGGTATGGTATTATCATGCAAATGCATCCATAGTTTTTTCAACACTGCAGAAAAGAGGAATTTATAAGAACACTGTATAATTTATGTGTTCATTCATTCCATTCGGGGCCATACATCCTAACCTAAAGGTCCACTCATTCTCCTTCTTGAAGAAGCTCCTGCATCGCATTACCTCCCCTAATGCCTAGTTTGATTTTCTCAAGACCAAAGGCCTTCATCTTATGTGTACCATCATTGCGATGCTTGTAAAAGTGTTTTGCCACTGTGGTTATTTGTCTAAAATTGCCAATATCTTTAGCTGCGTTTCGAATAGTCCCTGCATGTTCCAGAATCCTTGTTTTAAACATACGGGTGGTAATCCCAACATAAAGTTGACCACAGGTACAGGACACGCAGTAGATAACATTGGTAGTCCTACAGTTGAAGAAATCGACAATCTTGCATGTGTTCCCATATTTGTCTTGAATTTCTTGTATGGGTGTCATATAATCACATGCTCGGCATGATCCACACGGGAATGTGCCTCTAACCGTTGGTGGACTAGGAACTTTCCTATTATAGTGACTTTGGACCAGTTGATCTCTTAAATTTGGAGACCTCCTCCAGCTCATTGCTACCTTGTCCCCCAAGTTAGTAGCCAGGTCTGGATCTGAGAGTAGAATGTTCCAGTGTTTCTGAATTCCATCCTTAAGTTGTCTCCACTCTTTGCAGAAATCCCCCACGAACCTCATCTCTTCATGTGCTTTCCTCTCAATTTTCTCTGTGAAGATCAGTTTGTTTCTATTCATCCCCAGAACCGATTTTTTAGCCTTTTTGATTAAACGGTGACTATAGCCCCGTTCTCGTAGGCGTGCAACCAAATTGTCACTCTCTTGTTGGAATACTTGTGAATTGGAGCAATTTCTTTTCAACCTAAGGAATTCACCTTTAGGTATATTGGAGATGGTTGGCGGAAAATGAGAACTGGAATTGTGCAATATGCTATTGGTGGCTGTTGTTTTACGATGGAGTTTGGTGGCCAACTTATTTGTCTCATCTTTATAAATTTTTAAGTCGAGGAAGGAGATCTCCTGTTTGTTGGATTCCATGGTAAGTTTAATGTTGAGATCATTCGTGTTCAGGATTTCTACAAACTCCAAAAGATCTGCTACCGAGCCATCCCAGATCATGAACACGTCGTCAATGTATCAAAGCCACATTACTACATGTTCCAAAAATATTTCATTCTCATCACAGAAAACAGTCTCCCTCTCCCACCATCCAAGGAAGAGGTTAGCATATGTGGGTGCGCACGCCGCCCCCATTGCTGTTTCCTCTTACTTGGAGGTAGAAGTGATCGTCAAACACAAAGTAATTTTTGTTCAAGACAAAATCGAGTAGTTGGAGTAAAAATATCTGAAAATCACCCATTTCTTCCATATTCAGAAAGTATTCAACTGCTTTCAAGCCCAATTTGTGGGATATGCACGTATATAGCGACTCAACATCCATAGTTACTAACACCAAATACGGCGACCTGGAGGGACACTGGGGCTTTATTTCTTTCAGCATAACAGTATCCCTACTCTCACCCATTCTCCGCTCTTATGATGAGGACGGGCAGCAGATGGGGGTATCTGCACAATATGCTGTACTAACGCTTTCTATCTAGTTATTTTCTAATTTTTGTCATCCTTTTTTATCATTTATATGCTCTGAGCAAACTAGTTATACTGATTTCTATATGGATGCACTTATGATTTGAGTTACAAACGTGTATTACTGTTTGCCTCCGTTAGTGTAGCATTTTAATGCAAAAAGGAAACATTTAATTTGATGTTTGCATCTAGTGGTCCAAGTTGAAAATGCTTGGGTTCCAAACTAGGAGCTAATTCTATATCCTTTTATTTATTTATTCTTTATTCACCACGTACCCGTGGACGTGGGAGTATATTCCCTTCCTATTTTTCACAGGTGTTTCCTCGATCCCGTGGCGCATCGAAGCCTTGCAATGCATTTTGTAACAAAGCTTCCCTAACACCAGATACGGTGATACGGAGGGACACTGGGGCTTTATTTCTATCAGCATAGCAGTATCCCCACTCTCACCCATCCTCCGCTCTTATGATGAGGGAGGGCAGCAGATGGGAATATCTGCAAAATATGCTGTACTAATTCTCTTAACTCTTTCATGTGTATTGAGGTGTACTTACCTCGACTGTTTATTACTGTCTGTCTTCATCAGCATAACAATTAAGGAATATACTACAAACAAAGAAAAAACTGTTTTGCTTCTTGTGTGCGTATAAGACACCCCGCCGTGGGTTGAAAAATGATGGAAGTATGCATTATTGCCTGTCCCCATGTACATAATAGTTGAAGGTGGACAAGTTCAAAAGGCTGTTAAACCTATGTATATGATACATCCTGCTACGAGCTTAAAGTTATAGGATTATGTAGTGGTGTCTGCCCTTTTTTGTATTTACCAACACGTCATGCTTTGCCGTATATAAACTTATTCATGATCATTCTCTCTTTTTTTAGAATAATAGTGGAGCAACATAGATGATCTTTTGCTTGCTTAGTAGCTTACATAGGTTAATTTCAGTATTTATGTGTATTTACTCACGAAGAAAGTCAGCCTGCAACATTGTAGACATATTGTTATACACTGCTGTGTAGTAAGTTCCAACATTCTGTAACTGTTCATTTTATGTGACAGAATGTAAGTCTGTAATATTGCATTAATGTCATTACGCACTACTTTGTAGTAAGTTCCAAGACTTTGCAATAGTCTATCTAATGTGATTCAGAACTTATGCCATTTATGTCACATCGCGGTACGCATTTAGCAACTCAACTCGGGTGGATAGCTGTGATTTTAATCGCTCCATGTTAGGAACAGAATTTATTTAGGTGTATGATTTCCTTACGATAGGGGATACAATCACGTACAATAGATATTTATCATTTTCTTTTCCCCATTTATATTATATTGCTAAGAAATAAAAGTTACGTTTTAACTTCAAAAATCATATCTTTATTCATTAACTTTATAATTATTTCATTAAAAGAGTGCTCCAAAAAGGAATTTCCTATGGGGTTAGTCCCCAAAAGAAGTGATTATACTGATCCGTCAGACACTGATACCATTGCTTCTGATGAGGAACATACAACTCAGGTTGATGTTCCTGTCCTAGTGGAGGCTATTAAGCTGATTCTACAAATTGATGATGAGGTAGATCCCACTATGGCGTCTAAGACACCTGATAAGTTTAAACGTCAGAAGGTTGCTAAAGTAGTCTTACAACATTCTGACCATTTAATCGACATACATCAGGAATCATGGTCTTCTCCAGGAAATACATTTCTCCCGGTCTAAGAAGATTCTAGCTCATTATCCTATCCCTGCGCAGTTGAGTAACAAGTGGGAAGTTCCATTGCTGGTGGACTCTCATGCCGCCCTTCTTGTAGTGTCATCTACTCTGCCTGTCACCTCACTGAAGGAACCGACAGATAAGCGTGTGGTTGCCTGAGGGATGCCTGAAGTCTATTTACTCCGTTACCGGTGCTGTACACAGACCCACTATAGCAGCCTCCTGGGCCGCAAAAGGAATTGAAGCATGGGTTCAAGCATTAGAGCAAGAGCTACCTCAGGATATTTCTGACACTGCCAGACCATATCTGTCTCATATTACCACCGCCTTCCACTATATTCAGGAGGCATCCTCTGAGGCAGGTGCAATGGTGGCCAAGGCATCTACTACGTCTATACTGGCTTGTCGAATTCTGTGAGGTCATGGAAGGTGGACATGGACTCCAAAAATACCTTGGAGGTGCTCCCTTTTAAGGGAGACATCCTATTTGTGGAAGATCTGAACAAGATTGTGACTGACTTGGCGTCTGCTAAGACTGCGTTTCTCCCAAGTACTAATCCTTCTGCGCCAAAGGCTAAGAGCACCACTTTTCGTTCCTTTTGACCTCCAGGGAAAGCAAAGGGTCAGGCGTACCCAAGCCAGGCTCGTGCTTCCTAAACCACTAAGCCCAAACCTAAACAATCCTGGGCTGCCCATCAGCTTGCTTCCAAAAAAGACAAGACTGATGCATGACAGGCTGGGTCTCCTTTGGGGGATCCCAGGGTGGGAGGCTGACTTCTGTAATTCGCCCAGGTCTGATTAAGGACCACTTCAGATGCCTGGGTGTGGGAAGTTGTCTCTCACGGATACACTGTCTCTTTCAAGAGACGTCCCCTGGCCAGTTCTGCACGATGATTATTCCTTTGGATCCGCATAAGCACAAGCTCTACACTTGGTTGTGCGATCCCTCCTTGACACAGGAGTGGTAGTGCCAGTATCTCTGTCCCAGAGAGGCAGGGGATACTATTCAACGCTGTCTCTAGTCCTGAAACCCAATGGGTCCTTCCGGCCTATACTCAACCTCAAATCATTGAAAAATTTGTGAGTGTCCAAATTCCATATGGAAACGCTGACTTTGTTGTACTGGCCATGGAACCCAAAGACTATTTAGTATCCCTGGACATACAGGATGCTTACCTTCGTATACCTATTACCATATCGCATCAGCAATACCTGTGATACATGGTAGAGTATGCTCAATTTCATTCCCGTCCTCTGCAGAGGTTAATCCTTTCCAAGTGGGATGGCCTGCCCCATCGAACCAGGTCTCAAATGATCTCCCTGACTCCGGAGGTTCGTCAGTTGAGCAGGGGCCGTCCCTTCTGGATCCCAAACTGGGTCCTACTGACTGCGGACGCCAGTCTGCTGGGTTTGGGCATGGTTCTAAAGCAACACTCTCTCCAGGGTCGGTGGACCAAGGAGGAATCTCTACTCTCCATAAACATTCTGGAATTGCGGGCAGTGTCCAAAGCTTTGACGCTTGCCCTGCCTCTGATACAGAACAGACCTGTTCAAGTACAATCAGACAATGCCACCATGGAGGCATACATAAATCATCAAGGCGGCACTCGAAGTAGCAAGGCAATGGAAGTATCACAAATCCTTTGTTGAGCGGAATGCCATCAGCCAGCAATATTGGCAGTGTTTATTCCCGGAGTCCTCAATTGGGAAGCAGATTTCCTCAGTCGTCCAGACGTTCATGCCGGAGAGTGGAGTCTTCATCCGGAAGTCTTTCAACTCCTAGCGGACAAGTTGGGCCTAGCAGATGTAGACCTCATGGCATCTCGACACAATCCCAAGGTTCCGGTCTTCGGATTAAAGAGCAGTGTTCTTGATGCACTGGCAATTCCATGGAACTTTCGGCTACGGAAGTTCAAGCAAGAAGGAGGAATCCTACTTCTAGTCGCTCCAGTGTGGCCCAGATGGTATTGATTCTCAGACCTACAGGGTCTTTCGATCGAGCATCCTCTTCTACTTCCTCAACGCCTAGACCTCCTCATCCAGGGCACTTGTGTCTACCTGGATCTGGCCAGACTGGCTTTGACAGTGTGGCTCTTGAAGATTCACTCCTGAGGGCCAAAGGATTCTCTGAGGTGGTTATCCAAACTATGCTGAAAGCCCGCAAACCGACTTCTGCACGGATTTCTTACAGGGTCTGGAATTCTTACTTCACCTGGTGTCCTGCTAAGAATTCCGATGCATACAAATTCAGAACTTCCAGACGTTTGGCTTTTCTGCAACAAGACCTAGACTTAGGCCTTCACCTGGCCTCCCTAAAGGTTTATATTTCTGCTTTTTCAGTGTGGATTCAGAGAAAGAGTGCATCTTTTCCTGATGTTCATACTTTCACTCAGGGCGTTTTATAGATTCAGCCTCCCTATGTCCCTCCTGTGGCTCCATGGGATCTGTCTGTTGTCTTGCATGCCCTGCAAGAGTCTCCATTTGAACCTCTTGAGTCTGTGGACCTTTGCCTCTGCTAGGAGGGTGCAAGACTTAGGCGCTTTGTCCTGTCGTCCACCCTGTCTGATTTTTCACCATGACCGGGCAATTCTTAGAACTCGTCCCAGTTATCTACCTAAGTTGGTGTCATCTTTCCATCTTAACCAAGAGATTGTGGTTCTGGTTTTTATCTCTTCTGGTTTGTCCTCCAAAGAGTGGTCTTTGGATATGGTACTGGCTCTCTGTATATATGTGGAGAGAACTGCCTCTATCAGGAGGCCAGATACCCTTTTTGTACTTTTTAGTTTTCACAAACGTAACTGCCCTGCGAACAAGCACACATTGGCCAGATGGATTAGAATAATTATTTGACAAGCATATGCACAGGCTGGTCTTCCAGCTCCTGCTACTATTAAAGCCCATTCTACTCGGTCTGTTGGACCTTCTTGGGCAGCCTGCCAAGGTGCATCCGCTGAACAATTGTGCAAGGCGGCTACGTGGTCCTCAGTTTATTAGGTTTTATGCCTTTGATACTTCAGCAAATTCTGAAGTTGTTTGACATGTTACATGACCCCCTTTCCATTTAAAAAAACTGACTTAGATTCAAGATGTCCGATTACAAGATGGCTCCCATGTTCGGTACATACCCTAAAAGATAGCCCACCTCACCAATACCTTACTGGAGTATTCAGTTTTCCCATTTCCTGCACAGTTTTTAAAACAAAATGGTGTGCTGCGACCTTTGGATCACTGTGCATAACACAACTTTGTTTTGCGCTAGTACGCCTTCCCCCTCTTTTTTTGCACCTATATATGTTTAACTGGGCTTAGCAATCTTGTTTGGAGTGGAGCAGCAATTTGGTTGTATTTCCAGGAGCCTCCCCGCAAGGCTGAGTTCTCGATATACAGTATTTATTTTAGAGATCAGAAACTTGATGCATGTAGACTCATAGGATCAGTGGGAGTAGACACATTTATAGTTTTTGATTTTCCTTTATTTGTCACAAAAAAAGAAGTGAGCCTATTTATAGTACAGTTCCTTTTAATTACATGTAGCCATTATTTCTGCATGTTTGCTTTAAGTGTTTTCTTTATTGTGGTATTGGGGTGCATTCAATTAAAGGATCAGACACTTCACTATTCAATTTCCGAGCATTTCAGACAGGTTTTTGCCAGTTTTCGACTATGCCGATCCAACTTTTTTTAACATCAAAGGGGCATTGTCGAAAATGGGCAAAAACCTGACGTAAATGCCAGCAAATTTGACATAACAGGTATAGCGCCGGGAGCGTTTGCCGATCCACCTGTTTTTCGACATGTCGGAATTTCCTACAACAGTCTAAAAGTGCTTTTTTTCCGACTTTTCAGAAATTCTAACACTAATTGAATAGACCGCTTAGTGTGTTGTAGTGTATTACATCTTATGTAAAATTTAACATAACTTATTTTTCTCCATAAAATATTGTGTGTAAAATTCAGAATATGGTATAATATATATAGGTTGTCAAGAATGGTGCTGCTCCCAGAGCAGTACAGACGTTACTTTGAGACATGTGAGTGCACAAGAGAATAATATTCTTCTTCTTTGGCCATTAGCTGGTTATGAGTGCCTTGTTCCACCACTTTCCCATTCTTCATTACTACAATGATATCAGCATTCTGTATTGTGGATAGCCGGTGAGCAATCACTATGCAGGTCCTGCCGTGCCTTGCCTCATCCAGAGCTTCCTGCACAACCTGTTTAAAATTAAAGTTTCAAAAAACAACATTATAATTAGAGATGTGCGGCGGGCATTTTTCGTGTTTTATGTTTTGGTTTTGGTTCTAATTCCATTTTTGTGTTTTGGTTTCGGCTTGGTTTTGCCAAAACCACCCTTTTGTGTTTTAGTTTTGGTTATGGATCTGGACGATTTTAAAAAACTACAACATGAAAACAGCTAAAATCACTTAATTTGGGGGTATTTTTGCTCCTACAGTATTATTAACCTCAATAACAATAATTTCCACTCATTTCCAGTATATTCTATACACCTCACAATATTGTTTTTAGGCCTAAAAGTCGCACCAGGGTGGCTGTATGACTAAGCTAAGCGACACAAGTGTGCGGCACAAACACCTGGCCCATCTAGGAGTGGTACTGCAGTTGCAGACAAGATGGCAGATTTTAAAAAAATAGGCCCCAAATAGCACATGATGCAAAGAAGTAAAAGAGGTGCAATGAGGTAGCTGGATGGCCAAGCTAAGCGACACAAGTGTGTGGCACACACACCTGGCCCACCTAGGAGTGGCACTGCAGTTACAGACAGGATGGCACTTAAAAAAACTAGTCCCCAAACAGCACATGAAGCAAAGAAGAAAAAGAGGGGCAAGATGGAATTGTCCTTGCGCCCTCCCACCCACCTTTATGTAGTATAAACAGGACATGCACACTTTAACAAACCAATAATTTCAGCGACAGGGTCTGCCACACTACTGTGGCTGAAATTACTGGTTTGTTTGGGATCCCACCAAAAAAGAAGCAATCAATCTCTCCTTGCACAAACTGGCTCTACAGAGGCAAGATGTCCACCTCATCATCATCCTCGGATTCCTCACCCCTTTCACCGTGTACATCCTCCTCACTGAGTATTAATTCGTCCCCACTGGAATCCACCATCACAAGTCCCTGTGTACTCTCTGGAGGCAATTGCTGGTAAAGGTCTTCCTGGAGGACTTTATAATTAATTTTGATGAGCATCATCTTCTCCACATTTAGTGGAAGTAACCTCCTACGCTGATTGCTGACAAGGTTGCTGCTTGCATTTGCGAAGAATGCATTTGTTAAGAATGTATTTTAAGAATGAAGTTAGAACCGGAGTTTGAACTGGATTTGGACTACGCTAAAATTTCTAATTAAACTAGTTCCCCAAACACTGCAACTCAGGAATATTATGTGGCCTCTCCTCGCCTCTGCCATGAGAACACCAGGACCAATGCCTACTACTCCTCTGTCCAAGAACATCATGACTGCCCCCGGGACTACCCCTCAAGCTGAGCAGGAAACTGAGGGGCGTGCGCATCAGGACCAGACTTTTCTGGGTCAGTTCCATTGGACATTAATGTGCACCGCACATTCTCACACCCACTCACACTGCTCTCATGAGACCAGGACATTTATCATTTTCACAAAATAATGTTAGTACAGTTTTCCTGCAAATGTGTTTTTCCCTTCTCTTTCTTCTTACAGGGTACATCCACCCCACTGTGTGCTATTACTGTAATGTTTACTTCCATTGGTTGTACACCCTGCCAGCAGTAACCTACGCAGTGCGCCCCACATGGATGCCTCGGATGGTTCCTCCATGGGCAGGGTGTGCTTCATTTGGATCTTTCCATGCAGGGTATAGCATACTCCTACACATGTGTCAGTTTTCCCATACATGCATTTGGCCCTTTTATGGCTCATCTCCCACTGTGTAACCTTTGTAGTGCGCCCAACATGGCTGCCTTATCTGGTGCGCTTGTGGATGGGATGAAAAATACATGGACCTGATGGTTTTATTGGAACCCTACTCTGAACTTAAGGACTCTGCAATCTCCCCATTTTGTGTTCTCTTCTAGGGGTGGACTATTCCACCATGGGTAATCCTACGCAGTGCGCCTAAGATGTCTGCCACACCTGGTACCTTGTGAGGGTGGAATACACAGTCCCTGGAGGTTATTACCCAAAATGCCTACACTAATCATGCATTATTGTGTCTGTGTGATTTTTGTTGTTGTTGTCTGTGTGGTTTATCTTTTGATGTAATACTTAATCCTTCTGTATTATGTGCATTGTTTGGGTTCTAGTTGGAGCCGCGGATGGCTGCCTCGGTGCTGCTCTGCCTAGCAGCCCTCGTTTTTAGTCTTACATGTATAATATGTATAATATGTCGAGTCTATTGTACAGTTGCAATGTGCAGTATCAACTCATACGTGTAATGTTTGTAATGTATGCTACATTTTTCATCCTTCTTATGCTATGTATTCCCCCTTCATGTTGTTGCTTGGCGATGCATTATACCACAAAGAATTCCTAGTGTACCGACACCTGCCCTGGTTTTAGGAGGTTTCTGACTAGAGATGACAACTCCTCGGCCAATAAAGCTGATTCTGATTCTGGTTACCGGCTGCACTAAACACTATTTCAGAGTACACGCTGGAGAGGGGGGGGGGGGGGGGGGGGGGGGGGTACTTAGGTAAAATAAAGCCAGTTTGTGGAAGGTCCTCCAAATTGCCTCTTTTTCCTGCCAGTATACGTACGGACTGTCTGACATGCCTACTTGGATGCTGTCACTCATATAATCCTCCATCATTCTTTCAATGGTGACCGAATCAAATGCAGTGACAGTAGACATGTCAGTAATCGTTGGCAGGTCCTTCAGTCCGGACCAGATGTCAGCTTTCGCTCCTGACTGCCCTGCATCACTGCCAGCGGTTGTGCTAGGAAATCTTATCCTTTTCCTTGCAGCCCCAGTGGTGGGAGATATTGAAGGAGGAGCTGTTGACGGGTCATGTTCCTCTTGAGTTGACAATTTACTAACCAGCAGGTCTTTGCACCTCTGCATATTTATGTTTGCTGGAAAGAGAGATACAACATACAACATACAACATACAACAGAGATACAACAAAGGTGGTTTGATAAAGCTGCAGTGCCTTGCAGTGAAACGCGTCAGGATGCTTGCCAGGCCACTATCTTTCACCATTTCAGCTACCTTGGTGTGTCCGAACCAGGACTGGTGCATTCAACTTATAAAGAAAGAATTCATCTGGAATACCACTCATCCTTTGCACAATAGGAGGAACCGCATTGCAGTGAGGATCCCCCTCAACCCTTGCTTGGGTCTGAGTCCAACAAAAGGACAATCTTAAGGGACTACACCTCCAGCGGCCTAATGTGGTAACAATTTATGTGGGACTACACCTTTGTCCATTTCCAGTGTTTAATTTACAAAGTTTTTCCAGTCCACTCAATAATAGGAACGGACTACACCAGAAAGTCAGCAGTCATTTAAATGGTATATTATAGAAGTGGCCATACCATGGTTTTTTATGTGTTTTTAGAATTATGTATAATTAAATTGTGATTTATTTTTTCACTCAATCCTTCTTATTCTTATTTTTAACCCATATAGCGCTGCTATTCTATTTGTTTATTTGCTTGTGTTTCTGGGTTTGACTACCCCATTTTTTAGCAGCAGCATTAGAAAAGCAACATCCATTTAGCGCCCGGAACCTTTTTGTCTTTACCTTGGTAGAAACAATTTGCTATTACCGGCAACTCCCTCTGCCAGGGAGGCAGTGTTGGTGGCTATTCAAAAACTGTATTCACAACAAGTGATTGTCAAGGTACCCCTCCTTCAACAAGGAAAGGGTTACTATTCCACAATGTTTGTGGTACAGAAACCAGACGGTTCGGTGAGACCCATCTTAAATTTAAAATCCTTGAACACATATATCAAAAGATTCAAGTTCAAGATGGAATCGCTCAGGGCGGTTATTGAGAGCCTGGACGAGGGGGATTACATGGTCTCCCTGGACATCAAGGATGCTTACCTGCATGTCCCCATTTACCCTCCTCACCAGGAGTACCTCAGATTTGTGGTACAGGACTGTCACTATCAGTTCCAGACGCTGCCGTTCGGGTTATCCACGGCACTGAGGGTCTTTACCAAGGTAATGGCCGAAATGATGATACTCCTTCGCAAGAAGGGAGTTTTAATTATCCCGTACTTGGACGATCTCCTGATAAAGGCGAGGTCCAAATAACAGTTGGTAGTGGGGGTAGTACTTTCTCGAGAAGTGCTGCAACAGCACGGCTGGTTTCTCAATATTCCAAAGTCTCAGCTGGTCCTGACGACACGTCTTCTGTTCCTGGGAATGATTCTGGACACAGACCAGAAAAAAGTCTTTCTTCCAGTGGAAAAAGCCGAGGAGTTGTCATCTCTAGTCAGAAACCTCCTAAAACCAGGGCAGGTGTCGGTACATCAATGCACACGAGTCCTGGGAAAAATGGTAGCTTCGTACGAAGCAATTCCATTCGGAAGGTTCAACGCAAGGATTTTCCAGTGGGACCTGTTGGACAAATGGTCCGGGTCCCACCTCCAGATGCAGCAGCGGATAACCCTGTCGGCAAGGACCAGGGTGTCGCTGCTGTGGTGGCTGCAGAGGGCTCATCTACTAGAGGGCCGCAGGTTCGGAATACAGGACTGGGTCCTGGTGACCACGGATGCCAGCCTTCGGGGCTGGGGTGCAGTCACACAGGGAAGAAATTTCCAAGGACTGTGGTCAAATCAGGAGACTTCACTTCACATAAATATTCTGGAGCTAAGGGCCATTTACAATGCCCTAAGTCAAGCAAGGCCCCTGCTTCAGAACCAGCCGGTGCTGATCCAATCAGACAACATCACGGTGGTCGCCCATGTAAACAGACAGGGGGCCACAAGAACAGGAGGGCAATGGCAGAAGCCACAATGATTCTCCGATGGGCGGAAAATCACGTGTTAGCACTGACAGCAGTGTTCATTCCGGGAGTGGACAACTGGGAAGCAGACTTCCTCAGCAGGCACGACCTCCACCCGGGAGAATGGGGACTTCATCCAGAAGTCTTCCAAATGCTGGTAAACCGTTGGGAAAGACCACAGGTGGACATGATGGCGTCCCGCCTCAACAAAAAGCTAAAAAGATATTGCGCCAGGTCAAGGGACCCTCAGACGATCGCTGTGGACGCTCTAGTGACACCGTGGGTGTACCAGTCGGTTTATGTGTTTCCTCCTCTGCCTCTCATTCCCAAGGTACTGAGAATAATACGAAGGCGAGGAGTGAAAACTATACTCGTGGTTCCGGATTGGCCAAGAAGAGTTTTGGAACTTCAAGAGATGCTTTCAGAGGACCCATGGCCTCTACCGCTCAGGCGGGACCTGCTGCAGCAGGGGCCCTGCCTGTTCCAAGACTTACCGCGGCTGCGTTTGACGGCATGGCGGTTGAACATCGGATCCTGAAGGAAAAAGGCATTCCGGAGGAAGTCATCCCTACCCTGATCAAAGCCAGGAAGGATGTCACTGCAAAACATTATCACCGCATTTGGCGGAAATATGTTGCTTGGTGTGAGGCCAGGAAGGCCCCAATGGAGGAATTTCAACTGGGGCGATCCCTGCATTTCCTGCAAGCAGGGTGACGTTGGGCCTCAAATTGGGGTCCATTAAGGTCCAGATTTCGGCTCTGTCGATTTTCTTTCAGAAAGAACTGGCTTCACTGCCTGAAGTTCAAACATTTGTCAAAGAAGTTCTGAATATTCAGCCTCCTTTTGTGCCCCCAGTGGCACCTTGGGATCAAAATGTGGTTTTGGAGTTCCTGAAATCACATTTGTTTGAGCCACTTAAGACTGTGGATTTGAAATATCTCACGTGGAAAGTGATCATGCTATTGGCCCTGGCTTCGGTCAGGTGAGTGTCAGAATTGGCGGCTTTATCCTGTAAAAGCCCTTATCTGATTTTCCATTTGGATAGGGCAGAGTTGAGGACTCGTCCTCAGTTTCTCCCGAAGGTGGTATCAGCTTTTCACTTGAACCAACCTATTGTGGTGCCTACGGCTGCTAGGGACTTGGTGGATTCCAAGTTACTGGACGTAGTCAGGGCCCTGAAAATTTATGTTTCCAGGACGGCTGGAGTCAGGAAAACTGACTCGCTGTTTATCCTGTATGCACCGAACAAGCTGGGTGCTCCTGCTTCTAAGCAGACTATCGCGCGCTGGATTTGTAGCACTATTCAGCTTGCGCATTCTGCGGTGGGACTACCGCAGCCTAAAACTGTAAAAGCCCATTCCACAAGGAAGGTGGGCTCATCTTGGGCGGCTGCCCGAGGGGTCTCGCCTTTACAACTTTGCCGAGCTGCTACTTGGTCAGGGGCAAACACGTTTGCAAAATTTTACAAATTTGATACCCTGGCTGAGGAGGACCTTGAGTTCTCTCATTCAGTGCTGCAGAGTCATCCGCACTCTCCTGCCCGTTTGGGAGCTTTGGTATAATCCCCATGGTCCTTACGGAGTCCGCAGCATCCACTAGGACGTCAGAGAAAATAAGAATTTACTCACCGGTAATTCTATTTCTCATAGTCCGTAGTGGATGCTGGGCGCCCATCCCAAGTGCGGATTGTCTGCAATACTTGTAAATAGTTATTGCTACACAAATCAGGTTGTTATTGTGAGCCATCTGTTCAGAGGCTCCGTTATCATACTGTTAACCGGGGTTCCTATCACGAGTTATACGGTGTGATTGGTGTGGCTGGTATGAGTCTTACCCGGGATTCAAAATCCTTCCTTATTGTGTCAGCTCTTCCGGGCACAGTGTCCTAACTGAGGCTTGGAGGAGGGTCATAGGGGGAGGAGCCAGTGCACACCAGATAGTCCTAAATCTTTCTTTATATGTGCCCAGTCTCCTGCGGAGCCGTCTATTCCCCATGGTCCTTACGGAGTCCCCAGCATCCACTACGGACTACGAGAAATAGAATTACCGGTGAGTAAATTCTTATTTTTTCTTATGATCCTTAGTACTTTTAGGAACAGCGGAAGTGGAGGGAAGACATACACTGACGGAAACACCCATTGGGTCACCAGTGCATCCACTGCTACTGCTTGAGGGTCTCTCGACCTGGAACAGTATCTCTGAAGCTTCTTTTTGAGACAAGATGCCATCATGTCTATTTGAGGAACTCCCCAAAGACTTGTCACCTTTGTGAAGTCTTCTTGCTGGAGGCTCCACTCTGCTGAGTAAGTCTGCTTCCCAGTTGTCTATTCCCGGAAGGATTATATCTTGCCACGGGCAAGCAGGACTTTTGCCTGGGGCGCTGCCTTCCGGACGGTGCTGGCGCCATCCGGAGGGCGCCGCACCATGGCAAAATCCGTCACTGATGTGCCCTCCACTGCCCGCTGTGTCCTCCTGCTGTGCCTCCTGTGAAGGGAACTAGACGCTACGCGTCTAGTTTCCCTTCGTGGAGAGGACCTTTTGCTGTGCGGTGCGCAATGACGTCATCGCGCACCGCTCAGCATTTAAGCGGCGCTACTACTGTACAGGGGGAGCGTAATTGACCACGCCCCCTGTATTAAGCCACACCCCCGTTTCCTGCTCGGGGCGCAGAGCGGGCTTGAACCGGCCCTGCTTGTAAATGTTTTCTGCCCAGCGGAGGATTTTTGTTGCCTCTGCCATTGCCGCTCTTCTTTTCGTTCCGCCTTGCCTGTTTATGTATGTGACTGCTGTTACATTGTCCGCCTGGATCAGCACGGGACGGACTTGAAGAAGATGTACCGCTTGTTGAAGGCCGTTGTAAATGGCTCTTAGCTCCAGAACGTTTATGGGAAGGCAGGCTTCCTGTTGGGACCAACGTCCCTGGAAGTTTTCTCCCTGAGAGACTGCTCCCCAGCCTCGGAGACTTGTATCCGTGGTTACCAGGACCCAGTCCTGAATCCCGAACCTGCGTCCCTCTAGTAGGTGAGAGCTATGTAACCACCACAGGAGAAAAATCCTGGTTTCTCTGACGTCCTAGTGGATGCTGGGACTCCGTCAGGACCATGGGGATTAGCGGCTCCGCAGGAGACAGGGCACAAAAATAAAGCTTTAGGATCAGGTGGTGTGCACTGGCTCCTCCCCCTATGACCCTCCTCCAAGCCTCAGTTAGGTTTTTGTGCCCGTCCGAGCAGGGTGCAATCTAGGTGGCTCTCCTAAAGAGCTGCTTAGAAAAAGTTTTTAGGTTTTTTTTTTTCAGCGAGTCCTGCTGGCAACAGGCTCACTGCATCGAGGGACTTAGGGGAGAGAAGTGAACTCACCTGCGTGCAGGATGGATTGGCTTCTTAGGCTACTGGACACCATTAGCTCCAGAGGGATCGAACACAGGCCCAGCCATGGAGTCCGGTCCCGGAGCCGCGCCGCCGACCCCCCTTGCAGATGCCGAAGATTGAAGAGGTCCAGAAACAGGCGGCAGAAGACTTTTCAGTCTTCATGAGGTAGCGCACAGCACTGCAGCTGTGCGCCATTGTTGTCAGCACACTTCACACAGCGGTCACTGAGGGTGCAGGGCGCTGGGGGGGCGCCCTGGGCAGCAATGTATAATACCTTTTTTATGGCTAAAAATACATCACATATAGCCCTTGAGGCTATATGGATGTATTTAACCCCTGCCAGATCTCACAAACTCCGGGAGAAGAGCCCGCCGAAATAGGGGGCGGGGCTTATTCTCCTCAGCACACAGCGCCATTTTCCTGCTCAGCTCCGCTGTGAGGAAGGCTCCCAGGACTCTCCCCTGCACTGCACTACAGAAACAGGGTAAAACAGAGAGGGGGGGCACTTTTTTTGGCGATATTACTATATTTAAGCTGCTATAAGGATACAACACTTATATAGGGTTGTTCCCATATATATTATAGCGCTTGGGTGTGTGCTGGCAAACTCTCCCTCTGTCTCCCCAAAGGGCTAGTGGGGTCCTGTCTTCAATAGAGCATTCCCTGTGTGTCTGCTGTGTGTCGGTACGTGTGTGTCGACATGTATGAGGACGATGTTGGTGTGGAGGCAGAGCAATTGCCGGTAATGGTGATGTCACCCCCCAGGGAGTCGACACCGGAATGGATGGCTTTGTTTATGGAATTACGTGATAATGTTAGCACATTACAAAAATCAGTTGACGACATGAGACGGCCGGCAAACCAGTTAGTACCTGCCCAGGCGTCTCAGACACCGTCAGGGGCTGTAAAACGCCCTTTACCTCAGTCGGTCGACACAGACCCAGACACGGACACTGAATCTAGTGTCGACGGTGAAGAAACAAACGTATTTTCCAGTAGGGCCACACGTTATATGATCACGGCAATGAAGGAGGCTTTACATATCTCTGATACTGCAAGTACCACAAAAAGGGGTATTATGTGGGGTGTGAAAAAACTACCTGTAGTTTTTCCTGAATCAGAGGAATTGAATGATGTATGTGATGAAGCGTGGGTTAACCCAGATAGAAAAGTGCTAATTTCAAAAAAGTTATTGGCATTATACCCTTTCCCGCCAGAGGTTAGGGCGCGCTGGGAAGCACCCCCTAGGGTGGATAAGGCGCTCACACGCTTATCAAAACAAGTGGCGTTACCGTCTCCTGATACGGCCGCCCTCAAGGATCCAGCTGATAGGAGGCTGGAAACTACCCTAAAAAGTATATACACACATACTGGTGTTATACTGCGACCAGCCATCGCCTCAGCCTGGTTGTGCAGTGCTGGGATGGTCTGGTCGGATTCCCTGACTGAAAATATTGATACCCTGGATAGGGACAGTATTTTATTGACTTTAGAGCAATTAAAGGATGCTTTTCTTTATATGCGAGATGCTCAGAGGGATATTTGCACTCTGGCATCGAGAGTAAGTGCGATGTCCATATCTGCCAGAAGAAGTTTATGGACGCGACAGTGGTCAGGTGATGCGGATTCAAAACGGCATATGGAAGTATTGCCGTATAAAGGGGAGGAATTATTTGGCGTGGGTCTATCGGATCTGGTGGCCACGGCAACTGCCGGGAAATCCACCTTTTTACCTCAGACCCCCTCCCAACAGAAAAAGACACCGTCTTTTCAGCCGCAGTCCTTTCGGTCCTATAAGAACAAGCGGGCAAAAGGACAGTCATATCTGCCCCGAGGCAGAGGAAAGGGTAAGAGAGGGCAGCAAGCAGCTCCTTCCCAGGAACAGAAGCCCTCCCCGGGTTCTGCAAAGCCCTCAGCATGACGCTGGGGCTTTACAAGCGGACTCAGGAGCGGTGGGGGGTCGACTCAAGAATTTCAGCGCGCAGTGGGCTTGCTCACAGGTGGACCCCTGGATCCTGCAGGTAGTATCTAAGGGTTACAGGTTGGAATTCGAGAAGTCTCCCCCTCGCCGGTTCCTAAAGTCTGCTTTGCCAACGTCTCCCTCAGACAGGGCGACGGTATTGGAAGCCATTCACAAGCTGGTTTCTCAGCAGGTGATAGTCAAGGTACCCCTCCTACAACAGGGAAAGGGGTATTACTCCACGCTATTTGTGGTACCGAAGCCGGACGGCTCGGTAAGACCTATTCTAAATCTGAAATCTTTGAACCTGTACATACAAAAATTCAAGTTCAAGATGGAGTCACTCAGAGCAGTGATAGCGAATCTGGAAGAAGGGGACTTTATGGTGTCCCTGGACATCAAGGATGCTTACCTGCATGTCCCAATTTGCCCTTCACACCAAGGGTACCTCAGGTTCGTGGTGCAAAACTGTCATTATCAGTTTCAGACGCTGCCGTTTGGATTGTCCACGGCACCTCGGGTCTTTACCAAGGTAATGGCCGAAATGATGTTTCTTCTGTGAAGAAAAGGCGTATTAATTATCCCTTACTTGGACGATCTCCTGATAAGGGCAAGGTCCAGAGAACAGCTGGAAGACGTAGTAGCACAAACCCAAGTAGTGCTGCAACAGCACGGGTGGATTCTGAATTTTCCAAAATCTCAATTGAACCCGACGACACGTCTGCTGTTCCTGGGAATGATTCTGGACACGGTTCAGAAAAAGGTGTTTCTTCCGGAGGAGAAAGCCAGGGAGTTATCCGAACTTGTCAGGAACCTCCTAAAACCAGGAAAAGTGTCTGTGCATCAATGCACAAGAGTCCTGGGAAAGATGGTGGCTTCTTACGAAGCGATTCCATTCGGCAGATTCCACGCACGAACTTTTCAGTGGGATCTGCTGGACAAATGGTCCGGATCGCATCTGCAGATGCATCAGCGGATAACCTTATCGCCACGGACAAGGGTGTCTCTTCTGTGGTGGTTGCAGAGTGCTCATCTGTTAGAGGGCCGCAGATTCGGCATACAGGACTGGGTCCTGGTGACCACGGATGCCAGTCTGAGAGGCTGGGGAGCGGTCACACAGGGAAGAAACTTCCAGGGAGTATGGTCAAGCCTGGAGATGTCTCTTCACATAAATATACTGGAGCTAAGAGCGATTTACAATGCTCTAAGTCTGGCAAAACCCCTGCTTCAGGGTCAGCCGGTGTTGATCCAGTCGGACAACATCACGGCAGTCGCCCACGTAAACAGACAGGGCGGCACAAGAAGCAGGAGAGCAATGGCAGAAGCTGCAAGGATTCTTCGCTGGGCGGAGGATCATGTGATAGCACTGTCAGCAGTGTTCATTCCGGGAGTGGACAACTGGGAAGCAGACTTCCTCAGCAGACACGATCTACACCCGGGAGAGTGGGGACTTCATCCAGAAGTCTTCCACATGATTGTGAACCGTTGGGAAAAACCAAAGGTGGATATGATGGCGTCTCGCCTCAACAAAAAACTGGACAGGTATTGCGCCAGGTCAAGAGACCCTCAGGCAATAGCTGTGAATGCTCTGGTAACACCGTGGGTGTTCCAGTCAGTGTATGTGTTTCCTCCTCTGCCTCTCATACCAAAAGTACTGAGAATTATACGGCAAAGGGGAGTAAGAACGATACTCGTGGCTCCGGATTGGCCAAGAAGAACTTGGTACCCGGAACTTCAGGAGATGCTCACGGAAGATCCGTGGCCTCTACCTCTAAGACGGGACCTGCTTCAGCAGGGACCGTGTCTATTCCAAGACTTACCGCGGCTGCGTTTGACGGCATGGCGGTTGAACGCCGAATTCTAAGGGAAAAAGGCATTCCGGAAGAGGTCATTCCTACACTGGTAAAAGCCAGGAAGGAGGTGACTGCACAACATTATCACCGCATTTGGAGAAAATATGTTGCGTGGTGTGAGGCCAGGAAGGCCCCCACGGAGGAATTTCAACTGGGTCGATTCCTACATTTCCTGCAAACAGGATTGTCTATGGGCCTCAAATTGGGGTCCATTAAGGTTCAAATTTCGGCCCTGTCGATTTTCTTCCAAAAAGAATTGGCTTCAGTTCCTGAAGTCCAGACTTTTGTAAAAGGAGTACTACATATACAGCCCCCGGTTGTGCCCCCAGTGGCTCCGTGGGACCTTAATGTAGTTTTGGATTTTCTCAAATCCCATTGGTTTGAGCCACTCAAATCGGTGGATTTGAAATATCTTACGTGGAAAGTAACCATGCAACTGGCCCTGGCTTCAGCCAGGAGAGTATCATAATTGGCGGCTTTATCGTATAAAAGCCCATATCTGATTTTCCATTCGGACAGGGCAGAACTGCGGACGCGTCCTCAGTTTCTGCCTAAGGTGGTGTCAGCGTTTCACCTGAACCAGCCTATTGTGGTGCCTGCGGCTACTAGCGATTTGGAGGATTCCAAGTTGCTGGACGTTGTCCGGGCATTGAAAATATATATTTCAAGGACGGCTGGAGTCAGAAAATCTGACTCGCTGTTTATACTGTATGCACCCAACAAGCTGGGTGCTCCTGCTTCTAAGCAGACGATTGCTCGTTGGATTTGTAGCACAATTCAACTTGCACATTCTGTGGCAGGCCTGCCACAGCCTAAATCTGTCAAGGCCCATTCCACAAGGAAGGTGGGCTCATCCTGGGCGGCTGCCCGAGGGGTCTCGGCATTACAACTCTGCTGAGCAGCTACGTGGTCGGGGGAGAACACTTTTGTAAAATTCTACAAATTTGATACCCTGGCTAAAGAGGACCTGGAGTTCTCTCATTCGGTGCTGCAGAGTCATCCGCACTCTCCCGCCCGTTTGGGAGCTTTGGTATAATCCCCATGGTTCTGACGGAGTCCCAGCATCCACTAGGACGTCAGAGAAAATAAGATTTTACTTACCGATAAATCTATTTCTCGTAGTCCGTAGTGGATGCTGGGCGCCCATCCCAAGTGCGGATTGTCTGCAATACTTGTACATAGTTATTGTTACAAAAAAAATCGGGTTGTTATTGTTGTGAGCCGTCTGTTAAGAGGCTCCTACGTTTGTCATACTGTTAACTGGGTTCAGATCACAAGTTGTACGGTGTGATTGGTGTGGCTGGTATGAGTCTTACCCGGGATTCAAAATCCTTCCTTATTGTGTACGCTCGTCCGGGCACAGTATCCTAACTGAGGCTTGGAGGAGGGTCATAGGGGGAGGAGCCAGTGCACACCACCTGATCCTAAAGCTTTATTTTTGTGCCCTGTCTCCTGCGGAGCCGCTAATCCCCATGGTCCTGACGGAGTCCCAGCATCCACTACGGACTACGAGAAATAGATTTATCGGTAAGTAAAATCTTATTTTTTGATGACAGGATTATCTTTCTGTGCATGTGTAGGTGTGACCCCAACCACTTGTCTAACAGGTCCCACTGGAATACTCTGGCATGGAACCTGACAAACTGTATGGCCTCATAGGTCGCGATCATCTTCCCCAACAACTGAATGCAGTGATGAATCGACACACTTGATGGTTTCAATATCTCTTTTACCATTTTCTGGATTTCCAGAACCTTTTCCAGCAGAAGAAATACTCTCTGAACTTCTGTGTCCAGAATCATCCCAAGGAAAGACAACCTTGTCGTCGGTTCCAACTGTGACTTTGGGTAATTTATGATCCACCCGTGTTGTTGGAGTATTGACAGAGAGAGTGATATGTTTTGTAACAACTGCTCCCTGGATCTCGCCTTTATCAGGAGGTCGTTCAGTTAAGGAATTAAATTAACTCCTTTCTGATGAAGGAGAACTATCATCTCCGCCATCACCTTGGTGAATACCCTCTGTGCCGTGGAGAGACCGAAAGGTAACGTCTGGAATTGGTAATGGCAATTCTGAACCGCAAATCTCAGATAAACCTGCTGAGGAGGATAAATGGGAACATGCAGGTAGGCATCCTTTATGTCCACTGACACCAGACTGGCAATCACTGCCCGAAGTGATTCCATCTTGAACTTGAACCTTTTTAGGTAACCATTCAGATCCTTTAGATTTAGGATCGGTCTGACCGAGCAGTCCGGCTTCGGAACCACTAAGAAGCTTGAATAATAACCCATCCCTTGTTGTGACAACAGTACCAGGACTATGACCTGGTCTTGACATAATTTTTGGATTGCCGCTGTTACTGACGGAGAAACTGGCAAGGTCGATTTGAAAAATCGGCATGGGGGAACGTCTTGAAACTCCAGCTTGTATCATTGGGATACTATTTGCAACACCCAGGGATCCAGGCCAGACAGAATCCAATCCTGGCTGAAGAGTCTGAGACGTGCCACCACCCGAGCGGAAGTAGGGGTAGACTTCTGCTCTTGGGAAGCTGGAGCCGCTGTGGGTTTCTTTCCCCTTCCCCTAATTGCAAAGAAGGGGTAACCTCTTGTCTTTTTGTATTTATTTGGCCGAAAGGACTGCATTTGCAGGTGATAGGTATTTTTTGCCAGTGCAGGCGCAGAGGGCAAAAATGTTGACTTACCTTCGGTAGCCGCCGAGACTAACGCATCCAGGCCATCGCCAAATATGGCGTCACCTTTATATGGGAGAGCCTCCATGTTTCTTTTAGAATCTGCATCCGCGTTCCACTGGCGAATCCACAACACCCGCCTAGCCGATACTGCCATAGTAGCGGCCTGTGAACTCAAGAGTCCAATATCCTTCATTGCTTCCAGCATGTAGGCGGCAGCGTCCTTGATATTCCCTAACTTAAGGAGTATCTCATCTTTATCAATCATGTCAATTTCTGATGACACACTTTCTGACCATTTTTCAATAGCGTGACTCACCCATGCGCAGGCAATAGTGGGCCTAATCAGTGTACCATTGGTAACATAAATGGATTTAAATGTCGTTTCCATTTTGCGGTCTGCCGGCTCTTTAAGAGAAGCCGTGCCAGGAGCAGGGAGAATTACCTTCTTTGTCATCCTGGAAAGTGCTTTGTCAACCTGGAAAGTCTAACACAGGGGGTGACTCCCATTTTTTCCTGTCCTCTGCTGGGAAAGGGTAAGCTATGTGAATCCTTTTGGGAATCCGAAATCTTTTATCAGGATTCAGCCACATCCCTTCAAACAGAGCATTTAGTTCGTGTGAAGGGGGGAACGTGACTTTGAACTTCTTTTCCTTACATAAATACGCCTTCTCCTGAGGTACAGGAGTGGTTTCTGTAACCTCCAACACGTCCCTTATAGCCACAATCATATATTGTATATATTTTGCCAATTTATGATCTATCTCTCTGGATTCACTATCGTCGACACAAGAGTCAGAATCCGTGTCAGTATCAGTGTTTACAACATTTGTAAATGGTCTCTTATGTGACCCAGAGGGGCCGCCCGCATAAGGAATAACAGCATCCTGAAAAATCACATCTTTCACAGATTTTCTCCAGCATGCAGCCTTAGATTCAGACTTATCTAATCTACAGTTAATCAGATGCATACTGTCACATATCTCTTTCACCCATGCAGGCTCTTGGTGTGCCGGTAGCGCCACCACTTTACAAATCTGTGTCCCTAAAATGGCTTCCTATGGGGAGGAACTCCCTGCCTCAGACATGCCTCACACGTGTACAGCACACCAACAGACACACTGGGACTTATTTTGGGGACAGACCCACAGTAAAATCTGTCAGAGGGACACAGGATAGGAGCAGCCAGTTCACAATCCCAGCGCCAGTATTTCCTGTGAACACTGTATGGCCACAGCCTAACAGCACTTTTTAAATAGTAATATACACAATAAAATGCACCACAATCACTTTGTGCCCCCCCCCCCCCCTTAATAGCACCCTGTACTTGTCAGAACTGGACGAGAGGACCAGCGTGTTCTCTGCAGCCTGAGGAGAGAGAGAAAATGGCGCTGAGTAGTGTGCTGGCTGCCTGAGGAAGAAGCTCCGCCCCCGCAATGGCGCGTCCTTACACTCATATAAACACTGTAATATTTATACTGGCGGTGGTAGGGCTGTGCCAGTGGCAACTTATGCCCCCTTTTAGCCAGTTTGAGGTATTTTTCTTGCTGCCCAGGGCGCCCCCCCGCGCTCTGCACCCTGTAGTGCCTGTGTGCAAAGGCATCACAAGGCGGGTGCTGGGGGTGCGGCCCGCACCCGGGTGTGATGCCTGGAGGAGGGTGACACCAAATGTCAGCTCCTCCACACTGACAGGAACCAGGTGCTGCAGTGAGAAAGTCTCCTACAGCACCCGGCTCCTGTCACAGAAGAGGAGCCGACAGCGGACGGAGACTGGCTCTGGAGGAAGCCCAGCATCTCCGGAGATGTTGGGCACGCCCCCAGAGTGACGAGAACGGGATCCCCATGAAGCCACGCCCCCGAGTACAAGGTCACGCCCTTTTTGCAGCGATTGTGACAGGAGATCAGGGGCTGCCTGTGTAGCAATGGCGCGCTGTGCTCCCGCCAGCCGCGCTACACTTCAGCCATCACTTACTTGATAGATCATTCTTCTTATACTCACCTGTCTTCTGACTTCTGGCTCTGTGAGGGGGGTGACGGCGTGCTGTGGGAGTGAGCATCTAGACACGGCTAGCGTTCAGTTCCCTTCAGGAGCTAATGGTGTCCTGTCAGCCAGAAGCAGAGCCATGAAACTCTGAGGAAGTTAATTCTGCTTCTGCCCCTTCAGTCCCACAAAGCAGGAAGTCTGATGCCAGCAGATCTCCCTGAAAATAAAAAACCTAACATAAGTCTTTTCAGGGAAACTCATATGAGCTCCTCAGAGTGCATCCAATCGACCTGGGCACATTTCTAAAACTGAGGGCTGGAGGAGGGGCATAGAGGGAGGAGCCAGTTCACACCCAATGAAAAGTCTTTTGAGTGCCCATG
Organism: Pseudophryne corroboree; assembly: GCF_028390025.1. Classification (NCBI taxonomy): domain Eukaryota; kingdom Metazoa; phylum Chordata; class Amphibia; order Anura; family Myobatrachidae; genus Pseudophryne; species Pseudophryne corroboree. The sequence continues at coordinate 142,463,879 of NC_086448.1, read as the reverse complement.
TCTCCTGCGGATCCCATCTATACCCCATGGTCTTGATGTCGTCCCCAGCATCCTGTAGGACGTATGAGAAAAAAGGGGGAATCCGTACCTATTAGGCGGACATGACTGCATCCGACAATTATGCGTCATCATCCGTTGTGAGGGAACATAGGAAGGAATATTAACCAGCGGCATCTGCCGAGATCAAATTAACTAGGTCGTCACCAAACCAGGCTTCACCTTCATCGGGAAGAGACTCCATATCTTCTCAGAGTCAGCCTCAGCATTCCATTGGTGAATCCACAACGCCCTCCTAGCTGAAACCACCATGGAATCAGGCCGCATATTGCAGCGTTCTTGATATGAGCCAACGTAAGGAGTATCCCATCTCTCCCCAGGGTTTCTATAACGGATGACCAGGCAACCAACCATTTTTGAATACTACTACTCCCCCATGCGCATGTAATAGCCAGGTCTAACTGACATAAGCGTGGACACATAACTACAGAGCCGGCCATAGGCAAACTAGGCAATTGCCTAGGGCATTTGATATGTCTAGGGGCATCAGCAGCTTCTGCTGATTAAAATGATATGCGGCATGCCTATATTCTGTGTGTAGCATTTCTTATGCAGATACAGCCACAGTCTCACACAATATATAGGCATGCTGCATATCATTTTAATCAGCAGAATCTGCTTGTGCATCCTAGCCACATAGCAATGCAAATAAGATGCATTTTCATAAAAAAAGGTGCCCGCTGTTAGCATTGAGGCAAGATTTATGAGGACACATCTGTATCCAAGCAGAGGCAGAGGTCACAGTGTTAGTGGCAGTGTGAGTGCTGTGTGTGAGTGGGTTGGTTGTGCAGTAGTGTTCAGAATATGTGTAAGGAGCATGATGTGTGTCATGTAAAAATGCATTAATAATGTGCAACATATGTGTAAGGGGCACTATGTGTGTCATTATGTGTATAGGGGCACTAATAATGTGCAGTAAATATGTTGGGGGCACTATGTGTGTCATTATGTGTATAAGGGCATTAATAATGTGCAGCATATATGTAAGGGACATTATGTGTAAAAGGGCAACAATAAAGGTTGTCATAATGTGTAAGGGGCATTATGTTTATAAGGACATTAATAATGTGTAAGGGGCATTACTGTGTGGAATTATGTGTATAAATGTATTACTAAAGTGTGGCATTATGTGTATAAGGTGCTCTACTATGTGGCGTTGCATATAAAAAGGGCACTACTGTGTCGTCTAATATGAATAAAGAGCAATAGGGTGTGGTGTAATGTGAATAAGGAGCAATTCAGTGTGATGTAATGTGAATAAGGGGCTCTACTGTGAGGAGTAATGTTTATAAGGTAAAGTAATACTACTGTGGGATGTAATATGAATTATGGACACTACCGCATGATCAAATGTGAAAAAAGTTGCAGTACTGTGTGGCGTAATTGGAATTGGGGTTACTATTGTGTGGCCATGCCCCTTGCTAGCCAAAACACACCCCTTTTTGTTCTGTGCGCCAAATGTGCAAACTGTTCCTATTTAAAATATAGGGGGTACAAACACCAAAATAAGGACTGCTATGGGTGATAGGTAATGGTGCTGGGAAAGAGGTGCAAGGTCAGAGGTGGAACCAGCGGTGGTGCTAGGGGGCACCAGCCAAAATCTTGCCTAGGGCATCATATTGGTTAAGGCCGGCTCTGCATAACTAGAACATAACGAAGCTTCCTACATATGATCCGCTGGCTTTGTGACAGGGCCCCGTGCAGAGCAGGGGGTGACACCCACTTTATTCTATCCGCGGCGGGAAAAGAATAAACAATCGGAATCCTCTTGAGGATTTGAAATCATCTTGTCAGGGCTAACCCAGACCATCTCGAACAGAGCGTTTATCACATGAGAATGAAGAATGTTACTTCAGCAGTATTATAAATTTATATATATAAATACATACCGTATATACTCGAGTATGAGTCGACCCGTATATAAGCCGAGGCACCTAATTTTACCCCAAAAACCTGGGAAAACTTATTCACTCGAGTATAAGCCTAGGGTGGGAAATGCAGCTCTAGCCGTACACAGCCTTCAGTGCCAGATATGCCCTCATACTGCCAGATATGCCCCCACAGTGCCAGATATGCCCCCACAGTGCCACCCCCACAGTGCCAGATATGCCCCCACAGTGCCAGATATGCCCCCACAGTGCCAGATATGCCCCCGCAGTGCCAGATATGCCCCACAGTGCCAGATGTGCCAGATATGCCCCACAGTGCCAGATGTGCCTGATATGCCCCACAGTGCCAGATGTGCCCCACAGTGCCAGATGTGCCTGATATGCCCCACAGTGCCAGATATGCCCCACAGTGCCAGATATGCCCCACAGTACCAGATGTGCCTGATATGCCCCACAGTGCCTGATATGCCCCACAGTGCCAGATGTGCCTGATATGCCCCACAGTGCCTGATATGCCCCACAGTGCCGGATGTGCCTGATATGCCCCACAGTGCCTGATATGCCCCATAGTGCCTGATATGCCCCACAGTGCCAGATGTGCCAGATATGCCCCACAGTGCCTGATATGCCCCACAGTGCCTGATATGCCCCACAGTGTTAAATACTTACCTTCCGTCGCTCCCGCGAATGAGGGACACGGAGAGCGCAGCGCGCGGCTCTCCTGTGTCCCTTCTGCATCTCGGGCGGCAGCGGCGTGTGTTAAAGGAAGTGCCGGTTCGTGCACTTCCTTTAACACTCAGACGCCGCTGCTGCTGGAGATGCAGGAGGGACACAGGAGAGGCGCGCGCTGCGCTCTCCATGTCCCTCATCGCTGACTCGATTATAAGCCGAGGTGGCTTTTTCAGCACAAAAAAACGTGCTGAAAAAGTCGGCTTATAATCGAGTATATACGGTACATATATATATATATATATATATATATTGCTGGATATATATATACACATACATATATGCAATGGAAGGCGGCACTCAGAGGCTGTTATAGGGTGAAAAACATGTGCTTTAATCAACGTTTCGGGAGACGTACTCCCTTCCTCAAGACACAGCAAACAAAAGTGCAAGTGCAAAACAACGTTTAAAAAGACTTACCAACCCCTGGCTCGCCCATTCCCGCTGCAGCCAGCGGCGTCCCGCTCCACGGCGCCCGCACTTCCGGGTACAGATGACTCCATCCCCCGGTCAAGGAAAGGATGGCCCAGCATCGATCGGCCATCAGGGCAGCCTTGATGACTGGCAAGAGTGACCAACCTGTGGCACGTCATTTCGCATAGATGCGCCACAGCTTGGCATCGGTATGTTATAAAATTGTGGATCAGGTCCTTGATTCATTACGGGGAGGCAAACGTGCCAATAAATTGCTACGCTTGGAGGCATGGTGGATTCATAAGCTAGACACCATTCACCATTCACCCACAGGGTTTAAATGAATACCTTAGCCTTAACTGTTTCCTATAATGCCCTCTTGTATGTTAGCAGGCTTGTGCCTGCATTCCATCCACAATCAGAGGCTCCGAGGCAGACATAAGATCTGCCATGTTTACGTAGGAGCATGTCAGTTGCATCGTTTATGTGAAAAGTACAGAAAAACAGTGGCTCATAGCAGGGACGTGCAGTCAGGGGAGGCAGGGGAGGCAGTGCCACCGCTGTCATTAATGATTAAGATAATACAAAGAAGATGCATATGACACATATTCTGTGTCATATGTATCTTCTTAATATTATTCTGATCATTGCTCCCCTCCTTATGTGTTTGGGAGGCACCGATCGTGGTGCCTCCCGTTGTCTCTGGGGAAAGTATGGGGAGCGGGGGGCGGACACGGGCGGGGACTAGCCATGGGCTGTAAAAGCCCATTGAAAATATATGGGAAAGCGGCACCATTAGTGGTGCCGCTTTCATACAGGGACGTGCTTTCAACCTATGAAAGCACGTCCCTGTCAGTGAGGCCACAGTGATTGGCCAGCGGATCCGTCACTGGATCCGCTGTCAATCACTGTGTGGGCGACGCTGGCGGAGGAGGTGCGGCCGGCTGGATGCGGCGATGGTGCGGGCGGCGGGATGCAGCGGTGGTGCGGGCGGCGGTGGAGCAGGCGGCGGGTTGCGGCGGCGGTAAATTACCTTTTTCTGCAGAGTTTGGCAGCGGAGCGGTTCCAGTTTCAAAAATGGCGCCTCAGCGTCATTTTTGAAATTCAAGATGGCCGCCGCAAGCCAATCGCGTCATCGCCCCGCCCCCTCCAGCTGACTTATATAAGTCAGCGCGAGGCGGAGGAGAGTCAGTCCGACGGTGGAGGAGGAGCTGTGAAGAGCTCCTGAAGAAAGAAGGCGGCCGGAAGTCCTGGCTGGGCGGCGGCTATGCAAAAGAGCTTAGCAGCCGCCGCCCACCAGGTGAAGACGCTGGAAGCCCTGGGGGGGTGGCGCCCCCCAGGTGAAGACGCCGGAAGCCCTGGGAAGGCGGCAGCCACGCAAAAGTGCTTAAAGGCCGCCGCCCCCAGGTGAAGACCCAGTTTAATAAAGCTTCTTTTCAAGACGTGTGACGTTTTATTTTAATATTTTCTTTACAGGTGGACTATAGGTGCCAGCGGGCCCTTTATGTCCGGGCATGCTGGCACTTGTGGTTCTCCAAGTGCCAGCATGCTGGGGCAGGCTTGCTGGGACCTGTAGGCTACCTGTAAAGAACAATATTACTATTCTTTGCAGGTGGACTACAGGTGCCAGCAGGCCCTTTATGTCCGGGCATGCTGGCACTTGTGGTTCTCCAAGTGCCAGCATGCTGGGGCAGGCTTGCTGGGACCTGTAGGCCACCTGTAAAGAACAATATTAACACACAATGAACCTCGCACCCACCGCCACCAGGGGTGCGGGGCATAGCACTGGGCTATCAGCCCAGTGCTGGTTATTGCTCGGGAGGGGGGACCCCATTTTTATTTTTTGGGGTTCCCACTTTCCGAGGAATTCCAACCCTGGGCTGACTGGCTGGGGGGGGGCAGATTAATGTTATGGCAGGGGGACCCCATACTGAGTGTCTCCCCTGCTATGGCATTACTCCCCCTGGCTGGTTCTGCCTAGTGCTGGTTTTCCTGATGTGTTGGGGGACCACACTTTTTTTTTCGGGGTGGGGGGGGGGGGCTTGTTAGCTGCCAGTGCCTCCCCAACCAGTGACCTCACCGCACGTCACTGGCTCATAGATCTGGAGCAGATGGTAGTTGGATCATGTGTACGCCAATTAGCCCAGTAAGAAGCAGCTATAAAGTAGGAGCTGACAGACCCAAGTGATATATCCTTGAGCAAAGGGTTGCTACCACTATGAACAGAGATGTTGTATTTTTTGCACATTGTAGTATTAATAATTGAATTTTTTATGAACTATTTCGGATTTTAGGCATGTCTATTTAGTTTGTTATCACACTCTGACAATATGCAGGGTGTGTCTTATTGGTGCATGGGGGGTTTTCATATGTACCCAGTTTTCATGTTCACATTGTGTATTTCCACTAGATGTGGTCAGAATTTTAATGTAATGTTTTATTGTCCATAGGTTGCCAGTTTGTTTATGCATAACCCCATGGCAACGTGTTGTCACTTCCTGCGCCTCCCCCCTGCAGCAGCGGCATTCCCACGTCTGCGGAAAGGACATCACGACCGGGGGGCGGAGTCATCTGTACCCGGAAGTGCGGGCGCCGTGGAGCGGGATGCCGCTGGCTGCAGCGGGAAAGGGCGAGCCAGGGGTTGGTAAGTCTTTTTAAACGTTGTTTTGCACTTGCTGGCACCCCCTGCACTGCGACACTACCACACTGAGGACACCGCTGGCACCCTTGAATTGCTGACACTGTCTGCATCACTGCACTGAGGATACCACTGGCACTCCTGCACTACCGACCCTGCCGGCATTACAGCATTGAGGAGACTGCAGACACCCCTTCACTGCCGACACTACCACTCTAAGGACACCATTGCACTGCTGACACTACCACACTGAAGACAACCCGGCACCGAGGACCCTCTGTCACAGTAAGTGCATTATTGGTGTATCTAACCTTCACTGTATCCGGCCTGCACTGTAACCCATGATGTATCTGAGCCACACTGTATCTGACCCACATTGTATTTGACCTGCACTGTATCCGACCCATATTGTATCCAACCCACACTGTATCCAACCCACATTGTATCCGACCGGTGCTGTATCCAACCCACATTGTATCCAACCCACACTGTATCCAACCTGCGCTGTATCCAACCCACACTGTATCCGACCTGGCTGTATCCAAGCACACTGTATTTGAGCCGCATTGTAACCTGCACTTTATCTAGCCCATGCTGTATCTGACCCACAATATATTCAACTCATAGTGTATGCGACCCATACTGTATCTGACCTGCACTGTATCTCACACTGTATCTGACACGCACTGTATCTGACCTTGCACTGTAGCCAACCCTCACTGTTTGCGACACACTGTATCCAACCTGCACAGTAACCTACACTGTATCCAACCCACACTGTGAACTGCACTATATCCAACCCAAACTGTATCTCGCACTGTATCCAACCTTGCGCTGTATCCAAAGCACACTATATCCAACCCGCAATCCGACCTGCACTGTATCTGACCCGCATTGTGTGCAATCTGCACTATATACAACCCGCAATGAATTCCATGTACACTGTATCCGACCTGCCTTGTATCCACCTGCACTGTATCCTTCCAACCCACACTATAACCTGCATTGTATCCGACCCGCTATGTATCCAACCTGCACTGTAACCTGCACTGTGTCTGACCAGCACTGTAACCTGGTCATTATTTAATTGTGTGTCCCAAAGTACAGAATGCTGTTTTTTTTGTCATTGGGGAGAATGTTGGGCGCTGCTCGATAATATGGCTGATTGATCGGGGCTTTACATGGGCACAGAGTGCCAGTCATCAAGGGCCCACAGGAGGGAGGTACAGACTGGGCACTGAGAATAGGCATGTGCAGTGGGCATGTGCACTTGTGTAGGGGGCATCAATGTCTGCTGTTGCTATTTTACACATGTGTTTTTTTTTTTTTCTTTGCTGTTTGGTAACTACTTTAGAGCAATGATATTGCACACACGATTCTCAGGAAATTTCTGTGTTGGATTGTTTTCTATTGATAGTACTTGTGAGTTGGTTTGATTGGTTATTGGGGGTAATTCCAAGTTGATCGCAGCAGGAATTTAGAGCTAGATTTGGCTGGGTTATAGCCAGGGCCGGTGCTAGGGTGTTTGGCGCCTCCCTGCAAACTGTAAATTTGCGCCCTCTCTCCCATACTTAAGAGAGGGACAGCGTGCCACCGAAGGCGCATGCAGCATAAAAGGATTGTGGTTTCACAAGGAAGGGGTGTTCACACACAATTTACCCCTAATTTGCGTTACGCCACACAGTAACACGATCTAGTTCACATTACATCGCATACAGTGCTCTTGATTCATATCATACTACTTTACAACATACAGTAGAGCCTCTTCTTCAGGGCTTAAAGTGGTCCTGAAGAGGTTGTGGAACTAATTTCCCTCGCCACATACGCCCTTCCTATTAGTTGTGTCAGAGCCGATAGTAGGGTGTTCAGCGCCCTCTGCAAACTACAGTGCCTTAACCCCCATACTGTCTAAAGGAACAGTTGCACGCTGAAGGCACACGCTGCAAAAAACAGGTGTGGTATCACAAGGAAGGGGCATGGCCACACCATATCAGTGCCGCTTATACACATACCCACGGTGGCAGTGCCATTTATACACATAATAATGCCCAGGGTAGCAGTGCTGCTTATACACATAATAAAGTCCATGATGGCAGTGCTGCTTATACACATGCCCACAGCATCAGTGCCTCTTGTACACATGCCCACGGTATCAGTGCCGCTTGTACACATGCCCACGGTATCAGTGCCGCTTGTACACATGTCCACGGTATCAGTGCCGTTTGTACACATGCTCACGGTATCAGTGCCACTTGTACACATGCTCACGGTATCAGTGCCACTTGTACACATGCCCGCGGTATCAGTGCCGCTTGTACACATGTCCACGGTATCAGTGCTGCTTATTCAAATTACCACGTATCAGTGTTGCTTATACACATACCCATGGTCACAGTGGCGCTTATACACATAATAAATGCAAACCTCCACTTGCCTCGTGTGTCACTGGTGTTTCCTATCAGCGTCCGCGCGGGTCCTGTCTCCTAGGTGTGTCGCTGGCTCCTCTTCACATGGTCTCATTCACGCTGCAGCCTAGCGCCATCAGAGGTGGATTAGGGAAGGCGGGCTGAGAGAGTCTGTCAAAGTTTAGTGCCACCTACCCCCTGATCTATTAGTATGGCAGCCACAGCTCACATTTAGGAGGCAGTGACTGGTAATCACTGTAGAAAACAAGGTTTTTAAAGAGTTAAGCTTACTGTTTTGAGTGTCAGGCTGCCCTGAACACAGACAGCTCCTATTCATCAGCATATAGAGGGGGAGTGTCCAGAAACCCGAGTGCACTGCAGGGAGAAAGGTTCCTTGCTATGATCACCAGAAGGGACAGAAAACATCAGAGAGGGGATGCTTCCGACAGCCCGTGCGGACGGATGACGGAGTTTCAGGCTCTAAGTGAAACTCCTCCTGTGTGTGCTACTGTGTGGGAGGGTGGGAGAGAGGAGTGGGGAGATCAGGTGAACAGGAGCTTCATGCTGCCGTCCAGACGCTGCTGCCTGTCTGACAGGAGCAGTGGCGTCCGGCAGCAGCAGGGTCACAGAGAGAGCAGGGAAAGCGCCTCATATGCCCGGCGCCTACCTGCTTTGCAGACTCTGCTGAGCGGGTAGCGCCGGGCCTGGTTATAGCATTTGTGTAGGGTAAATACTGGCTGCTTTATTGTTACACTGCAAATTAGATTGCAGATTGAACACACCATGGTGGTCATTCCGAGTTGTTCGCTCGTTAAATTTTTTCGCATCGCAGCGATTTTCCGCTTAGTGCGCATGCGCAATGTTCGCACTGCGACTGCGCCAAGTAAATTTGCTATGCAGTTAGGTATTTTACTCACGGCTTTTTCTTCGTTCTGGTGATCGTAGTGTGATTGACAGGAAGTGGGTGTTTCTGGGCGGAAACAGGCCGTTTTATGGGTGTGTGTGAAAAAACGCTACAGTTTCTGGGAAAAACGCGGGAGTGGCTGGAGAAACGGAGGAGTGTCTGGGCGAACGCTGGGTGTGTTTGTGACGCCAAACCAGGAACGACAAGCACTGAACTGATCGCAGATGGCGAGTAAGTCTGGAGCTACTCAGAAACTGCTAAGAGGTGTGTAATCGCAATTTTGAGAATCTGTCGTTCGCAATTTTACTATGCTAAGATTCACTCCGAGTAGGCGGCGGCTTAGCGTGAGCAAAGCTGCTAAAAGCAGCTTGCGAGCGAACAACTCGGAATGAGGGCCCATACCCAAATCTAACTCTCTCTGCACATGTTAAATCTGCCTCCCCTGCAGTGCACATGGGGTGTAGTATGGGTGACCGGCGGTCTCCTGACCGCCGGTCACCTTACCGACTCCGAAATCCCGGCAGCATACCGACGTCGGGATCCCGGCGGGGAGGGGCGAGTGCAGCAAGCCCCTTGTGGGCTCGCTGCGCTCGCCATGCTACGGGCTCGGTGGCGACCTGCGGTCGCCACGGGTTCTATTCCCACTCTATGGGTGTCGTGGACACCCACGAGTGGAAATAGTCCCTGTTGGTCGGCATGCCGACCATCGGGATAGTGAGCAGTCGGGCTCACGGAGGAGGTTATGTGACTGTCGGTCAGCCGACCAGCGGTCACATGACTACCACCCGTGCACATGGGCCCTCATTCCGAGTTGTTCGCTCGCAAGCTGCTTTTAGCAGCATTGCACACGCAAAGCCGCCGCCTACTGGGAGTGAATCTTAGCTTCTTAAAATTGCGAACGATAGATTCTCAAAATTGCGATTACACACCTCTTAGCAGTTTCTGAGTAGCTCCACACTTACTCGGCATCTGCGATCAGTTCAGTGCTCGTCGTTCCTGGTTTGACGTCACAAACACACCCAGCGTTCGCCCAGACACTCCTCCGTTTCTTCAGCCACTCCCGCATTTTTCCTAGAAACGGTAGCGTTTTTTCGCACACACCCATAAAACGGCCTGTTTCCGCCCAGAACCTCCCACTTCCTGTCAATCACATTACGATCGCCAGAACGAAGAAAAAACCGTGAGTAAAATACCTAACTGCATAGCAAATTTACTTGGCGCAGTCGCAGTGTGAACATTGCGCATGCGCATTAGCAACTAATCGCTCCATTACGAGAAAAAAATAACGAGCGAACAACTCAGAATGAGGGCCCTGGTTTTGGCCCAACTGCTAAAAAATAACCTGCTGCGATCAATTTGGAATTACCCCCTTAGTTAGCAATTGGGCAACACCATGGCCCTCATTCTGAGTTGATCGCAGCAGCAAGAAAGTTAGCAATTGGGCAAAACCATGTGCACTGCAGGAGGGGTAGATATAACATGTGTAGAGAGAGTTAGATTTGGGTGGGGTGTGTTCAATCTGCAATCTAATTTGCAGTGTAAAAATAAAGCAGCCATTTACCCTGCACAGAAACAAAATAACCCACCCAAATCTAACTCTCTCTGCACATGATATATCTGCTTCCCCTGCAGTGCACATGGTTTTGCCCAATTGCTAACTTTCTTGCTGCTGCGATCAACTCAGAATGAGGGCCCATGTGCACTGTAGGCGAGGCAGATTTAACATGTGCAGAAAGAGTTAGATTTGGGTGGGTTATTTTATTTCTGTGCAGGGTAAATACTGGCTGCTTTATTTTTACACTGCAAATTAGATTGCAGAGTGAACACACCACACCCAAATCTAACTCTCTCTGCACATGTTATATCTGCCTCCCCTGCTGTGCACATGGTTTTGCCCAATAGCTAACTAAATTTCTGCTGCGATCAACTTGTAATTACCCCCATTGCTAATACAGTACTATTTTGTAAAACATTTTTAAACAGAAATAACTGCCGTGTGTTTGTGCCGCTGCTTTGTTGCTTAGTTTAGCCAGTCAGGCTTTGGCCTATGTTGGTGAACAATATTGCGAGGCGTGAGGTGGTTAAAATTGACTGAAAATTAGTGTAAATGAATGTTATTGAGGTTAATAATACTGTAGCAACACAAATACCCCCAAATTCTGTTATGTTAGCTGTTTTGATGATTTTTCGAAAAAATCCATATCCAAAACCCGAAAGGGTGGTTTTGACTAAACCAATCAAGGTACAAAACACGAACGGAGATCCAGATCCAAAACCAAAACACATAAACCAGAAAAGTGTCCGCCGCACATCTCTAGTACAGATCCAAAGCAAAAACATGGAGGCAGCGCACATCTCTACTAGAAACATATAAAAGCTAACTGTCATTTGGGTTGCTGAGCATTTGCTCTGTTAGCAATTAACCCTCCAGCAGATGTTACGTTCTTGTCATGTAAATACCTTTTCTATGGTCTCTAATTACATATCATTTAGGCCTCAGTAACGTAACACAAATAAAAAATGAACTACAATTTTACAAATACACACAAAGGAAAATAGGGGGCATGACCACAGGCAGGTCATTCAGTACGTATGCACGCACGCACAGGGGGGAGTGGTGATGGCATAGTAAAGGCCTGGTCATGCCTACCCTGCACTCCTGACTGTACCTTCTCCCCCTGTCTCAGTACCCTTGCTGATACTGGCATAACAGATTGGCAGACCATCAGTTTTCAAACCCCAGCGCCAATTGTTATAATACTGTTACATTAAATGCTGACATCCTGAACTGTTCAAAATCCTACTTGCAAAATAATCCCTCCTTTTGAGATGGTGCAATTTTACCAGGCACACGTACAACACACGGAAAAGGGGTTCCTAGGGAGAGATAAGCGCAAATAAGGTAAGGGTGAGAGCAGGATGGTGATTAAAATAAAAAATTAAGGGGATGAAATTATCCTTAGAATTTATTTGTACATGTGTGCAAGACAGCTGCACCTTTATTAACTTACTTTGCTTTTGTTCTGTTTTTATGTATGATGTAATTTGTTTTATTTGTTTATGTATCTGGCCAGTGGCCACTGTGTAGCTTTGTGGCGCCTTACAAATTAATGATGATGATAATAATGATAATAATAATAATAATAATAATGACACAGATATAATAAGATTAGAGCTAGAATAACGGTATCAGCCTTTACCTTCTCACTTTCAGTATCAAGAGCGGAGGTGGCTTCATCCAGGAGTAGCACTTTTGGTTTGCGTACGAGAGCTCGGGCAATGGCGATCCTCTGCTTTTGTCCTCCTGACAGCTGGGCTCCATGACTGCCAACACGTGTATTATATCCCTGCATTGTGAGACAATTAAAAAATGTTTAATTGTGACGTAACAAGGAAAAAATATGGTTTGTACTGAACTAGTAAATGCTCGATAAATTACTTCTGGCAAACTCTGGATGAAGGTGTGAATGTTGGCTAATTTGGCAGCTGCTATGACCTCCTCCTGTGTAACAAGTCTACTGTTGTCACCGTACTGGATGTTTTCACCGATGCTGCAATCAAAAAGGATTGGTTCCTGGGACACAATGCCGAGCTGTGACCTAAGCCACTTCAGGTGGAGACTCTTGGTATCAATTCCGTCTGCAAGCTGAAATATAGCAAGATAGAATTCCTCATTGTTTACTATACATTTTAAATATATAGTAGTGCTAACAAGCAGAGGCATAAACGTGCCTGGAAAATGGAAAAATATTCTGTTCCATTGAAAATAGGTTTAAAAGTTGCAATAGCAAAGCTTTGTGTCAGTCACTCTTGTGACAATAGTAAGGGGGAGTTATCAAAACTTTGCAAAAAGACAAGTGCAGAATGCATTGTGACCCATGACAAACAATCAGATTCTAATTATTTATTTACTGCATTTTATTAAATGATAGATAAATTATAATTGGTGGCTTTCCGCTCTTGACCACTTTACAATTTTTTTTTATTCTAACCCTCAATGTCTTGTCCGTACCTCTCAACCATCCTGATTTCAGCAGCACAGTCCCTCTATTCGGACACTGTCCCATACTCCCGCCCGGGGGGCCGCAGTGTCAGCAGCTGCCGGAGTGTTAGGCTCGCCCCAAGCATGACAAACAAAAGGGGCATGATATGTGGCCAGCCCTCAAAATGTCATACACCAGGGGTATGACCTTATGGAAAGGTCATACACAGGCCCGGCATTACCCGCTCAGCAAAGGGATGCATGCGTCAGGCAGGCTGGTCCCCCTGCTGCTGCCAGCAGCTGAAAGCCTTCTCTCCCCCTCACCTCCTGTGACAGATCGGATGGAGGTGGAGGAGCTACATGGATGGAGGGGGTGGGGCTAAAGGAGCAGAAGGGGTGGGGCTACACGGAACCATCAGACTGCAGTGCCACAGAGGAGGACATGCTGCTCCAGATCCTGACAGCCAGGGAGAGTGTGAAAGTGTGTGTGTGTGTGTGTGTGTGTGTGTTTAGGGGAGGGGTGTGTGTGAATAAACTGCACTTCTGTGGGCGTTACATGTAAACTGCGCTACTACTGGGGCATTATGTGCAAGCTGTGCTACTACTGGGGCGTTACTACTGGGGGGTTACATGTAAGCTGCGCTACTACTTGGGCATTACTACTGGGACGTTACGTGTAAGCTGCGCTACTACTGGGTTTATAATGTGCAAGCGGCGCTACTCAGGGGTCGTTATGTGTAAGCGGTGCTACTACTGGGGCATTACAAGTAAGCTGCACTACTACTGGGTCATTACTACTGGGGTGTTACGTGCAAGCTGTGCTACTACTGGGGAGTTATTACTACTGGGGCATTACATGTAAGCTGCATTACTACTGGGGCGTTACTACTAGGGCGTTACTTGCAAGCTGCGCTACTACTGAGGCATTACTACTGGGGTGTTACTACTGGGGTGTAACATGCAAGCTGCGCTACTACTGGGGCGTTACTACTGGGGTATTACATGTAAGCTGCATTACTACTGGGGCATCACGTGTAAGCTGCGCTACTACTGGGGCGTTACTACTGGGGCCTTACATGTAAGCTGTGCTACTACTGGGGCGTTACGTGTAAGCTGTATTACTACTGGGGCATTACAACTGGGGAGTTACGTGTAAGCTGTGCTACTACTGGGGCGTTACTACTGGGGCCTTACATGTAAGCTGTGCTATTACTGGGCGTTACGTGTAAGCTGTACTACTACTGGGGCATTACAACTGGGGAGTTACGTGTAAGCTGCGCTACTACTGGGGAATTACATGTAAGCTGTGCTACTACTGGGGCGTTACGTGTAAGCTGTGCTACTACTGGGGCGTTACGTGTAAGCAGGTGTGTATCTAGGGGTCCGAGCTCCCCTGGCAAAGTAAGCGGCTGGCGCCCCCCCTCTACACACATTTGGAATAAGATGTGAGTATTGGAAATGGGGCATGGTCTTGTGGAGGAAGGGCGTGGACACAATAGTACTTCCAATTAAAATTATGCCACACAGTAGTGTCCCTTATTCACATTACATCGCACAGTAGTGTCTCGTATTCACGTTACACCATCCCTCCCCCCTAACCCACCTTTCCCACAGTCTGACCTTAACCTGCCCCCCCCCCCCCCAAAAGCCTCTTCCGTGGTACCTAACCCTAACCTACCCTTCCTAATCTCCCTCCCTGCAGCCTAACCCTAACCCTCCCACGTGGCCAAACGCCGGCAACTTGACTGCATCCTGAATTAAATGCTAATGAGCTGCAGTGAGATGAGCCTGAAATGGACCCAGCCACTAACCAAACCCCATTAGTTGGGTTGTAGAAGTGCTTCCTGTTAGAAAAAACATCAGGGTGCCATCACTTCCAAGATAAAATGATCAACTATACAATTAACTGATATACATTTCCTTGAACCTGGCCTTGATATAGGATAAGATATGTATTTTCTTTTACACTCAACAAGTTAAAGTTTTCGCTTACTTACTACTTACTTACATCTAACATGCATGAAAATCGTGTAGTTTTCTAGGTACTACAGTCCCTTCTCCCAAACAATGACACTTTTTTATTATCTTTAACAACAAATAGATCTATAGCACTGTGCTATATAACAATTGCTGTGTACCTGGTGCTGTAGTCTGTTACTGCCGACGCAGCGCCGGTGTCCGTCAGCACCACATACCGCATTGCACTAGTGATATGACTAGTGTCCGGCAACACCGCACTTGTAATCAGACTCACAATAAACTACAGTTCCCAGCAGCCGTTCCTGACAGGAGCTCCCAGCAACAAGGGCGGCTGGGAGCTGTAGTATATTTTGAGTCTGATTACAAGTATGGTGCTGCCAGACACCGGTGCCACTCCAGCAGTAACAGACTCTCACCAGGTACAGTCTGACAGTACTGCTTTTACCCTTTGGCCGCGGGTGGCACAGCCAGGCAGCGCCCCTAGCGAGTACCATCCTGACCAATGGGTTGATACACCCCTGCGTGTAAGCTGCGCTACTACTGGGGCGTTACGTGTAACCTATGCAACTACTGGGGTGTTACGTGTAAGCTATGCCACTGCTGGGGCATTAAGTGTAAGCAGCGCTACTACTGGGGTCATTATGTGTAAGCGGTGCTACTACTGGGCTCTTTATGTTTAAGCAGTGTTACTACTGGGGTTGTTATGTGTAAGCGGCGCTACTACTGGGGTCTTTATGTGTAAGAAGTGCTACTACTGGGGTATTTATGTGTACGCGGCGCTACTACTGGGGCGTTATGTGTAAGCTGTGCTACAACTGCAGTGTTATGTGTAAGCAGCGCCACTACTGGGGGTGGTTTAAATGGGGGTACAATTGTATGGACATGCCCCTTCCTTGTGAGACCACATCTCTTTTTCGACATGCGCTGTCCCTTTGTAAAGTATGGAGGGCGCAAATTTATAGTTTGCAGGGGGGCACCGAACACCCTAGCACCAGCCCTAGTCATACCTATGGGTATGACCTTATGGAAAGGTCATACACCAGGGGTATGACCTTATGGAAAGGTCATACCTATGTATCCTTACAGTTTGAATAATGATGCAGAAATCCCGACACTGCTCATAATGCTGACGCTGGGAATGGAAATATGCAGAGACTGCTGATAAGTAAGACGCGGTGGAGGGGAGTTTAGGTTTAGGCTGTAGTTGGGTTAGGGTTGTGCTGCGGAGAGGGGTGGTTAGGCTGCGCTGAGGGAGGGTTAGGCTGCGGGGAGGGAGGGTTAGGCTGCAGGGAGAGGGGGTTAGGGTTAGGTACCACCGGGGAGGTTTAGGGTTAGGCCACGGGGGTGGGGGGATTTAGGGTTAGTTACCACCAGGTAGGGCTAGTGTTAGGCTGGTGGGGGGAGGGGGGGGGGGAGGAGGGTTAGGTAGGTTAAGGATTAGGGCTAGCATATTTACCTAGTAGTTGGGATCCTGAGTGTCAGGATGCAGCTGTCAGTATCCTGACTGCAGGCAACCCAAATGCCGAGATCCCGATACCATCCCCTTATGAACACAAGGCCAAATACCCTTTCTCAAGTACCTGGCCCAGTGTATTATAATGTTGTGAGATATGTCTTGTCTGTTTGTTAAACCATAAACCTGCATTATTATTTTTTTTTAAATGTATATCTTTTATGGAAACTATAAACTATTTTCTTAGGAGACTGTAGTGAAATCTGAATATATGAGTGATCTAACAACATACAACAGTTGGCAGCCGCATCTTTGGATTCAATTTCCAGCATAAAATATACAGTAGGTCTCTTGTGATGTACAACTATATAAAAAATAGCAATTAATAATGTTTGGTCCAATAAAGAATAATTTTCTACATAAAAAATATATATATATTTTACCACTTGTCCATCCACAGGGTCATAAAACCTCTCCAGGAGCTGAACCACTGTACTTTTTCCACAGCCGCTGCTGCCCACCAGGGCGAGGGTCTGGCCTTTAGATACTTTGATGTTCAGACCCTGTAGAACTTGAGCCTTTGGTCTTGTTGGATATACAAATTTGATGTTTTTAAATTCAATATTTCCTTTCATTTCATTCTTTAAAGATATGAACAGAGATACAGATGAGATTATATGAAGATAAGATACTGTATTATACTGTATTATACTGTATTTTGGAAAGTTTTATTCATTTTATTGTGAAAAATTGATAGATAGAATTGGCATCTGATTTGTTTGGAACTAGTTGGTATTGAAGTTCATTTGCAGATGAAAATGGTGCAAGTTAGTTGACTCAATTTATCGCAGGTAGATCCAAAATGTCTGCCTGTTGCTGTTCTCAAATTAAAAAACTACAAACTGGTATGTCTAATGCCTCAACTCAGTGATTGTCTAGCTCCATCTCCTCAAAAACTATGGTTATATGTTACATACAGAGCCGGATTAAGGCCCTTGGAGGCCTGGGGTACTAAAGAGCAGGGGGCCCCCATGGACTAAAAACGAAAAAAATAATACAATTTATATATATATATATATATATATTAGTTTTCTGTAGCTGTGTGTCCAGGCTGTGTGTATGTGTGTGCAGGTTATGTGCCTGTTCCCCCAATACACCCTGCTGGGACTGATAGTTCCACAACTATATGATACAGTTTGCTTACCACTGCCCTCCTCCTTCAGTTTAGCGTGCGGCGCGCCAATGACTGAGCCGCATGCTTGCTAAGCCGGACAGCAATTGGACAGCTGAGCCGTCGCTCAGCTGCCCTGACTACACCTGTTAGAGCACTCTTCTTAGAGCTGTAGTCAGCGCAGCTGAGCGACAGCTCAGTTGTCCAATTGTTGTCCGGCTCAGCAAGCATGCGGCTCCGTCATTGGTGCGCTGAACGCTGAACTGAAGGAGGAGGAGGGACAGGGCAGCGGGGAGCCGGGGCTTGTGAGCGCAGCACCGCAGATCGGATTGAAGAAAGATCTGATCTGTGGTGTGGCAGGGGGCCCTTTTGGAAAGGGGGGCCCGGGGTACGTATCCCCGGGACCCCCCCCCCCTTAATCCGTCTCTGACAGAGCTGGATTAAGGCTATGGGGGGCCCGGGGAACTTCAGACAAAGGGGCCCCTAATAAAGAGGCAGGCAGATGAAATATATATATATATATATATATATATACACACACACACAAATTCCCAAGTGCGCTAAAGTGGAATGTAATTACACAGTTCTTCCAGCGTTATTTTCGTCAGAATGTAGACTAGAGGGTATTTAAATCTGGGGACCTGTAACAGACAACCCTCACCAAATAGTCATATATATATATATATATATATATACACACATATACAGTGGTCGAAGTGGGAATTTTGAAGTGAGGGTATGGAAAATTTTATGGGGTATAGTGTCCTCTCCAGGGTGTACTGTTGCACACATCAAATGCGTGCGCACTGCAAAAGGGGTGTGTCCTTAGGAGGTACTGGATGAGAGGGAGGACACATGGCAGAGGAAGGACTGAGGGGGAAGGGGGCATTGGCTGAGATGGGGGATAGAGGGTGGGAGGAGGACATAATGGGAAGAGTGGCAGAGGAAGGGTGGGTTAGGGACATATTGGGGATTGGGACACTGGGTGGGAGAGGATGCAGGGTGGGAGAGGAACATATTGGGGATAGGGACACTGGGTGGGAGACTGTTGCAGAGCGGGAGAGGGGCACCAGGTGAGAGGGTGGATGCAGGGTGTGAATAGGACATATTGGGGAGAGGGAAAGAGGAAGAGAATGGGAGAGGGTGGGAGAGGGGCACCAGGTAAGAGGGGGTTGTGCAGGGTGAGCGAGGACACAGGGTGAGAGGGGGTTATGCAGGATGGGAGAGGACTCAGGATGAGAGAGGGGTGGGAGGGGACACAGCGTGAGAGGGGGGTGTGCAGGGTGGGAGAGGACGCAGGGTGATAGAGGGGTGTGCAGGGTGGGAGAGGACGCAGGGGGAGAGAGGACGCAGGGTGAGAGGGGTGTGTTTAGGGTGGGAGAGGATGCAGGGGGAGAGAGGGGGTATGCAGGGTGAGAGAGAACGCAGGGGGAGAGAGGGGGTGTGCAGGGTGAGAGAGGACACAGGGTGAGAGGGGGTGTGCATGGTGGGAGAGGACGCAGGGTGAGAGGATGGTGTGCAGGTGGGAGAGGACGCAGGGTGAGAGGGGGTTGTGCAGGGTGGGAGAGGATGCAGGGTGATAGCGGGGTGTGCAGGGTGAGATAGAACACAGGGTGAGAGGGGGGTGTGCAGGGTGAGAGGGGTGTGTGCAGGGTGGGAGAAGACGCAGGGTGAGAGGGGGTGTGCAGGGTGGGAGATGACGCAGGGTGAGAGGGGGGTGTGCAGGGTGTGAGAGGATGCAGGGTGATATCAGGGTGTGCAGGATTATAGTGGGGTGTGCAGGGTGAGATAGAATGCAGGGTGAGAGGGGGGTGTGCAGGATGAGTGGGGGGGGGTGCAGAGTGGGAGAAGACACAGGATGAGGGGGGGTGCAGGTTGGGAGAAGACACAGGGTGAGAGGGGGGTGTGCAGGTTGGGAGAACACGCAGGGTGAGGGGGGGGTGCAGGTTGGGAGAATATGCAGGGTGATAGGGGGTGTGCAGGTTAGGAGAAGATGCAGGGTGAGGGGGTGTGCAGGTTAGGAGAAGACGCAGGGTGAAGGAGGTGTGCAGGTTGGGAGAAGATGCAGGGTGATAGGGGGTGTGCAGGTTAGGAGAAGATGCAGGGTGAGGGGGTGTGCAGGTTAGGAGAAGACGCAGGGTGAAGGAGGTGTGCAGGTTGGGAGAAGATGCAGGGTGATAGGGGGTGTGCAGGTTAGGGGAAGAAGCAAGGTGAGGAAGATGTGCAGGTTGGGAGAAGATGCAGGGTGATAGGGGGTGTGCAGGTTAGGGGAAGAAGCAGGGCGAGGGGGGGTACAGGTTGGGAGAAGACACAGGGTGAGAGGGGGGTGTGCAGGTTGGGAGAACACGCAGGGTGAGGGGGGGGTGCAGGTTGGGAGAACACGCAGGGTGAGGGGGGGGTGCTGGTTGGGAGAAGATGCAGGGTAAGGGGGTGTGCAGGTTAGGAGAAGACGCAGGGTGAAGGAGGTGTGCAGGTTGGGAGAAGATGCAGGGTGATAGGGGGTGTGCAGGTTAGGGGAAGAAGCAAGGTGAGGAAGATGTGCAGGTTGGGAGAAGATGCAGGGTGATAGGGGGTGTGCAGGTTAGGCGAAGAAGCAGGGCGAGGGGGGGTGCAGGTTGGGAGAAGATGCAGGGTGATAGGAGGTGTGCAGGGTGGGAGAGGAACATATATGATGTTTTTGATTTAATATTAAAGCCTACCAGTAAGTTCACTGTGTGGCTCCAGCGGCAGCAGGAACTGGGTGCACCATGCACCCCATGTGAGAGCCCTGCGGCGGCAGGAAAAAGAACAAGGAGCACCGTGGGAGTCCGGCAGCAGCAGGGACGAGTTCCGGGCGCATCGGACTTGGGCTCCCGGCGGGGCTACAGCAGGGACAGGAGCAGCATCTATAAGTGCAGCAGGCTAGCCACTTCCTCCGCCTCCTGCTGCACTCAGCTGTCCTGTCCTGACTTCTATGCGGCGCCGGTGGCTACGAGTATGCTTGCCAGTGTCCAGGGGATCCTGGAGCGCTGCAGATTGGATCTGTAAAGATCTGACCTGTGGCGGATGGCAGGGGGCCCTTTTAGAAAGGGGGCCCCGGGGTACTTACCCCCAGGAACTCCCCCTTAATACGGCTCTGTGTGCATAGGCAGCCACCTTCCATCGGAGTTGTATATATTTATTTATTAACAGTTTCTTATATAGCGCAGCAAATTCCATTGCGCTTTACAATTGGACACAATCATAAAACAAAACTGAGTAATAAACAGTCAGAGGTAGGAAGGCCCTGCTCACAAGCATACAATCTAGAGGGAAATAGGCAGTGATACACAAGGAAGGGCACTATCTATTGCAAAGGTTCTAGGTGGGTTGCATGATTTTACATCACAGCAATGATCAACCATGGTCAGAAAGAAGGGAAAGTGAAGGAAGAGAAAATATGTGGAGGATATGTGCGGACTGTAAAGCGGGGATATAATTGGGTAGGAAAGCTATGAAGGTTGAGTGAGCGGTTCTGGAATGTGATAAGCCATCCTGAAGAGGTGAATTTTCAGGGAATGTTTGAAGGTTTGGAGACTAGGGGACAGTCTTATTGTGCGTGGTAGGGCATTCCACAGAGTAGGTGTAGCCCGAAGAAAGTCCTGCAATCTTGCATGGGAGCAAGTAATGAGTGTGGATGAGAGACGTAGATCTTGGGAAGAGCGGAGAGGTCGGGTTGGGAGATATGTTGAGATGACCGAAGAGATGTACATTGGTGTAGTATGGTTAATGGCCTTATGTGTGAGTAAAAGTATTTTATATTGACTACGGTAGAATACAGGTAACCAATGGAGGGACTGACAGAGCGGATCTGCAGACGATGAACATGTAGCAAGGAAGATTAGCCTTGCAGCTGCATTCAGAATGGATTGTAGTGGTGAGAGTTTCTTTTTGGTAAGACCAGTAAGACGACTATTGCAATAATCAATACTGGAGATAATGAGAGCATGGATTAGAGTTTTTGCAGTCTCTTGTGTAAGGTATGGTCGTATTTTGGATATGTTTTTTAGATGCATGTGACATGATTTTGAGACAGATTGAATGTGGGGAGCAAAGGACAGTTGATACCTAGGCAGCGAGCTTGTCGGGTAGGATTGATTGCTGAGTTCTCAACAGTAATAGAGATATCAGGTTGGTAACTGCTATTGCCTGGTGGAAATATAAGTAGCTCTGTTTTGAAAATATTAAGTTTGAGGTGGCTGGATGACATCCAAGATGAAACAGTTGAAAAGCATTCAGTGACCCTGACCAATAAAGATGGTGACAAATCTGGAGAGGATAGGTAGATCTGAGTATCATCTGCGTACAGATTATACTGAAATCGAAAAGAGCTGATTAGTTTACCAAGAGATGAGGTACAGATTGAGAAAAGCAGAGGACCTAAGACCGAGCCTTGTGGTACTCCAACTGAAGAGGAGGTAGCAAAGAGGAGGTGGATTCAGAGAAGCAAACACTGAAGGAGCGATTAGATAGGTTGGATAGGAACCAAGAGAGGACTGTGACTTTAAGACCTAGGGACTGTAGTGTTTGTATGATAAGAAAATGTTCAACAGTGTCAAAAGCAGCAGAGAGATCTAGAAGAATAAGTGAGTAATGGCCTTTGGACTTTGCAGTGACTAGATCATTCACTATTTTAGTCAGTGCTATCTCTGTGGAGTGCTGGGAACAAAAACCTGACTGAAGTGGATCAAATAAATTGTGTGATTTAAGAAAGTGTGAGTCGAGTGTAGTCAAGTCTCTCAAGTAGCTTGGAGAGGCATCACAGCTGAGAGATAGGACGGTAGTTTGAGAGAGTTAGGGTCAGAATTTTTTTTTTTCAGAATGGGAGTAATCAGTGCATGCTTGAACAGTGAAGGAAAGATACCATTACAGAGAGAGAGATTACAGATGTTAGTTAAGGTTGGGATGAGCACAGGAGACAGAGATTTACTTACTTGTGAGGGTATAGGCTCAAGAGGGGAGGTAGTAGAGTAGCAGGCTGAGAAGAGTGTTGACACTTCATCTACACTTGTGGGATCAAATGAGAAGAGAGTGCCAGAGGGTTCAGGTAGAGAATTGAGCAGGTCACTGGCTGAGGAAGAGCATACCATTTCATCTCTGATCTCATCAATCTTGTCCTTGAAGTAGGAAGTAAGATCTTGCTCCTTGATAGTGGCTGGAGGGCATTATGATAAGAGTGGTAGACATTCTTATATGTGAGAAAGTCGCTAGGAATACGATATTTACACCACTGACGTTCAGCTTTCCATGAGAGTTTTTGACCTACATGGAGTGTGATGGGTAGCTGGAGCCACTTGATCAAGGGCTATTTCTAGGGTCTCGTTGAGGTGCGATACAGCAGTGTCAGGAGAAGTGAATGCAGAAATAGGTGAGAGCAGTTATTGCAGAGAGGTGGACAGTTCTTGAAAATTATTTGTGTTAATATATATGCAGGTTTGAGGAGGATTAGAGGACTTAAATGACTCTGAGTTTGAAGTAATGGTGGAGAACATGCAGGTGATAAGGTTGTGATCTGAGAGAGGGAAAGGGGTGTTAATGAATTCAGAGACTGAGCATAGTCTTGTGAATACTACATCAAGGCAGTGGCCCTCCTGATGAGTAGAGGAGTCAGTCCATTGGGAGAGGCCGAGAGAGGAGGTTAGAGAGAGTAGTTTGGAGGCATGAACAGCAAATTTTGGACTATCAATAGCAATACTTGAAATCACCCATTATGATGGTGTAAATGTCAGAGGATAGGAAGTAAGGGAGCCAGGCTGAAAAATCTCCCAGAAATTGTTTGGGTTGCCCAGGTGGGCGATAGATGGCTTCAACACGCAGAGAGGTGTTAAATCCAGATGGAATGTAGTTCAAATGATGTGAATGTGAGTGATGGTACCAGTGGTAGAACTGTGTATGCAAAAGAATGGGGAAGCAATAATCCAACCCCACCTCCTTTACTGTTACAGGCCTGGAGGTGTGTGTGAAGTGGAGACCACCATGTGACAGTGCTGCAGGGGAGTATGTGTCTGATTGTGTGAGCCATGTTTCTGTTATAGCAAGCAGATTGAAGTTGTTTAATATGAAGTGGTCATGTATGGATGTTAATTTGTTACAAACAGAGCGTGCATTCGATATGGCCCATTTTAGTGATTTGGAGGAGGCAGGGAAACATGTGACGTTTATGAGGTTGGCTGGATTTCTATATTGCTGCAAATCAGGTAGGTGTGAGTGGGGCAAGTTATTGGGTCCTCGAGTTGGGGAAATGTCACCAGCTAAAAGCAGCAGTAGAGAGAGATAAATAAAGTTGGAGGTTTGTGAAAGTTTTTTATGGTGTCCGGTTGTGGATGTTATTGTTAAGTAGAGAGATAAGTAAAAATCTCATGAGTGTTGATAAGAGCGGAGTGAATAATTGAGGCAGCAATGTGTACAGTGGGGTGAGCAGCAGGGAGAATGAAGGATGTTATTGTTTTAGAGAAAAAACTATGGCGTAGAGTTCTTTTGGCTTGGAGTGCACACTGTTGCAATATTTAAATGTAAACGTTCAAATAACTGTTTACTGGTGTTGTTCAGCTGTTCGTTCACAAACACTTAGTATTATGAATAACTTACGTATGTGAAGGAAAATTGATCAGCACAGCTGACCCTAGATTGCATCTAAAGGAATTCTTGCCAAATGAATAAAGGCTACCAGTGTGGCAAAAGTTAGTTGTATGCAAACTATTGGGTTTGTGCACGACTGTGAATGAGGCCCAACGTTAAGAGACTTGGGGTCTATTTACTAAGCTTTGGTGAGACAAAAATTGGATGGAGATAAAGTACCAGCCAATCAGCTCCTAACTGCCATATTACAGGGGAATCATGACGGAATTCCAACACTGGTCAGAAGACTAAAGCCAGGATTCCGACATTGATCATAATGACGATGCCGGAATCCCGACTGATGGCATCCTGATCCTAAGTATGCCGGGAAGGGTTAGGGTTAGGCTGCAGAAAGGAGGTTAAGTTTAGGCACAAGAAGGATAATTGGGGTTAGGTTGTGGAGGGGGGGGGGGGGTTAGGGTTAGGCTGTGAAGAGGGAGGATTAGGCACTTAGGGGGGAGGGTTAGGCTGCAGGGAGGGTTAGGGTTTAGGTACTAAGCAGGAAGGGTTAGGGTTAGGCTGCAGGGGGTGGAGGGCTAGGGTTGGGCTGCAGGTAGGGTGGGTTAAGCGGTAGAGAGGGAGGGTTAGTATTCTTACCTAGTTGGTGTCAGGATTCTGTGCATCGGGATGCAGCTGTCGGTCTTCTGACCACTGGCATCCCATGCACTGGGATCCCAATACAATCCCTATACAGGCTGTGTCTGAAAAATTACATTTAGGAGCTGTGTGAAAATACAAGGTTCCAAATCACTCAGGCATGGTGGTAGATGAAAACCTACAGTGGTTTGTTAATCAGAATAGGTGATAAACAGTTCAGCATTCTTCAGCTAGATCTCATGAAGTTTGGCTAAACAAAGAACACTTTGGAGGACACGCTGTTAAGGTAAAACTGTTCCCTAGTGTTTTTAAAAGCAAGAGTATGGACAAAAACCTGCACCAAAGTCACGCGCCCAGAATTAGGGGGCATGACCATGATGTAGTGTAGCTTCATGGGGTTGTGGGCCATGCTCCTGTTTTCAGCGCTGTGAGGGACATGTCAAGCACTCTGTGAGCCGCTGGCATGCCCCCTGTCCCTCTCTCCCGGTGAATAGATGCTGTGCACATGAACACAGCGTCTATTCACCTCTGCAGTGGGTAAGAGAGAATCTCCCAACTGACATTGCGACCTGTGGATGGGACAGTGGGACTGTCCCAGAAAAATGGGATTGTGCTGGCAAAATTAGGACAGTTAGGAGGTATGCTAAAGGGGACATTATATTGTTTTACAGGAGACACACTTTATAGTTAAAAACTAAAGCGGGGCGGGGCACAGATTAATGAAATTCTAATAATGGAAGCACCTGTTACAGTATTACTATTCTAATTAAGGGCACATACTGTAGGTTATTATTCTACTAAATTGATCTCTAGTTATATTACATAAAAGGAGGTACAGATTATTATTATTATACTAAAGCGCCCACAGATTATTATTTAAATCAGTGGTTCTCAATCTGTGTGCCGTGGCACCCTGGGGTGCCTCAGGACTCTTGCATGGGTGCCCTTTCTTTGTGGTCCAGGACCAATTAAAATTATTTTTGGTCAATGTAATAGGCAAAACCAGTGCTGATGGCTGTCAATCATAAAATATGTGGACAAACAGAAGCAAATCTTGTCCTCACTACACAATTAGACAGAATGAAATATAAACACAATTTACTTAATTTAATATTTAATCTAAATTTCTCAATAAGAAACTTTTGGCCTAGAGGTGCCGCAAAATAAATTCTAATACTGTAGTGTGCAGTGATATAGAAAAGTTTGAGAACAACTGATTTAAATGAAGGTTAAAAGTTCAATTGAATGGGCGATACTGTATATCTGTTGGTGCCTACCAAGCTTAAGAATCTGTGGCTGCATAATATTAGGTCATATACTGGACAATATATCATTCTGTCGCGTATTGGAACATTGTATTGTACATATAGCTCAGTGTACAATCATATGCTATTGCGTGCTCCCAGCTGTCATCAGTGGGGTCGTCCCATCTGATGTGCTACACATCAGATAAGGTAGGGCTTATCTGATCAGATAGGGCTGTACGGATGGTGTAATGGTTAGCACTGAGGTCATGGGTTCGATTCCTACCATGACCCTAACTGTGCAGAGTTGTATATTCTCCTCATACTTGTGTGGGTGTTCTCCGGTTTCCTCCCACAATCCAAAAATATACTGGTAGGTGTTAATTGGTTTCCAACAAAATTAACCCTAGTGAATGTGTCTGTGTGTATATGTGATAGGGAATATAGATTGTAAGCTCCACTGGGGCAGGGACTGATGTGAATGGGCAAAATATTCTCTGTAAAGAGCTGCAGAATATGTGTGTGCTATATAAATAACTGGTAATAAATAAATAAGCTGACCCCACTGACAATGGCATGCAGGTGCATGCAGCAGGTAACAATATATCACGCAGCAGTACACCTGATCATGCAGTGACAATATATTGTTCCATCTGACTATGGGTTAGCTGGCACACACACTGGGGTAGATGTATGATGCAGTGGAGAAGTGGGCCAGTGGAGAAGTTGCCCATGGCAACCAATCAGCTTGGAGCATTTATCAAGTGCACTCTATGAAATTATATGTAGCACCTGATTGGTTGCCATGGGCAACTTCCCCACTGGCTCACTACTCCACTCTTTTCACTGCTTCACACATCTCCCCCATTGTCCTGATGTGTTCCCAGCCTTACCCTGCTAGCCCTCACAGCCTGGTCTGGGTTGCCTCTTTATGATGTCAGGGACAGCCCAGGGCACATGATCACCTATCTATGGCCCTACCCACTGCACAAATACAAAAGTCAATTTACACTCCAGCATACACTTACTAGTTTGGGTAGTTGACCTGGAGAACAGAATGTTTAAATACAGCTGTTCAATTAACACTTATGACAAAATGCACCTTTTTAATCCAATAAGTGTGTGACAAAAGTAGTGGCATAATATAAAGAAGGAAAACAAAAACAATAAATATGTTACCAAAGTGTTTCCTTCTTCGCTGTAGCTGTCAATAACTGGATTTCTGTCCAAAAGCTTAAAAATGCGCTGAGCTGAAACCTTTGCTTGTCCATAATCTTGTGCAGTGGAATTGGTATTTCCCACATTAGAAGACGCACAAGTAATAACACTAACTATTCTAAAACAAGATATAAATGATTAAAAAAATCAGTAAGCAATAGTGATAGTAAAATAATTGTAATCACTGTATTAAAGACAATATACCAACAATACTTACACGTACCAATAGCAGTCATTCCACATTTTAAGAGAAAATGTAATGCTGATGCATACTCCAAGCACTTTTTGTGTCCAAAAAGTATGCCAAGCACCTCGATTTTACTCCATGTTAGATTGCAGAGTTTATTTTTATTTTTTCCAAATTCTTTTTTATTTCAATTGAAGCATAACAAAGATGTACATCAAAATATAATAAAATATACCTTTAGAAAGATCAATAGCATAAACATTGGTTTATCACACAATAAAGACAAAGTAGCATTGTGATTCACTGTTAGGACCAGTATACATATATAAGTCACAACAGGGTGTCTTTCAAATAATAAAAACAGACAAAATGAGCCCGAATCCGTGCCCACACCCACATCCACACCCACTCTCTCCCAGGGCAAGGTTTTATGTCTCCCCCTAAATTAAGCATGGTAATAAACTAACCAGCCACAAGTGAGATTGGGGGGTCCTGTTCATAAACTCTAGTTTCGTACCATAAAGTATTGTGGAAACATTTCCACACCTGTTCCCTCAAAGGGTGGGACAGGGTTTCTATGTAGCTTTCCCATGTTTCGAAAAATGTTATAGTAAACTTTTCCTTTTGTAAGGAAGCCTCCAGCCATTCCATTCTGAAAATGTGAAAGAGCTTCCCTAGGAAAAGTGACATTGGCGGGGCAGAGGGCTGTATCCACATCTGTAAAATAAATTTTTTGGCAGCTGCAGAGGTTATCATCAACAATTTTTTAACGCCCTGTGCCACCCTAATGCCTTCCGGCATCATTCCAAATATTGCCCATTCAGGGGTAAGCGGTAAATAATTAACTAGGTGTTGGGTAACATATCTCCATATTTGGACCCAGAATCTCCGGATTATAGGGCACTCCCAGAGGCAGTGAAATATCTCAGCTCGTTGCATACCACATCTAGGGCATGAAGGGTCTTCTAACAAACCCATTAGATGCCTACGGTGTGGCGATAGATATGTTCTATGCCACACATTTAAAAAGAGTTCAGTGTAGGATGCAGCAGGTATCAGCCTGATGGATAATTCGAGATACTTCAACAAATTCGTCATAGTAAGAGACGGAAAATGGCCTATCCATTGCGCCATCCCCGTCGTCACGTCAGTATATTGTAAGGGCGTGTGTAAGAATGAATAATGAGTAGAAATCGCCTTGGAAGAGGGGTTCCCAGTCAGTAGCAATTTATCTAACGGGTTGTCATAATCCTGTGGGGACAATAATCTAGAGACAGTAGCCACGTAATGCTGAGCTTGCAGGTATGCTAAGGGGAACCTATTCAATATTGGAAAGAGTGCCACTGCCTGTGTCAGCGTGAGAGGTTTTCGCGATTCACCACTTGTAATTTGTCGTATAGAAGTAATGCCATACTTTTCCCAGAGGGTGAAAGGGTGACTCGCGTTTCCGTCCTGAAAACGAGTCAGCGGATTAGGGGGAGGAAAAAGGACGCATGCGAATTCAATGAGCATTTACAACGTAAGATGTGCCAGACTTTCCGAGTGGACATCAGTAGTGGATTCGCTCGAACCGAGGTGGGTATCTCTTCCTCGTGTAAATGCAAGAAGGAGATAATACTACCACCACCCAAAAGGGCAGACTCTAAGGCCGTATTGGAGTACATATTCTCCCCGTGTAGCCAATATCTCAAATAACGTATGTGGGAGGCGTAACTATACTCCAACACATTGGGAAGATTTACACCTCCATTGTGTCGACGCTGCTGCAATTTCACCAAGCTAATTCGTGCTCGCTTACCATTCCAGATGAATATACGTATTATTTTGTTAATTTCTGTTGTGGCATTCCTAGACAGTAAATTAGGAAGGGATTGCAATGGGTATAAAAGCCTAGGAAATAGGATAATTTTTACCAAGTTCACTCTGCCCAAATATGATATTTTAAGATGTCTCCAACGTTCAGTATCTTCCCTCATACTGCGCACGATTTGTTTCAGATTAAGACTGTACAGGTTGTTCAATTGTTTTGGGATCTGTACCCCTAGGTAAGTAATCGCTTTAGTTGTCCATCCAACTGTTGCTTCCCTGAACCAACCCGGGCGTGCGTAACCTGGCTTTAAATACAGGGGCGTGGATTTTTCAAAGTTAACCTCAAACCCTGATACCCGTCCAAATTCTTTAACACGTTCCATCAGCGGCCCCTGGGCCCTCCTTGGCTCTGACAAGAATAGGAGGACATCGTCGGCGAATGCCGATATCTTTACCTCCTCTACCCCAATACTGATGCCTCTAAATTGAGACCAATTTTGTAGTACCCGCAGCATAGGATCCAATGCCAAGTTGAAAAGCAGGGGCGAAAGGGGGCAACCCTGTCTCGTCCCTCTGGTAAGTTCGATATTATCCCCCTTTGTCCCATTAATCAGTAATGAGGTGTTTGGTTGGGTATAGAAAAATGTTATTAAAGATTGGAATGTTAGTCCAAAACCCCTCCTCTCCAATATGTCATATAGATAGGGCCAAGAGACCATATCAAATGCTTTAGTCGCGTCTAGGCTTAAGAGCATATTCGGAGTATCAGACTGGAGGCTCGCCGCCATCACTGCAGCTATGGCAGTACGAATTCCTTTCACTGAATGTCTGCCCTTGGTAAATCCCAGTTGGTGGTCTGTGAGCATGGACGCTAAAAAGGATTGGAGCCTATCTGCCATTATTTTAGCTAAGATTTTGAAGTCAACGTTCAAAAGTGTGATGGGCCGGTAAGAGGATGGTAGGGAATGATCTTTATTTGGTTTTGGTAGAAGGGTTGTAAAAGCCTGATTGAAAGTGGGGTACATAGGAGATTCTGATTGGATATGTCTATATAGTGTATGTAATGCTGGGATAGCATCATGGTGCAAGAGTTTGTAATATTCTATGGAGTAACCGTCCGGTCCCGGTGCTTTGTTGAGATGTATAGAGGAGATTGCTTTAGCAATCTCCTCCTCTGTAATCGCTCTCTCGAGGTCCTCCCTCTGTAAGGGTGTTATGCAAGGGAGATTCGCCTCATCTAATAGTTTAGCTGACAAAACCGGGTCGTGTGGGGTCGGTGTGTAAAGCTGACGGAAGTAGTTCTGGAATGTCCGTGTGATATCCGCAGTTTTAGTGTGTAGTGTATTAGTGTTATTGTCAAGTATAGTAGAGATGTGTCCACGCCGTTTAAAACTTTTGGTCATGTTTGCTAGCAAAGTCCCTGTTTTGTTTCCCCAGCGAAAATATTTTTGTTTAGTGTAGTCCAGTTTTTGCTGAGCCTGTGCTACCAATAAACTATCATACAGTCGGCGAGATTCGACATAGGCATTGTGAGTGAGGGAATTAGGATCTGAGATGTACGCTGCCAAGTGTGTCCGCATAGTATGGAGCAAGTCATCATGTTGTGTTTATTTTATCCTATTTCTATTCGCTACATATGACATAATGTGTCCCCTCATTACCACCTTGGACGTTTCCCAAAACAAGACAGGGTTGTCCCAGTGTTCCAGATGATCATCCGAGAACTCCGCCCATTTTAATCTAAGAAATCTTTTGAACTGTTCTGAATGGAAAAGGCAAGAGGGGAATCGCCAGAAGAAGGGGCGTGAGCCCATGGAGCGAGCACTGAGTGTGACTGACACCGGTGCGTGGTCGGAGACAGCAATATCTCCTATCTGGGCATCCGTGGTGTCAGAGAGCAAAGACGTGGACAACAGTATATAATCTATGCGAGAGAAGGACCCATGGACCGCCGAGTGAAACGTGTAAGACCTATCCGTGGGATTAAACATTCTCCATGGATCAGTTAGAGAATGATCCACGAGTAATCGAGAAATTTGGTGCCATTGGGGGGCCATCCGGTTCACCGGGGTCGGGCATTTATCAATCGAGGGGTCCGAAATTGTGTTGAAATCACCGCCTATTATGAGTTCGTAGTTGTTTCTACTATGGAGCAGTTGCGAGACTCGTTGGTAAAAAACTGGTTGATCAACGTTGGGAGCATACAGATTGAGCAGAGTGAACTTAGCATCATAAATTTGAACATACATCAGAATATAGCGACCCTCCGGATCCAGATCCGTATTTAAGATAGTATAGGGGAGGTGTCGTGCCAAAACTATTGCTACTCCGCGTGATTTGGTACGATAAGGCGCAGAAAAGCAATCACCTATCCACCCATCGCGTAGTGTAGAATCCTCCCCCCTCTTCCAATGTGTCTCTTGGATATAGACAATATCAGGTTTAAGTTTTTTAAGGGCGGAAGTTACTTTTTTGCGTTTTATTGGGGTGTTGAGACCCCCTACGTTCCATGAGGTAATTTTGATGGAACAGGGTGGTCGTTGGAGAGAGCTGTGTGGCCTAGGATGGGGAGTCGTCATCCTATGCCCTGCAAGGGGTGCATGCAGATACGAGTACAACTATCGAACGTGGGGTCATCCCTGTCCCAGCAAGCAGGGTAAACCCCAAGGGTGTATAGGAGGCACGGATCCGGGCCTAACAGAGGAAGTAAAACCATGTACAATGAGTACAACCATAAAAAATTTAGCTTCAAGAGAAAATTTTCATACTTTTTCCCATCCAAACAAACATCACGCCAGCCCCTGAATAACATTTCAGTGGGTGGCAAGCATAAACAATACCAAACATAAAATATAAACATCATAACAGCTGAAAGTGTAATATATAGGTAGTAAATCCAAAAAGGATCAACTATCACGAAGTCAGGAGAGCATATTGTCTCAACTTCCAATAAGCCATAGAGGCTCTTTAATGAGGGGAGGAACCTAAATGTAATCAGGTAGGTGGGCTCCTAGACTGGCGGGTCGGTTGTAAGTGGGCCCGGGCCTCAGTCGGATTGTCAAAAATAAATGTCTGTCCATTCTCAGGGAATTTTAGTTTAGCCGGATACAACAATGCGAAACGCTTATTGTTCTCAACTAGGAACCTACAAAGCGGGGAGAACTCTTTACGTTTCTGGGCCACCGCGACGGAGAAGTCCTGGAAAATGAGGATACGATTATCCTCAACAACCAGGTCCCGATTCCGTTTGAAAGCAGCCAGAATCCTCTCTTTGTCACGGTAGTCCAGAAATTTGGCAATTACTGGGCGGGGCCTCCTATCAGGTCCATCACGTTCTGGGCCCAACCTATGGGCTCGTTCAATGCGAGGGATGTCCATGTCACTAAGGAGGTTGAGCGCCTCGACCAGTTGTATACTTATAAAATCTATTAGGGCCGACCCTCTAACCTGTTCGGGAATGCCCACAAAGCGGAGGTTATCACGTAGGTGTCGAATTTCTAAGTCGTCTACTTTGTCGACAAGTGCTTGGTAGGAGGCCATAGTGGATGAGTTGGTCGACTGTATAGCAAGTAAGCCATCTTCAACGTCACTAACCCTTTGTTCCAGTACGCCCAGCCTATTAGTGTGATCAGTCAAGGAGGTTAAAGCTGAATCTAAGGATGTTTGTAATTTGTCTAACCTTTTATCAATTTTAGGCATACGTTGATCGAATTTGGCCTCAAATCTGGGGAGGAAATTTTTAATTTTTTCATCTATCATAGGCATGAGTAATTCAAATTTCTCCTCTATTTTTGGCATTAGCACATTGAGTAATGACGATGCTACGTCCGAAGACGGTGCATGAGGACCTCCTCTCTCCCCTACTGGATGTACAGGAGAGGAGCTACCTTGCGGTGAAGGTGGAGAGGAGCCAGACTTCGCTGGCGTTTTTTTGGGATTAACCATGGTACGAGTAGTTCTGGGTGGGAGTGAGGACAGTGGCTTGTTAAGGAACTTGTCCATACACCAGGCTAGAATATAAGCAACCCAAATTCCAAAGTATCAATGGATAAAACGGTTCCAACCCAGGGTTAATATAACAAAATAGAAGAGAGAGACCGCTCCCCTGGGAATCATCAAGGTCACATCCTAGAGATCAAACAGTAAATACTAGAATAAAAATTACCCTAAGCGTAATATAACAGTGGGTGTGTTTGGATAATTGTACGATGTTCTGAGTAGTAGTTAAAGCACAAACATTGAGATCCAAAAGATATGACAGACTGTGGCAACTAAGAGGTCACATATCAAGATAAATGGGTAAACAATGTTGCAGAGGGTTTCCACTGTAAAAGATCAGAAGTATATTTTTCCCGTTCCCCCTTCCCCTCCCCCCCCCCCCCCAGTGGTATAATGCAGCACTGTAAATCTTATAACAAGTAATTTCAAACCAGCCACCAGGTGGCAATATAACCTCAGCAAAGAGTTTCAATATCTCAGCGTGCAGGTTGTGTACATAAATATATTAGTGGGAGAAAAGAAAGAAAGAGGAGAGACAAGAAAAAATAAATAAATTAAAAAAAATAAAAAAAAAGTAAAAAGAGTCAATATATATGATGGCCGCACCTTCAGTTAATTAAATGTAAAAAGCAGTTGGAGCCTGGTTAAGAACAGTTCACAGTGCGGCTCAGAGCAGCTCTCCCCGAGATCGCAGACACAATATTGGTCCAGTTGTCCAGGTTTTATGGGGATAATAGAGGAAAGAAAGGTGCAAGAAGGATCACTGAGTGGGGAGGGAGAGCACGGGGGGAGGGGGGGCATGGAACACACACCAGGAGGGAATGGGTTAAAGTATAGGGGGGAGTGTAGGCAGGTATAAGAAGTGTTAGTAGAAAGAGAAAAAAAAAATAGGGGTCACACGAACAGTGTTAGTACCTGGGGGTATATCAGAGCAGCATGGGATTACGAGTCAGGCAGGTGTGCTGTGTTAAGTTTGGTATTGGCTCTCACGCTGCTTCCTCAGCAGTACACTAGATCAGGATCCGAACTCCCCGCTGTCGCCTCCGTCTGTAGGTCAGGTGTATATCTCAGGGCCACCGCAAGGCTTCTCCGGGATAGATCTGTGTCCAGGACTCAAGGCAATGAGGGAGGGTCAGCCGGGTAGGAGACGGATCTAGGAGCCAGAAGATGAAGGAAGCAGGGGAGTAGCTCTGTGTTTCAGCTGTTCCCCAGATAACAATCTGAAGGCTCACGCAGCGCTGTCTCGTAGCCAAGTCACCCTCACTGGTCACCAGTACAGGCGCGCGGGCTGTCGCCGATCGACCCCCGCACAGCGCCCCTAAATATGCGGCTCCGTCCCGGCAAGTGTCCCGGCCGTCACGTCTTCTCTCACTGCAGCCATGCTCTCCGTAGCAGAAGCAGGTCCCTGCTTCACAGTGAAGGGGCAGGTATAGGATTTGGGAGCGGCGGTGTACAGGCAGTACTCGTCCAGCGTCCAGCGAGTCACCCCCACCGGTCACCAGCACGGGCGTGTGGGTTGCCGCCAATCGACGCCCGCACAGCGCCTCTGAAGATGCGGCTCCGTCCCAGCAAGCGCTCCGGCTGTCACTTCCGACACAGCGCGTCCCCGTTTCACAATGAAGGGACGGGTATGGGGTGATTCATGGGTGGCACTCGTCTAGCGTCGGCAGCCCGCCTCCGGGATCACAGGCAAGGGGGAATTCGCGCCAGCGCCATGCTGGCGGTCATAATGGGCGTCTCGTCTGAGGGCCAGACTCCGGGGTGATATATGGTCCTTCTCCACTCCACTGGTATCTCCAAAATCAGGGGATCCTCAGCAGCAAGTAGGTGTAGGATTTTCAGCAATGGGACCCTTAGAAAAAGAGGATTAGGAGGGATGTACTGTGTGGGTCAGATGAGCTGCATTAAAAAGCAGCCTTGCTAGCTGGCTCCGCCCCCGGAAGTCCGTCGATTGCAGAGTTTATTATAATTATTCTGATTAGCAGTGCTTCAGGGCCAATGTGCGAAGTGTCTAGGGGGTAACGCTGAAGGGTAGGGGGCACTGCTGGCAGCACTTGTCAACTGTTTTAATTACTTTCACTTGTAGTTTCCCTCCTTTTTGAAGCCCAGTATTTCCTGACTGCCCAATGTCCTTCCCCCGTCTACTTCTCCTTCCCATCGCTAATACCTACACAAAATTCATGAACTTAACTTGAGAGCTCGTTGTTATTCAATCTGTCCTTTATTACATTTTAAGATGCTGACATAGCCGGAATTCAAACACATTGCCTGTGGCATTGCAGTCAGACACTCTATTTATTGAGTTGTCTGCCCTTACATAGAAAGCTAGATAATTCTAAGATAGAGAATTCTAACTACAGTATTTGAAGCTTACCTTGTACTTTGGCTGCAATGGATTGGAAGTGTAACTGCACACTACGCCAGTATATTGAAATGTGTTATTTAATAAAGGGTATTGTAACTGAATAACAAGCAGCTCTAAAGATAAGTGCATGAAAGTGGTATAAAGATGATTTGTGTCCAAATTCATTGTCTTGCAGTGTTCTATAATTGTGTGTATGTTACATATATCTGTATCTGTATATGCTTTCAATCCATCAGTGACAATAATAATTAGAGATGTGTGGTGGGCACTTTTTATGTTTTGGTTTTGGTTCTGGTTCCATCCTCGTGATTTGGATCTGGATTGGTTTTGCTTAAACCACCCTTCTGTGTTTTTGTTTTGGATCTGGATGATTTTTTTAAACAACGTAAAAACAGCTAAAATCACAGAATTTGGGGGTCATTTTGATCCTACGGTATTATTGACCTCAAAAACATTGATTTCCACTCATTTCCAGTCTATTCTGAACACCTCACAATATTGTTTTTAGACCAAAAAGTAGCAGCCCCAAACAGCACGTGATGCAAAGAAGAAAAATAGGTGCAATGAGGTAGCTGTATGACTAAGCTAAGCGACACAAGTGTGCGGCACAAACACCTGGTCCATCTAGGAGTGGCACCGCAGTTGCAGACAGGATGTCGCTTAAAAAAACTAGGCCCCAAACAGCACATCATGCAAAGAAGAAAAAGAGGTGCAATGAGGTAGCTGTATGACTAAGTTAAGCGACACAGACAATTGGCCCATCTAGTGTGCGGCACAAACAACATGGGATGTGTTGGAATTTGCCCAGATGTAATACACGCACAATATTGGTGGCACAAGAGAGCGTACCCCTAAACCACACACACACACACACACACACACACACACACACACACACACACACACACACACACACGGCAAAGCCTGTGAAATTAATTTGGATAATAATATCCCCTTTATTTGGAACTATTATAATAATATGCAGCACAAGCGAGCGTACCCCTATACCACACAGGGCAAACCCTGTAAAAAAAAATTGGATAATAATATAAGTAATGTATATAAGCCTTTTATTTGGAGTAAATAATATACAGCATAGGACACCACCACTGGAATTATGGCAGCACAAGACACCACCAGTGGACTGATGCAGCACAAGACAGCACCATTGGACTGGACTTATATGGCAGTACCCCTGGAGTTGTACGGCAGTGTCAGACAGGATAGCACTTTAAAAAACTAGTCCCCCAAACAGCACATGATGCAAAGAAGAAAAAGAGGTGCAAGATGGTATTGTCCTTGGCCCAAAGTTTCACAACTTGACACTGACTTATAATAAATGTGCTGCAGGTGACATATAAGGGAGGATGTTCCTAGGTGGTTAACATCCTTACCCCCTACTTATTACAGATTGACAGAGGCAAAACACGGCTTGACACCTGTTGTCCAGATTTGTGGAGAAATGGTTCCACACCGAAGAGGTGGCTTTTTTGGTATTTTGCCCAGGCATCACAATGGTCTTATTCATCACACGGACAACAGGTGTCTCCCCCGGTGCCTGATTTAAACAATCCACATCACCATCAGAATCCTCCTCGTCAACTTCATCCTCAGCACCAGCAACACACATATCCTCATCCTGGTGTACTTCAACAGTGACATCTTCAATTTGAATATCAGAAACTGGACTGTGGGTGCTCCCGCCAGCACTTGCAGAGGGCGTGCAAATGGTGGAAGGAGCCACCTCTTCCCATCCAGTGTTTGGAAGGTCAGGCATCGCAATCGTCAACTAGTGATGAGCGGGTTCGGTTCCTCGGAATCTGAACCCCCCGAACGTCACCCTTTTTACACGGGTCCGAGGCGGACTCGGATCCTCCCGCCTTGCTCGGTTAACCCGAGCGCGCCCGAACGTCATCATCCCGCGGTCGGATTCTTGCAAGATTCGTATTCTATGTAAGGAGCCGCGCGTCACCGCCATTTTTCACTTGTGCATTGGAAATGATAGTGAGAGGACGTGGCTGGCATCCTCTCAGTTTTATTCAGGTGGCTGCAAATATCTGTGCTCACTGCTTTATTGTGGGGACTGGGGACCACCAGTATTATATAGGAGGAGTACAGTGCAGAGTTTTGCTGACCAGTGACCACCAGTACTATACATTCTCTTCCTGAAAAACGCTCCATGGCCCTCATTCCGAGTTGTTCGCTCGTTCTTTTTCATCGCATCGCAGTGAAAATCCGCTTAGTACGCATGCGCAAAGTTCGCACTGCGACTGCGCCAAGTAACTTTACTATGAAGAAAGTATTTTTACTCACGGCTTTTTCTTCGCTCCGGCGATCGTAATGTGATTGACAGGAAATGGGTGTTACTGGGCGGAAACACGGCGTTTCAGGGGCGTGTGGCTGAAAACGCTACCGTTTCCGGAAAAAACGCAGGAGTGGCCGGGGAAACGGTGGGAGTGCCTGGGCGAACGCTGGGTGTGTTTGTGACGTCAACCAGTTACGACAAGCACTGAAATGATCGCACAGGCAGAGTAAGTCTGGAGCTACTCAGAAACTGCTAAGTAGTTAGTAATCGCAATATTGCGAATACATCGGTCGCAATTTTAAGAAGCTAAGATTCACTCCCAGTAGGCGGCGGCTTAGCGTGTGTAACTCTGCTAAATTCGCCTTGCGACCGATCAACTCGGAATGAGGGCCCATATCTGTGCTCAGTGTGCTGCATATATCTGTGCTCACACTGCTTTATTGTGGGGACTGGGGACCAGCAGTATTATATAGGAGTAGTACAGTGCAGAGTTTTGCTGACCAGTGACCACCAGTATTATACGTTCTATGCCTGAAAAACGCTCCATATCTGTTCTCAGTGTGCTGCATAT
Organism: Pseudophryne corroboree; assembly: GCF_028390025.1. Lineage (NCBI taxonomy): Eukaryota > Metazoa > Chordata > Amphibia > Anura > Myobatrachidae > Pseudophryne > Pseudophryne corroboree. The sequence goes on along the minus strand of NC_086448.1, from coordinate 142,425,326 downwards.
ATCTGTGCTCACACTGCTTTATTGTGCGGACTGGGGACCAGCAGTATTATTTATGGAGGAGTACAGTGCAGAGTTTTGCTGACAAGTGACCACCAGTATTATGCGTTCTCTGCCTGAAAAACGATCCATATCTGTGCTGCATTGTAGTATATAGTAGGAGTACAGTGCATAATTTTGCTGACCACCAGTATATAATATATAGCAGTACGGTACAGAAGGCCACTGCTCTACCTACCTCTGTGTCGTCAATTATACTATCCATCCCTACCTGTGGTGCATTTCAGTTTTGCACAGTTTGCTGACCACCAGTATATAATATATATAGCAGTATGGTACAGTAGGCCACTGCTCTACCTACCTCTGTGTCGTCAAGTATACTATCCATCCATACCTGTGGTGCATTTCAGTTTTGCACAGTTTGCTGACCCCCAGTATATAATATATATAGCAGTACGGTACAGTAGGCCACTGCTCTACCTACCTCTGTGTCGTCAAGTATACTATCCCATCCATACCTGTGGTGCATTTCAGTTTTGCACAGTTTGCTGACCACCAGTATATAATATATAGCAGTACGGTACGGAAGGCCACTGCTCTACCTACCTCTGTGTCGTCAAGTATACTATCCATCGATACCTGTGGTGCATTTCAGTTGTGCGCAGTATATATAGTAGTAGGCCATTGCTATTGATACTGGCATATAATTCCACACATTAAAAAATGGAGAACTAAAATGTGGAGGGTAAAATAGGGAAAGATCAAGATCCACTTCCACCTCGTGCTGAAGCTGCTGCCACTAGTCATGGCCGAGACGATGAAATGCCATCAACGTCGTCTGCCAAGGCTGATGCCCAATGTCATAGTAGAGAGCATGTAAAATCCAAAAACAAAAAGTTCAGTAAAATGAACCAAAAATCAAAATTAATAGCATTTGAGGAGAAGCGTAAACTTGCCAATATGCCATTTACGACACGGAGTGCCTATGTTCATGGCTGGTGGTTCAGATTCACATGAGGATGGAAGCACTCATACTCTCGCTAGAAAAATGAAAAGACTTAAGCTGGCAAAAGCACAGCAAAGAACTGTGCGTTCTTCTAAATCACAAATACACAAGGAGAGTCCAATTGTGTCAGGTGCGATGCCTGACCTTCCCAACACTGGACGGGAAGAGCTTGCACCTTCCACCATTTGCACGCCCCCTGCAAGTGCTGGAAGGAGCACCCGCAGTCCAGTTCCTGATTGTCAAATTGAAGATGTCACTGTTGAAGTACACCAGGATGAGGATATGGGTGTTGCTGGCACTAGGGAGGAAATTGGCAAGAAGGATTCTGATGGTGAGGTGGTTTGTTTAAGTCAGGCACCCGGGGAGACACCTGTTGTCCATGGGACGAATATGGCCATTGACATGCATTGTCAAAATACAAAAAAAATCACCTCTTCGGTGTGAAATTATTTCAACACAAATGCGGACAACAGGTATCAAGCCGTGTGTTGCCTTTGTCAAGCTGTAATAAGTAGGGGTAAGGACGTTAACCACCTCGGAACATCCTCCCTTATACGTCACCTGCAGCACATACATCATAAGTCAGTGACAAGTTCAAAAACTTTGGGTGACAGCGGAAGCAGTCCACTGACCACTAAATCCCTTCCTCTTGTAACCAAGCTCCTGCAAACCACACCACCAACTCCCTCAGTGTCAATTTCCTCCTTACCTAGGAAAGTCAATAGTCCTGCAGGCCATGACACTGGCAAGTCTGACGAGTCCTCTCCTGCCTGGGATTCCTCCGATGCATCCTTCAATGTAACACCTACTGGGAAGTCGGAAGACCTCTTGTACTACTTCCAGTAAGCAATTGACTGTCCAACAGTCCTTTGCGAGGAAGATAAAATATCACAGGAGTCATCCTGCTGCAAAGCAGATAACTCAGGCCTTGGCAGCCTGGGTGGTGAGAAACACGGTTCCGGTATCCACTGTTAATTCAGAGCCAACTAGAGACTTGATTGAGGTACTGTGTCCCCGGTACCAAATACCATCTAGGTTCCATTTCTCTAGGCAGGCGATACCAAAAATGTACACAGACCTCAGAAAAAGAGTCACCAGTGTCCTAAAAAATGCAGTTGTACCCAATGTCCACTTAACCACGGACATGTGGACAAGTGGAGCAGGGCAGACTCAGGACTATATGACTGTGACAGCCCACTGGGTAGATGTATTGCCTCCCGCAGCAAGAACAGCAGCAGCAGCACCAGTAGCAGCATCTCGCAAATGCCAACTCGTTCCTAGGCAGGCTACGCTTTGTATCACCGCTTTCCATAAGAGGCACACAGCTGACAACCTCTTATGGGAACTGAGGAAGATCATCGCAGAAAGGCTTACCCCAATTGGACTCTCCTGGGGATTTTCGGACAACGCCAGCAATATTGTGCATGCATTACATCTGGGCAAATTCCAGCACGTCCCATGTTTTGCACATACATTGAATTTGGTGGTGCAGAATTATTTAAAAAATGAAAGGGGCATGCAAGAGATGCTGTCGGTGGCCCGAAGAATTGCGGACCACTTTCGGCATTCAGCCACCACATACAGAAGACTGGAGCACCACCAAACATTCCTAAACCTGCCCTGCCATCATCTGAAGCAAGAGATGGTAACAATGTGTAATTCAACCCTCTATATGCTTCAGAGGATGGAGGAGCAGCAAAAGGCCATTCAAGCCTATACATCTGCCCACGATATAGGCAAAGGAGGGGGAATGCACCTGACTCAAGCGCAGTGGAGAATGATTTCAACGTTGTGCAAGGTTCTGCAACCTTTTGAACTTGCCACACGTGAAGTCAGTTCAGACACTGCCAGCCTGAGTCAGGTCATTCCCCTCATCAGGCTTTTGCAGAAGAAGCTGGAGACATTGAAGGAGGAGCTAAAACTGAGCGATTCCACTAGGCATGTGGGACTTGTGGATGGAGCCCTTCATTCGCTTAACCAGGATTCATGGGTGGTCAATCTGTTGAAATCAGAGCACTACATTTTGGCCACCGTGCTCGATCCTAGATTTAAAACCTACGTTGTATCTCTCTTTCAGGCAGACACAAGTCTGCAGAGGTTCAAAGACCTGCTGGTGAGACACTTGTCAAGTCAAGCGGAACGTGACCCGACAACATCTCCTCCTTCACATTCTCCCGCAACTGGGGGTGCGAGGAAAAGGCTAAGAATTCCGAGCCCACCCGCTGGCGGTGATGCAGAGCAGTCTGGAGCGAGTGCTGACATCTGGTCCGGACTGAAGGACCTGCCAACGATTACTGACATGTCGTCTACTGTCACTGCATATGATTCTCTCACCATTGAAAGAATGGTGGAGGATTATATTAGTGACCGCATCCAAGTAGGCACGTCAGACAGTCCGTACGTATACTGGCAGGAAAAAGAGGCAATTTGGAGGCCCTTGCACAAACTGGCTTTTTTCTACCTAAGTTGCCCTCCCTCCAGTGTGTACTCCGAAAGAGTGTTTAGTGCAGCCGCTCACCTTGTCAGCAATCGGCGTACGAGGTTACTTCCAGAGAATGTGGAGAAGATGATGTTCATCAAAATGAATTATAATCAATTCCTCCGTGGAGACATTCACCAGCAGCAATGGCCTCCTGAAAGTACATAGGGACCTGAGATGGTGGATTTCAGTGGGGACGAATTAATAATATGTGAGGAGAGGGATGTACACAGTGAAAGGGGTGAGGAATCGGAGGATGATGATGAGGTGGACATCTTGCCTCTGTAGAGCCAGTTTGTGCAAGGAGAGATTGACTGCTTCTTTTTTTGGTGGGGGCCCAAACCAACCAGTCATTTCAGTCACAGTCGTGTAGCAGACCCTGTCGCTGAAATGATGGGTTTGTTAAAGTGTGCATGTCCTGTTTATATACAACAAAAGGGTGGGTGGGAGGGCCCAAGGTCAATTCCATCTTGCACCTCTTTTTTCTTTATGTTTTCTTTGCATCATGTGCTGTTTGGGGACAATTTTATTGAAGTGCCATCCTGCCTGACACTGCAGTGCCACTCCTAGATGGGCCAGGTGTTTGTGTCGACCACTTGTGTCGCTTAGCTTAGTCACACGGCAACCTTGGTGCGCTTCTTTTTTTCTTTGCATCATGTGCTGTTTGGGGACTATTTTATTGAAGTGCCATCCTGCCTGACACTGCAGTGCCACTCCTAGATGGGCCAGGTGTTTGTGTCGGCCACTTGTGTCGCTTAGCTTAGCCATCCAGCGACCATGGTGCAAATTTTAGGACTAAAAATAATATTGTTGTGAGTTGTGAGGTGTTCAGAATAGACTGGAAATGAGTGGAAATCATGGTTATTGAGGTTAATAAAACTATGGGATCAAAATGACCCCCAAATTCTATGATTTAAGCTTTTTTTTAGGGTTTTTTGTAAAAAACACTCGAATCCAAAACACACCCGAATCCGACAAAAAAATTTCGGTGAGGTTTTGCCAAAACGCGTCTAAATCCACAACACGGCCGCGGAACCGAATCCAAAACCAAAACACGAAACCAGAAAAATGTCCGGTGCACATCTCTAATATATATATATATATATATATATATATATATATAAGTCCTCCTGTGTAAAGCACACCATTTCAAGCAGCCTGTCCACATAAAGACCAGCACACTATATTAAATGCCAAAAAAATCTTTTAGTATTGAAAAAGTGCAAAAAACACATCAAGTTGAATTCCATATAGCAGCAACTTTGACAGCTGTTTCGGTGTATAACCACCTTCCTCAAGGGCTCCACAAAAACTAGCCCCATAGTTACTGCTTAAAAAGCCAGGGCGCCCATCATCAGCACACTGATATCCCGCAGGTGTGACGACTCGCTCACCCGTCCACCTGCACCACACCGGCATTCATCTCCACAGCGCCGCCGTGAACCGCATGCCATCCGTCTTTGGAACGCACTTCCGGTTCCGGTCTGTGCGCTTGTAACACTGTCCGTGCAGGGATAACGCCGCTCACATCTCATGGTCCATGCCACTACTGTAGCACGCCAGCAGATGCTTTGTAGCAGACCCCAATGCGCGGAAGCTTGTGGATATATCATATAGATAGTGACTGGACTCAATTGCATTTAAATATATTGTCAGACAACATAGTGTACTTTTTCATCCACACCAGGGGATTGGTTAGCTTATATGTCCAGTCTGTATAATAAAAGAGGATACCAAATGGCCACCATGGTTTTCGGATTCCTAAGCCATAACATAGTTAAGAATATCAGCAAGGCCTGACAGGCGCCTCATGGCTATTATTTAAGCAGAAATCACTCTAGTAAGCAACTGTCGAAGAGATTACTGTGACATGAGAGGGTAATATGACCATAGGGAAAACCCATCCTTATTACATTATTAAAGTGCTATATATAAACGCTTATAAGCACTAGCTGTTATGCACACCAGTGCCAGCAGGAATGTACTGGTGTCTGAACGGAGAGGGATGCAAAACAAATGAACTCACAGACAGACTGGGGAATATGACATTACATACACAGAAGGTGATAGAGTAACAAAATAAACACAAAGTGAACAGAGAAGCCCAAAGGCTAAGAAACTGGGTGTCTCCCTGGTATTAGGAATGCTCAGATGGAAAGAAGCGAGATGTTGTGATTAAATACGTAGAGAACCCGAAATGCTGTTGGTAAGGGCAACAGCAAAACCCTAAAGGGTTACCAACGGGTGTGGCAGTAAACTCCTTGGTCAGAGATGGAATAATAGACACAAGGAGAGTCCCCACAATCCTAGTCCTCACTTGCAGTGCGCCGGTTCAGCTTACTGCCACTAAACTGACACCTGGACACCTTGCACAGTGAGAAAGGATTTTGGCAGGCAAGTCTGAGAATACAGCCGCAAACTTGCTAGGTTCACAGAGTAGCAAAAGAACCCCAGCAGGTTAAACGACTGACTCCAGTCTTGCTGCTAGGTCTGGATCGGCAGAGTGTAGTACCAGATCCCAAGGCCTAATTGCAGTAAGCAACAAGCAAATACAAAGTTACACAGTACTAGCTAACTTTCAGGATCTGACTAACCAACAAAGATTCAGCAGCATCTGCCTAACCTGAGAAGAGGGTTTATATAGCAGGTGCTGTCCACGCCCCACTCAGACCTCACAGACTGTGAGCACAAAAACCAGCACCGGATCCCCTGCCGTGCACAGAGCCTGCAACCACTGCACAGCAAAAGACCCGAACCGGAGTATCAGCTGCGCTCAGGTTTCTCCGCTAGCACTTGCCTCCAGGTTGCCATGACGATGTGGCAGCACAGGGCAGGAGACCCTAACAGTACCCCCCCTCTGACGAGGGGTCAAAGAACCCCTACCACCGGGTTTATCGGGGAACTGCGAGAAGAAAGAGCGTATCAGTCTGGGGGCATGAAGATCACAACTGCGCACCCACGACCGCTCCTCCGGGCCGTACCCCTTCCAGTGTACCAAAAATGACAGCCGACCCCGAACCATCTTGGAGTCAAGAATCCTTTCAACGACAAACTCCCTCTGGCCACGTATCAGAAGAGGGGAAGGTCTTCCACTGGAAGAAGGATTACTAATCGCCCGTATTCAAAGGGAACAATGAAATGTTTTATTGATACCCAAAGAACGGGGCAGATATAACTGAAATGCCACCGGATTGATAACCCTAGTGATCTTATAAGGGCTGATGAACCGGGGCCCTAACTTATGAGATGGCTGTCTCAACTTCAAATTCTTGGTAGACAACCAGACGAAGTCTCCTAATTTGAAGCTGCAGGGTCTCTTCCGCTTATCAAAAACCCTTTTGGCCACTAATGACACAGACACAAGGGCTTTCTTCACTTTCCTCCAAATACCCCTAAGGACCGAAACCACAGAGGAACCACCAGGCGTGTAGTCCAGGGGGTCAAAAGAATTGGCCTTAGGATGATGCCCATACACACAAAGGAAGGGAGAGATCCCTGTAGCAGAGTGAGCCGTGTTGTTATAGGCAAACTCCGCCATGGACAGATGACAGTCTGACACTTGGAGACATAACACCTGAGGAACTGCTCCAAGGACTGGTTCACCCTTTCAGTCTGCCCATTAGATTACGGATGGTAGCCTGACGACAAGCTGACAGAAATCTGGAGATCGGAACAAAATGCCCTCCAGAATTTGGCCACAAACTGGGATCCGCGGTCAGAGACCACATCAAGTGGCAACCCGTGGAGGCGCACAACATGCAGCATAAATAATTCAGACAGGCGTCTGGCCGATGGCAGCCCAACCAGTGGAACGAAGTGCGCCATCTTCGAAAACCTGTCAACGACAACCCAGATGGCTGTCATCCCCGAGGATTTGGGCAAGTCCACCACAAAATCCATTGAAATGTGGGTCCATGGCTTAGATGGAATAGAGAGTGGATGTAATGGGCCAACAGGAACCCCTCTAGGAGTCTTATTTCGGGCACAGATGTCACATGCCTGAACCCACTGATCCACATCCTTAGCCACCGAGGGCCACCACACCGCCCTAGATAGCAACTCCTGAGTTCTGGCAATACCCAGGTGACCTGCCGACTTCTTGGCATGGAATTCCAGGAACACTCGCTGTTTTAATCTAGGAGGCACAAACAAAAGACCTACCGGAAGGTCTGGAGGAGCCTGCTCCTGTGCTCTAAGGACTAATGACAAGAGGTCCTGGGTAATGCCCACTTTAATACATGATGGGGACACAATGGGCAATGGCTTCTCGGTGGTCTCCTGGATTGGAGCAAAACTCTGCGAGAGCGCATCAGCCTTGATGTTTTTTGACCCAGGGCGATATGTTATCAAAAAATTAAAGCGAGCAAAAAACAAAGCCCATCGTGCCTGCCTGGCATTGAGGCGCTTCGCTGACTCTAAATATGCCAAATTCTTATGGTTGGTGAGAATTGAGACCACAAACTTAGCCCCCTCAAGCCAGTGTCTCCACTCCTTGAGTGCATCCTTAATAGCCAACAATTCCCGGTTACCCACGTCATAATTCATCTCGGCAGGCGAAAATTTACGGGAAAAGTAAGCACAGGGATGAAGGCGATTATCAGACACCCCCATCTGAGAGAGCACTGCCCGAATACCCATCTCAGAGGCATCCACCTCCACCACAAAAGGATACTCTGGATCTGGGTGTCGCAGCACCTTGGCCGAGACAAATGTCCTTTTGAGACGGGCAAAAGCCGCTTTGGCCTCACAAGACCAGTGAGCAACATCCGCCCCTTTCTTAGTGAGTGCCACCAAGGGCGCCACTATAGACAAAAATCCAGCGATAAATCATCTATAAAAATTTGCAAAGCCCAGAAAACTCTGAAGCGCCTTCAAACTAGTGGGCTCCACCCAATCCAGGACTGCCTGTACCTTGGAACCCTCCATTTGGAAACCTTCTGGGGACATAATATATCCTAGAAATGCGATTTGCTGAACTTCAAATTCGCACTTCTCCAGCTTCGCCCCAAGCCGGTGGTCTCTGAGTTTCTGGAGGACTAAGCGTACATGCTTCTGATGTTCCTCCAGGGAATGGGAGAAGATTAGGATGTCATCTAAGTATACAACTAAGAATCTATCCAAATATTCCCTGAGCACATCGTTCATGAAGTCCTGGAAGACTGCCGGGGCATTACAGAGCCCAAAAGGCATCACCAAATATTCATAATGCCCTGAGTGGGTATTAAAGGCAGTCTTCCATTCATCCCCCTCTCTTATTCGGATAAGATTGTACGCACCGCGTAGGTCAATCTTAGAAAAAATGGTGGCAGTATGAAGCTGGTCAATCAAGACCGAAATGAGAGGCAGTGGGTATGAGTTTTTAATCGTGATACGGTTCAATTCCCTGAAGTCGATGCAGGGTCGCAACGAACCGTCCTTTATACCCACAAAGAAGAACCCCGACCCAACTGGAGACTGTGAAGGTCAGATAAATCCCTTAGCCAAGTTCTCCTGAATGTACTCTGCCATAGCCTGAGTCTTAGGACGTGACAGGGAGTACAACCTGCTCTTGGGAAGCTTAGCATTCGGCAACAAATCAATGGCACAGTCATAGGGGCGATGGGGAGGTAGTACCTCTGCAACTTTTTTGGAGAACACGTCCGAAAAATCTGCATAACATCCTGGCAATCCTGGCAAACTTAGCTGCGAAAGCCTGACTGGAAGGCTCAAGCAACTCCTGAAACAATCAGTACCCCAACTAAGAATCTCCCCAGAGACCCAGTCAAATTGAGGATTGTGGACCCTTAACCAGGGTAATCCCAACACCAATGGAGCAAAAGTACAGAAATCTGGCTAGTGCAAGAGGTAATTTTACCCTGGGATAATGGTTCCCCGTTTAACCCACAGATCTCAATTTCTGATGCCAAGGGTGCTAAGGGAACAGAGTGTTCCAGGGCGAATTGGCGGTCCATAAAAACCCCGTCGGCCCCACTGTCCACAAAGGCCTCAGTCTTGACAGTTTGACCGAGGACCTTCAAGGTCACCGGAATGATAAAAGTCTTCTTGGGAAATTCTGACTTCTGGCCTGACAGGATATTTCCCATCACCCTCAGGCCCTGAAGTTTTCTGCCTTTTCTGGGCATAATACTACCACATGACCTTTATTCCCACAGTATAAACACAAACCCTGCTGTCTCCTCTGCGTCTTCTCACGCGAGGAGAGGCGGGTAACCCCAATCTGCATAGGCTCCTCGGAAAATTCCTCAGAGTCTGAGGTTCCCTTTGGAAAGAAGGAAACCTCAGTCTCCCTTTCAAGCCTACGCTCTCTCAGCCTTCTATCCACCCGGATGGATAACTGCATGAGCTGATCCAAGCTATCAGGCAAGGCATATTGTACCAGTTGGTCTTTTATCTGGTTAGAAAGACCTCTTCGGTACTGGTGTCTCAGGGCTGGGTCATTCCACTGGGTATCATGGGCCAACCTCCGAAACTCTGTACAATAAACCTCAACTGGCCGTCGCTCTTGCTAAAGGATCGAAATCTGAGCCTCAGCTGAGGCCGTCTTGTCAGGGTCATCATACAACATGCCCAGTGCCGTAAATAAAAAAAGCATCAACACTTTTAAGCGACGGACAGTCAGGCTGCAACCCATATGCCCAGACCTGTGGGTCTCCTTGTAGCAAGGAAATCACTATGCCCACCCGCTGAATCTCCGACCCAGAAGACTGAGGCCTAAGCCGGAAATATAGCTTGAAGTTCTCCTTGAAACAAAAGAACTGCGAGCGATCTCCAGAAAAACGATCTGGGAGATTTACTTTTGGCTCCTTAACCCCTGAAGTTGCTGCTGCTGCTGCTGCTGCTGCGGGAGCTCCACCAGTGGCCTGCGAGGTGTGCATTTTAATGGACAAATCATTAAATTGTCGAGTCAGGACCTGCACCTGATCGACCACCTGTTGCAAAGTATTTTGAGGGATATGCTCCATATTCCCACAAAATTTCAACAGGAGTATTAGGCTGCTGAATATGTTTTGCACACCAGTGCCAGCAGGAATGTACTGGTGTCTGAACGGAGAGGGATGCAAAACAAATGAACTCACAGACAGGTTACTCCGCTAGCACTTGACTCCCGTTTGCCATGACGATGTGGCAGCACAGGGCAGGAGACCCTAACACTAGCATAATGTTAACTTACTTAAGTACGCTAAGGACAATATAATACACGTACACATCAAGAGCAAAAAGGATCAAAACATTATCCAAAAGGATATATGAGCCACCTCCCCCCGTGCAAGCAGCCCTCTCATAGGCCCTACAGAAAAACATTCAAGTTTAAATCTTAATTAAAGCCTCCCGGGTACACTGTATCAAATTTATATATCAGTTCACACTCCCGTTGGAGTAGAAGTTTATTGCGGTCTCGTCCCCTCTTTAGGGGTCTTATTTGGTCCAAGGGCAGGAATTTGAAATCCTTCAGTGTATGTCCAGCTTCAAAAAAATGCTTGGCTACTGGTGGTGTACTCTGGTCAATCTTGGACAATATTTTTTGATGGAAGAGCGATGCATTCCAATCCTTTCCTTTAACATCCGGATGGTCTTGCCAATGTATATTAGTTGGCAAGGACAAATTATCAAGTAAATCACATATTTACTATCACATGTCATATGTTGTCGTAGAAGATGTTTAACTCCAGTCTTCGGATGAATAAAAAAGTCACCTGTTAATAAGTGTCGACAATTAACGCAACTCCCACATTGGTATGAGCCAGTCTTGAGGGATAGCCAATTCTGTTTAGCGGCTGTCAGGCTTATATCAGATGATGTTAATTGATCTTTTAGATTCCTGCTTCATTTGTATGCAAACAATGGTCTATTTTTGCAGAAGGTCCTCATAATAGGGTCAGTCTCTAATATATGCCAATGCTTCAATATAGAGTCTCTCAAGTGTCGTGAAGCTATTGAAAACGTACCAGGAAAAATCAATCTATCGATTTCCTTATCCTTGTTCTCACCGGTCAACAGAGTTTACCTATCAAGGGTCAAACATTTTTGTATTGCACTGTCCACAACACATTTATTATAGCCCCGCTGGGTAAAATCAGACCCCATTTTATGAAGAGCTTCATTCAAAAGAGCAGGATTAGAGGTTATCCTGACTATTCGTGAAAGCTGAGCAAAGGGTAGGCCCAATTTCAACGGTTTGGGATGAAAGCTTTCTACCAATAGTACCGTGTTCTTATCAGTACTTTTCTTAAAGATAGATGTCTCAAACAACCCTTTCTTAATAGAGATCGAAACATCAAGGAAATCTATATTAGAGGGACTGCTTGCACAGGTGAGCCTAATGGTGCCTGTAAGACTATTGAGATGTGAAATTAAGTCATTGAGGCTTATTGAATCCCCAGTCCACACCATAAAGATGTCATCGATAAAACGAGCAAAAAACGATATGTATGGAGAAAATTTAGTGTTATTAAAGAAATTATTTTTTTCATATTCGTGCATGAATAAATTAGCGTATGCTGGGGACATATTAGACCCCATCGCTGTTCCGCGCAATTATAAATAGAACGTATTCTCTAACAGGAAATAATTTTTATGTCAAATTATATCTATTAGCAGCAAAAAGAATTCAATTGCAGGACCTTTATTGTGTGGACTGGTAGTGATGGATTTCTTTATAGCCTCAATTCCTTCTGTGTGTCCTATATTAGTGTACAAGCTAACAATATCACAGGTGACAAGTAAGCATCCTGGTGGAGGATTACCAAAGGATCTTAATTTAATCAAAAAATCTGTTGCATCTTTCAAAACAGTAGGGGTATTGAGAACTAGAGCTTGGAGGAAAAAATCAACATACTGTGATAAACTTTGACAGAGGGAGCCTCTTGAAGAAATAATGGGCCTCCCCAGTGGTTTTACCAAATATTTGTGGATCTTGGGCAATATATATAATAAAGGAGTAATTGGGTTATCTTGTATCAAAAACTTTGATGTAACCTCATCGATCCATCCATTACCTAATCCCAAAGTAATCACAGCATCTATTTCTTTTTTATATCCAAAGGTTGGATCATATGATAACTTTTTATAGCAGGCTGGATCCTCAAGTTGTCTATTCACCTCTAATATGTAGTCAACACGATTAAGGACCACCACCCCTCCACCCTTATCAGCAGCTCAAATAATAATTGAGTCATTGCCTCTAAGACTCAATATGGCTTGTTGTTCTGCCTTAGAAATATTGTTGTAGGAGCGTTTTTGCTTTTTAATAAATGGGATGGTGTCCTGTTTTACTAATCTCATAAAGGTGTTAATTGACGGATTAGTGCATGGGGGATCAAATGTGCTATTACTACGAAATGGTAACCTAGGTCCATCCGCCTGTACTTGCTTAGCAAAAAGGTTTTTCAATTTCAATTGTCTATGAAACTTGTGTAATTCAACTTCACAATCAAAGGCCCTATGTCTATAGGTTTGTACGAAGGACAAACCCCTAGACAATACCTCAGATTCTGCCGCTGTGCGTGTGTGATCTGAGAGATTAAATACTGTCACTTCCTCTGACCTTTGCCCACGTTTTCTCTGGCCGTGCCTGTTCTTGCACCCACCCCTCCTGCAGCGTTTTGATATTTTTTTGTTCCTGGTTCTGGCCAGTGTGCCGTCCTTTAAAAAAGACTCGATATTTGATGTAGACTGGTCAGAATCAGATGTCTGAGATTTAATTCCGTGTAGGGCCTATCAAATCTTTTCCTGCGGTCCACCCTGGGTCTCCACTGTCGTGTATTACCCTGGTGAAACATCCATGGGTAGACTCTAAGTTCTTTATAATCTTCCCTAACTTTTTTGTATTTATTATTTTTAAAGGTTAACAATTCTGTTCTAAATGTAGATACATTACTCTCCAATTTATTGAGCCATTCTGCAGATGGATCAGATCTTAACAATTCTAAACCCCCTGTTTCACATCTCAATATCTTCTTTTCCAGAATCTGGATATCAGTATTGACCTGTTGTATTACAAGCACCATTAGGTCCAGACTACACTGATTTAGAATGTGGCAACATTGTTTACAAAAGACTTTATTATTCCTGCCAATGGTTGGCTGATTTTTTATCCTGAAGCCACGGGGAATACACTTTTCCTTATGGTATTATGAAAGCGTGAGGCAATGAAGTTCAAGCTCAACTTGCCTCTTTTTCATTTTTAGCAGGTCGGCATAAATCTCAGCCGGACTATCTACATCAAATTTCAGTGAGTCTGTGTTAGAAAATAAAATTTTAGTGATGTCCTTTTCTAAAAACCTTTTTGTGCCAGCCAGGTCACTTGCATCCAGATCCATGTTGCTTATAGTGATTTCCACAAGTATTTAAAAGTATGGATGTATATGAACCACCAAGTTCTTCATTAAAAAACGTTAGATAGATTTAAAACAATTAAGGTGCAGATTTCACATAATATGTTTACATAAGCATCAGTGGAAGAAACCGCACTCATTTCCAAGTCAAAAAAGTTGGGTGCTGCAATCTCATATTACAATTATAAGTCCTCCTGTGTAAAGCACACCATTTCAAGCAGCCTGTCCACATAAAGACCAGCACACCATATTAAATGCCAAAAAATTCTTTTAGTATTGAAAAAATGCAAAAAAACACATCAAGTTGAATTCCCTATAGCAGCAACTGATGAAATGTTAAGAATGGATACATAAAGAGCTTCAAACCAAGGGACTTATCTGGTCAACTAGTGGATGCATCATATATATACCACAACACAAAAAGAGAAGAAAAAGAAAAACTACAAAAATGGGGTAAAAGAAAATTCTTCATTAAGTACCGCAGGGGCTAATGCATCAAGGCGGCGAATCCAATGGCATTCCTGCTGTAGTAACAGTTTGTGACGATTGCCACCCATTTTCATGATCAATGGGCATGAATTGTAGATCTTTCATACTATGACCAAGTTGTACAAGAGTCTAGCAACAGGTGGTGTTGAACCGTCCATCTTCATAAATGCTTTTTTGATGGACGAATGATGCCGAGCTATGCGTTCTTTCAGCATCCTAATCGTTTTCCCCACATATAACATGTTACAGGGACAAAAAATCAAGTAGAGGACATATCGAGTTTAACATGTCATGCGATGACGCAAATGAAATAGTAGGGTGAGAAAAGCCCTTAATAGTAGAGTGAGAAAAGTCAAAACAATTTATAATGTGTGAATATTACATGATTGCCATCAGCTCCGTCCCGCCACATGTGGACGCCTGTGATGTCACCCGGAAGCACCGCTGGAAGACGTGCTCCAGCCCTGATGTTAAAGGACTGTCACGCCAGCACACCACAACACTCAGTGCTGTGCTGCGCCAATATGCCACTCCCCCCCCCCCCCTGCGATACACTGATCACAGGGCCATGGTCCTCCAGCTCATGATGTCACCTCCTGCGGGCCAATAATAGAGCCACACAGGAAGCAGCATCACACAGGAGGAGCGCTGATGGTCTCAAAATAAACACCGGAACCATAGGCACACTCCTCAGTTGCCGGGGAAGGTGCACAAAAATGAAAAATAAAGAAACATATATTTCTATAACACCGGAGGGAGGAATTACAAGGGGGGTTGGAAATAACTCTCTTTAATCTTTCAGAATATATTCCTTCTGCTGCAGAAATGTCTGTACTTTCAAAAGGACTTTCCTTTGTGCAAACCCATAAACGAAATGTGTTTGACTGTGAAGTAGAACTATACAATTTTTTTAGTCAGCTCAAACTTAAAGATTTTGTTTCTAAAAGGATGGAACTATTTGTGAACAAAAACAAAGAAACCTTTATACACTTCAGCACATCTTTTAAAGAGTGAGTAGGATAGGCCTAACCCTTATCCTTGTCTGTATAAAGAAACCATTTTGTGCATGTATCTACCTTATCTTTTGTAAGTCTGGGTACGTTCTGTCTAAATCTTATGCCTTATGACAAGTTACTTCAGGTGTGATAAAAAAACCTTTATAGACGTGTTCCCTCCATATACCTTGTGAGTAGGGTACATTCTTTACCTGGCATCAAATTTAAAGGTGTGAAAGAACCACTATGTGGATACAATTTTAACCTATTGGGAATATTTAGGGTGCATATTATACCTCTTTATTCTTAAGTGCTACACATTAATTGATATTTTTATTTCATGGTACCATCTGTGTGAGATGAAAAAGGGAGGTGAATCATATCCTTCACAAGAGTGACCGTTTATGTTCACCAGCCGACATCAAGACATCAACATATTAATCCCCTCTGCAAGTGAGGGGAGTATGAATGTATATATTATATATATATATATATATATACACACACACACACACTGTATATATATATATATATATATATAGGTATTCTATTATTACACTGATATACTGTACATTTATTTGTCGGGTACATTGTTTATGTGAGTGCCAGCGCCAAAGTGTTTTCCACAAGTTTTTTCTTTTTAACATCTATAGTTTTAATTAGAGATGAGCGGGTTCGGTTCTCAGAGAACTGAACAGTACCGGTTCTGAGCCAGGCACGGTTTTTCCCGCCTGACTCAGAAACCCAAATAAGGCAAAACATCATCATCCCGCTGTCGGATTCTCGCGGGATTTGGATTCCATATAAGAAGCCGCGCGTCGCGGCCATTTTCACTCCAGTCTCGGAGAGTGTAGTGAGAGGACGTGTCTGTGTGGCGGGAAAGTGGGGTGGCGAGTCTAGTGCTGCTCAGTCTAGTCCAGTGTAGTCCGTGTCTTATGCTGCATCAGTCCAGCCAGTCACAGTGTTGGTGTCCTCTGCTGCTATATGTCCCCAGTGCTGCTGGCTGTTGTATAAGTCCCTTGCATTTTTGTTGTGTTGTCTTGCATCAGACCAGGGGTAGTGTCTTAAGCAGCATCAGTCCACTGACCAGTCACAGTGGTGGTGTACTCTGCTGCCATATATCCAGTATTACTTCCATATAATTTCTGTGATACTGGCGTATAATCAGTGGTGCAAGTAGAAAAAATGTCTTACAGGTACCGTGTGTGCCAAAAAATGGGTGTGGCCAATGAAAATGGGGGCGTGATACACATATGGGGAGGGGAATATACACATATGACCCCAATAGTGCCAGATACACAAATGCCCCCACTGTGTCAGATATACACTGCCCCCCAGTGCCAGATACAGAAATGCCCCCACAGTGCCAGATATGCCCCCAGTGCCAGGTACAGAAATGCCCCCAGTGTCAGATACACATGTTCCTGCAGTGTCAGATAGGGCCCCAGTGCCAGATACACATGTCCCCACAGTGCCAGATATGCCCCCAGTGCCAGATACACAAATGCCCCCACAGTGCCAGATATACATTGCCTCACAGTGCCAGATACAGAAATGCCCCTACAGTGCCAGATATGCCCCCAGTGCCAGATACAGAAATGCCCCCAGTGCCAGATACACATGTCCCCGCAGTGCCAGATATGGCCACAGTGCCAGATACACATGTCCCCGCAGTGCCAGACATGCCCCCAGTGCCAGATACACATGTCCCCGCAGTGCCAGGGATGCCCCTAGTGCCAGATCACATGTCCCCCCCAGTGCCAGATATGCCCCCAGTGCCAGATATGCCCCCAGTGCCAGATTCACATGTCCCCCCAGTGCCAGATATGCCCCCAGTGCCAGATACACATGTCCCCCCAGTGCCAAATATGCTCCCAGTGCCAGGTATACATATCCCCCAGTGCCAGATATGCCCCCAGTGCCAGGTACACATGTCCCCCCAGTGCCAGATATCCCCCTGTGCCAGATACAAATGACCCCCTAGTGCCAGATATGCCCCCAGTGCCAGATATGCCTCCAGTGCAAGATACACATGCCCCCCAGTGCCAGATATGCCCCCAGTGCCAGGAACACTTGTCCCCCCAATGCCAGATATGCCCCCAGTGCCAGGTATACATGAAGCCGCCATCCCCCTCCCCTGCTGCTGCTGTCCTGTGTGTGTGAGGGGAGGAGAGCATTGCCTCTCCTTCCCCTCAGTCTCCGGTGGGTGCAGGTGAGTTCAATTCAGCGCCGATACATGAGCCAATCAAAGCTCATCGTCCGGCAGCCTGAGGGGCAGGAGAGGTGCAGGCTGCGCTCTCCTCCCCTCACATCAGTGGTAGTGGTGGTGAGCAGCAGAGGGAGGGGGGAGCGGCAGCCTGTCGGTGTGGGTACGGCATATCCACGGCTAAATTCTTAAGGGTACGCCGTACCCACCCATACCCGCATACTTGCACCTCTGCGTATAATTCCTGTGGTATTGCCGTATTAATCCTGTGATACTGGCGTATAATTCTTGTGACATTGCCGTATAATTCTCGGAATAATGGCGTATATATTCCTTAAATATTGCCGTTTAATTCTCAGAAAACTGTTATACAGGTTGAGTATCCCATATCCAAATATTCCGAAATACGGAATATTCCGAAATACGGACTTTTTTGAGTGAGAGTGAGATAGCGAAACCTTTGATTTTTTATGGATCAATGTATACAAACTTTGTTTAATACACAAAGTTATAAAAAATATTGTATTAAATGACCTTCAGGCTGTGTGTATATGGTGTATGTGAAACATAAATGAATTGTGTGACTGTACACACACTTTGTTTAATGCACAAAGTTATAAAAAATATTGGCTAAAATTACCTTCAGGCTGTGCGTATAAGGTGTACATGTAACATAAATGCATTTTGTACTTAGATTTAGGTCCCATCACCATGATATCTCATTATGATATGCAATTATTCCAAAATACGTAAAAATCCGATATCCAAAATACCTCTGGTCCCAAGCATTTTGAATAAGGGATACTCAACCTGTACTGCCATATAATTCCCGTGATACTGGTGTATAATTCCTGTGACATTGCCATATAATTCCTGTGATATTGCCATATAATTATCCGAATACTGTCGTATAATTCCTATGACACTGCCATATAATTCCCATGATACTGGTGTATAATTCCTGTGATATTGCCGTATAATTCTCGAAATACTGGCGTATAATTCCTTTGATATTGCCATATAATTCTCAGAATATTTCTTTAAAAATGTCTCTTGGCGCTAATAGTGCATATATACCTTTAACAATCAAACCTTAATAGAAATACAATTTAAATGAATTCAGCTGCTGAGTGTCAGTTATACCTGTGTAAGCATAAATTTATATGAATCTCCTATATCAAACAGGAGAAACAACTAGACAATACTGAAAACCACTCTGCGCTATTACTATCAATCAGGCTTTGAAATAAAGTGAAATCACGTGTACACACAACATATTATTTAATAGATCAATCGCATCAATCAGTATAGAATATAAATGCAATCACCATATAAAATGAATCAATAAAAATGTATACAAAACATTCATACCATTTTACATATAATTATATAAAGCACAACAAACTCCGGAACCGTGCTGGGGCAGTGGCCTTCGGGAACCCTGCTGAGCCAGTGGCCTTCAGGAACACCGCTGGGGTGAGCACCTCAGAATCTTTTACTGGGACCGGAACGTCAGCCTCCCTCTCTGGGACAGGACCGTCGGCCTCCCTCTCTGGGACTGGACCGTCGGCCTCCCTCTCTGGGACCGGACCGTCGGCCTCCCTCTCTGGTACCGGACCGTCGGACTCCCTCTCTGGTACCGGACCGTCGGACTCCCTCTCTGGGACCGGACCGTCGGACTCCCTCTCTGGGACCGGACCGCCGGACTCCCTCTCTGGGACCGGACCGTCGGACTCCCTCTCTGGGACCGGACCGTCGGACTCCATCTCTGGGACCGGACCGTCGGACTCCATCTCTGGGACCGGACCGTCGGACTCCATCTATGGAACCGGACCGTCGGACTCCATCTCTGGAACCGGACCGTCGGACTCCCTCTGAGAGTCGATAATTATCGAGGCTTCTCTGGGATTATGACCTCCGGGACTTTTGCTGAAGCAATGACCTTCAGAACCTCCACTAAAGCTATGCCTCTTGAGTCCTTTCCTGGGCAAGCGACCTCTAGACCCTTCTCTGGGGCTGTGTCTCTTGAGACCCCACTTGGGGATATTACTTCAAAGATCCCTTCTGGGGTTTTGCTTCTTGAGTTTCCTTTTAGAACTATGGTTTTAGATACCCTTTCTGGGGTTGCGCTTTTTTCAAGTCCCTACCTGGGGTAACAGCTTCTAAGACCCCTTCTGGTATTGACACCTGACCCATTATATCCGATGTCCCTCTATGACCCGGAGCATTGGGCACCGCTCCTAGACCCAGAGCATCGGGCACCGCTCCAGTACCCCGAGCATCGGGCACCACTCCCGGACCCCAAGCATCGGGCCCCGCGCCTGGGCATTGGGCACTACTCCTGAGCCCTGAGCATTTGGCACCACTCCAGGACCCTGAGCATCTGGCACCACTCCAGGACCCTGAACATCTGGCACCACTCCAGGACCCTGAGCATCTGGCACCACTCCAGGACCCTGAGCATCTGGCACCGCTCCAGGACCACAGGCATTGGGCACTGCTGCAGGACCCCAGGCATCGGGCACCGCTCCAGGACCCCAGGCATCAGGCACCACTCTGGGACCCCGGGCACCGCTTCAGGACCCTGGGCATCGGGCACTGCTTCAGGACCCCGGGCATCGGGCACCGCTTCAGGACTCAGAGATTCCACTACTGGGGTTTGTAACTCTAATTCAACAGGAAAATCAAGAGAGGAGAGAAACATTCTCCTTTGGTTCCTGAATCTATAATGAGGCTCCCTAGCCCAAGTACCCCAATTATAGGACATAGTGCTTTTTAGTGTGGGTTGTGTGACAAGTACCTCTGCCACAGTAGAGACAGGAGTAGGTCTTGAATCCTGACTCAACTTGGCCAGAGGGCAGGACTTGTCGCCACACTTTGGCTTGCGCAATTCACAGGTCTGCAGACAGTGGCCTAAACCCCCACAATATAGGCTTAAATTTAAGTTTCTGCAATGCAGACGCTCCTCTTCTGAGAGCCTGGGCTGCATAAAACTTTTAAACCTTTTCTCTCCAACCAAACCTGAGGATTCTCTTGTCATCCTATTGTGAGCAAGAGTCTCTTTAGAGATAGATGTACTCTCAACAACTTCTGGCAAGATAAGCAAAATTTTGGTCAGAAGGCTTTGCAGTTGCTTTAAGGATTGCTGCAAAACTTCCAGCTGCTCAGGTTTCAAAGTACTGAAAGCAGAGTTCAGGGCTGAGAGAGACGCCTGCAGGGCTTGCATAGTTGGCATAGGAGGATTTCAAACTAGACAAGACTAGACTAGACTAGACTAGACAAGACAAGACTGGACTGGATTTTGAACTAGACAAGACAAGACTGGACTGGATTTTGAATTAGACAAGACAAGACTGGACTGGATTTTGAACTAGACAAGACAAGACTGGATTGGATTTTGAACTAGACAAGACAAGACTGGATTGGATTTTGAACTAGATAAGACAAGACTGGACTGGGTTCTGCACACTGGACTGGGTTCTGCACACTGGATTGGGTTCTGCTAACTGGATTCTAGACAGGACTGTATTTTAGACAGGACTGGATTCTAGACAGGACACTAGACTGGACCAAAAAAGAAAAAACTACTATTTAGCTTTGTTTCTTTTTTGTTGTATGGCCGGTGATAATGTTACGTTCACTGTACTTGGTACTCCAGGAACTGGGCGGATGAGCCCCAAGTACAGGAATGTAATGCTGCAATAGATACGGAGCTCAGCAGCACCCCCAAGGATCCCTAACTCCATTGTCTCACCCTCGTTGTCAGCCTACGCCTGCGTGACTATGGTTTCTTGGGCCCACGGCAGGTGCGTTTGAAGGGCGGATTATGTCATGAGACAAGGCATAGAGTGAGATGGGGCGATGACAAGGGGAACCTCTAACTAGAGTAGGAAGTACCCAGTTAGGGGTGCTACAGAACATAAATAAGGTATGTGCGGCACAGCTGCCAAGACAAAAACTACAACAGAGGCAGTGCTGTCCACACACCGACACAACACCGCTTTGTACCGGTGAGGACAGCACACGCAGAACCCTCTGCAGAAACACCAAAGCAAAAGCAACAGGTAGCTACAGCCTAGGCCGAGGGACGCGGCAAAGCCGCTACTCACGAAACCGGTACGAATACTGGCAAAAAGGACAGGAACCCCCAAAGTAGCTGACACAGGCTCTCAGGACCGGAGGACAGGCAGATTTCCAAAGACAGACCAGTGGACACCAGGAAGCAGGATACTGGATCAGACACAGGCAAAGCCACAGGACTCCTGGACAGGAATGCTTCAAGGCAGGATACTGGATCAGACACAGGCAAAGCCACAGTACTCCTGGACAAGAATGCTTCAACGCAGGAAGCAGCTAAACAGAAGCTATCACCGGCATATGTGTAATGCACTGAGACAGAATATAACAAGGATTTCTTCCAATCACAGCAGGGACTCTAATTAACTATGTTGTGCAGCTGCCCTGCTGCATGACTCCAAACTGACAAGTGCAATTAACAGACAGGTGAAGCTAAACACATGGAAACAGGCTGCAATTACACAGACTCACCACCAGCGGCCAACAAGAGTAATTCTAAACCAGAGCAAAGGAAATCCTGGCCTGCAAGAGAACTATAACATAAAATACATAACCAAAATGCAAAATAGGAATGAGCCACTGCTGTGGCTCATAACATATTATTCCTTTGATACTGTCATATAATTCCTGTGATATTTCCATTTAATTCTCGGAATACTGGCGTATAATTCCTGTGACATTGCCGTAAAATTCCTGTGATATTGCCATATAAATCTTGGAATACTGCCGTATAATTCCAGTTATCCTGCCGTATTATTCCATATAAATCAATATAGTTCTGTATAAATCCAGTCCAGTGGTGCTGCCCTATAAGTTCAGAGGTGCTGTCCTGTGCTGTATATTATTTACTCCAAATAAAGGGGTTAATAATATTTAATCCACATAATTTTTACAGGGTTTACCCTGTGAGGTATAGGGGTATGCTCTCTTGTGCCGCATAATGGGGGTCATTCCGAGTTGTTAGCTCGTTGCCGATTTTTGCAACGGAGCGATTAAGGCAAAAATGCTCATGCGCATGGTTTGCCGTGTGCATGCAGTTAGTATTTTAACTCAAAACTTAGTAGATTTACTCATGCTCGAACAAAGATTTTTCATCATTGAAGTGACCGTAGTGTGATTGACAGGAAGTGGGTATTTCTGGGCAGTGTGGGGCAAAACGCAGGTGTGCCAGGAAAAAATGCGGGTGTGTCTGGAGAAACGGGGGAGTGGCTGGCCGAACGCTGGGCGTGTGTGTGACGTCAAACCAGGAACAAAACTGACTGTACTGATCGCTATTTGTGAGTAAGTCTCGATCTACTCAGAAACTGCTAAGAAATTTATTTTTGCAATTCTGCTAATCTTTCGTTCGCAATTCTGCTAAGCTAAGATTCACTCCCAGAGGGCTGCGGCTTAGCGTGTGCAATGCTGCTAAAAGCAGCTAGCAAGCGAACAACTCGGAATCACCCCCATTGTGTTATATAATTCCA
Source organism: Pseudophryne corroboree (assembly GCF_028390025.1). Taxonomy (NCBI): domain Eukaryota; kingdom Metazoa; phylum Chordata; class Amphibia; order Anura; family Myobatrachidae; genus Pseudophryne; species Pseudophryne corroboree. The sequence continues at coordinate 142,402,277 of NC_086448.1, read as the reverse complement.
AAAAAATAATGGAGAACAAACATTTGGAGGATAAAATAGGGAAAGATCAAGAGCCACTTCCTCACAGTGCTGAAGCTGCTTCCACTAGCTGCTGCCACTCCCAGAGGGCGGCGGCTTAGCGTGTGCAATGCTGCTAAAAGCAGCTAGCGAGCGAACAACTCGGAATCACCCCCATTGTGTTATATAATTCCAAAAAAATTATGGAGAACAAACATTTGGAGGATAAAATAGGGAAAGATCAAAAGCCACTTCCTCCTAGTGCTGAAGCTGCTGCCACTAGCCATGACATAGACAATGAAATGCCATCAATGTCATCTGCCAAGGCAAATGCCCATTGTGATATTAGAGGGCATGTAAAATCCAAAAAGCCAAAGTTCAGTGAAAGTAAATTTAAATGGTCTGAGGAGAAAGGTAAACTTGCCAATATGCCATTTATAACACGGAGTGGCAAGGAACGGCAGAGGCCCTGGCCTATGTTCATGACTAGTGGTTCAGCTTCACATGACGATGGAAGCCCTCATCCTCCTTCTAGAAAAAATTAAAGAGTTGAGCTGGAAGGAGCAAAGAATAGAACTCTGCATTCTGAGATGGTATCACAAATCCCCAAGGGGAGTCCAAGTGTGTCGGCGGTTGCGATGCTTGACCTTCCCAACACTGGATGGGAAGAGGTGGCTCCTTCCACCATTTGCACGCCCCCTGCAAGTGCTGGAAGGAGCACCCACAGTCCAGTTCCTGATATTGAAATTGAAGATGTCACTGTTAATTTACACCAGGATAAGGATATAGGTGTTGCTTGCTGTGAGGAGGAAGTTGACGATGAGGATTCTGATGGTGATGTGGTTTGTTTAAGTCAGGCACCGGGGGAGACACCTGTTGTCCATGGGATGAAGAAGCCCATTGTGATGCCTGGGCAAACTACCAAAAAAGCCACCTGTTCGGTGTGGAATTATCTCTCCACAAATCCGGACAACAGGTGACAAGCCATCTGTTGCCTTTGTTAATCTGTAATAAGTAGGGGTAAGTATGTTAACCACCTAGGAACATCCTCCCTTATACATTACCTGCTGCGCATTCATCATAAGTCAAGGTCAAGTTGTGAAACTTTTGGTAGCAGTGTAAGCAGTCCACTGACACCTAAATCCCTTCTTCCTACTGTACTCAAGCTCCAGCAAGCCACACCACCAACTCCCTCAACGTCAACTTACTCCTCAGTCAGGAATGTCAGTAGTTCTGCAGGCCATGTCACTGTCAAGACTGAGGATTCCTCTCCTAACCGGGATTCCTCCGTAGGATCCTTGAGTGGTACGCCTGCTGTTGCTGTTGCTGCTGTTGTTGCTGCTGGGAGTCAATTGTAATCCCAGATGGGAAGTCGGAAGACCACTTGTACTACTTCAACTAAGCAATTGACTGTCCAACAGTCCTTTGTGAGGAAGATGAAATATGACAGCAGTCATAATTTTGCAAAGCGGATAACTGAGGCCTTGACAGCTATGTTGGTGCCAGATGTGCGTCCGGTATCCGCCATTAGTTCAGTGGTACTTAAAGAACTGTTTGAGGTACTGTGTCTCCGGTATCAAATCTCATCTAGGTTCCACTTCTCTAGGCAGGCGATTCCGAGAATGTACAGACGTCAGAAAAGTGTCCTTAGTATCCTACAAAATGCAGTTGTACCCACTGTCCACTTAACCACGGACATGTAGACAAATGGAACAGGGCAGACTAAGGACTATATGACTGTGAAAACCCACTGGGTAGATGTATGGCCTCCCGCAGCAACAACAGCAGCGGCACCAGTAGCAGCATCTCGCAAATGGCAATTCATTCCTAGGCAGGCTACGCTATGTATCACCGCTTTCCATAAGAGGCACACAGCTGACAACCTCTTATGGAAACTGAGGAACATCATCGCAGAATGGCTTACCCCAATTCGACTCTCGTGGGGATTTGTGATATCGGACAATGCCACCAATATTCTGCATGCATTACATCTGGGCAAATTCCAGCATGTCCCATGTTTTGCACATACAATTAATTTGGTGGTGCAGAATTTTTTTAAAAATGACAGGGGCGTGCAGGAGATGCTGTCAGTGGCCCGAAAAATTGAGGGCCACTTTCAGCATTCAGCCACTGCGTACCAAAGACTGGAGCGCCATCAAACACGCCTGAACCTGCCCTGCCATCACCTGAAGCAAGAGGTGATAGAGGTGGAATTCAACACTCTATATGCTTCAGAGGATGGAGGAACAGCAAAGGCCATTCAAGCCTATACAGCCACCTACGATATAGGCAAAGGAGGGTTAATGCACCTGACTCAAGCGCAGTGGAGAATAATTTCCGTCTTTTGCAAGGTTCTCCAATTGGATTGGGGGCCCAAACAAACCAGTCATTTCAGCCCCAGTAGTGTGGCAGACCCTGTCGCTGAAATGATTGGTTTGTTAAAGTGTGCATGTCCTGTTTATACAACATAAGGGTGGGTGGGAGGGCAAGAACAATTCCATCTTGCACCTCTTTTTCTTCTTTGCATCATGTGCTGTTTGGGGACTAGTTTTTTTTTAAAGTCACAAAGTTTTATGGAAGAAATAGAAGCAATGACAAATTGAGGTAATTGACATAATCAAAGCATAAGAAAACTAGAATAACATGAACATAAATCAGAACAGAAGTGAGAGCATAAATTTACATTTTGAAATACATAGACTAGAAAATTAAGTGCATGAATTTGTCTCTTTTTTTTAAACAAACCCACAAACAATCAAGAATTAGGAAATAAATATAAACCAGTGGAACCATACAGAGGGCTTGTAGGAAATTACAGAGACATTCCCAGGGAAAAGGAAGCAGGGATGAGGATGAAAATTAAGGAGAGAAAATAGTATAGTGAAATAAAAAGTAAAAGAACAAAAACAAACCACAGACGAGGGGAGAGTGAGTCGAGGGAAAAGAAGGATGGAGAGTGAGTCAGGGGAAAAGAAGGATGGAGAGAAGGGTAAGGTGAACTAGGAGAGACCTTTGAGAGCTACTTGAAATTTAGCGTGCCAAGGTGTCCAAACGTTGTGGAATTTATCAACTGTGTTGTTCATCAAGGAGGAAAGGTATTCCATCTTCGCTACAAACCAAACACGATTCATAAGTTCAGGATGGGTGGGAGGAGTGGGAAGTTTCCATGATTTAGCAATCTGAAGTTTAGCTGCACAGGTTATATGTAGAGCCAGTTTGTTTTCAGGCTTGGATAGCTGACAGGCTGAGGCACACAGTAGAAGCAGGAGGGGGGGGGGGGGGGGGGGGCAATTCAGGATAAGCGACTGAATAAGGATTCGGATGAGGGACCAGAAAGAGGCTATCCTCGGGCAGCTCCACCAAATTTGAATATGCGAGCCTACTTGACCACATTGACGCCAACAGAGGTTAGAAGTGTTCGGATATATTTGGTGTAAGTGTTCAGGAACCAAATACCAACGTGTATAGACTTTGCAGGAGTTCTCCTTGATGGAGATGCTAATAGAATATTTAGAAATATTCAATCAAGCAGATTCCCATGCGTCATCTTCTAGGGACTAGTTTTTTTAAGTGCCATCCTGTCTGTAACTGCAGTGCCAATCCTAGTTGGGCCAGGTGTTTGTGCCGCACACTTGTCGCTTAGCTTAGTCATCCAGCTACCTCATTGCACCTCTTTTTCTTCTTTGCATCATGTGCTGTTTGGGGCCTGTTTTTTAAATCTGCCATCCTGTCTGCCACTGAGGTGCCACTCCTAGATGGGCCAGGTGTTTGTGCCGCACACTTGTGTTGCTTAGCTTAGTCATACAGCCACCTCGGTGGCCCAAAAACAATTTTGTGAGGTGTTCAGAATAGACTGGAAATGAGTGTAAATTAATGTTGTTGAGGTCAATAATACCGTAGGATCAAAATGACCCCACAATTCTGTGATTTTACTGGGGGGTGTTTTGTTTGTTTTTTAAATCATCCAGATCCAAAACCAAAACCAAAACACAAAAGGGTGGTTTTGGCAAAACCAAGCCAAAACACAAAAGTGGAATTAGAACCAAAACCAAAACATGAAAAGTGCCAGCCGCACATCTCTAGTTTTAATTGAAAGTTTTTACTTTAAGAGGAGTACAGAGGAAAGAAAAGGGATGGGTCAGGGTGGGTGGTGAGGGGGGGGGGGGGTACAAGATTCAGAAACATACAAAGATTACAAATCACAAAAGTATAACATGGTATAACATACAAGCATCAACCGTAATACCACACAAAATCAATATAACTATTAGTGATGTGTACCGGAAATTTTTCGGGTTTTGTGTTTTGGTTTTGGGTTCGGTTTCGTGGCCGTGTTTTGGGTTCGAACGCGTTTTGCCAAAACCTCACAGAATTTTTTTTGTCAGATTCGGTTGTGTTTTGGATGCAGGTGTTTTTTTCAAAAAACCCTAAAAAACAGCTTAAATCATAGAATTTGGGGGTCATTTTGATCCCATAGTATTATTAACCTCAATAACCATAGTTTACACTCATTTCCAGTCTATTCTGAACACCTCACACCTCACAATATTATTTTTAGTCCTAAAATTTGCACCAAGGTCGCTGGATGGCTAAGCTAAGCGACACAAGTAGCCGACACAAACACCTGGCCCACCTAGGAGTGGCACTGCAGTGTCACGCAGGATGGCCCTTCCAAAAAATATTCCCCAAACAGCACATGACGCAAAGAAAAAAAGAGGCGCAATGAGGTAGCTGTGTGAGTAAGCTAAGCGACCCTAGTGGCCGACACAAACACCTGGCCCATCTAGGAGTGGCACTGCAGTGTCACGCAGAATGGCCCTTCCAAAAAATACTCCCCAAACAGCACATGACGCAAAGAAAAAAAGAGGCGCAATGAGGTAGCTGTGTGAGTAAGCTAAGCGACCCTAGTGTCCGACACAAACACCTGGCCCATCTAGGAGTGGCACTGCAGTGTCACGCAGGATGGCCCTTCCAAAAAATACTCCCCAAACAGCACATGACGCAAAGAAAAATGAAAGAAAAAAGAGGTGCAAGATGGAATTGTCCTTGGGCCCTCCCACCCACCCTTATGTTGTAAAAACAGGACATGCACACTTTAACGAACCCATCATTTCAGCGACAGGGTCTGCCACACGACTGTGACTGAAATGACTGGTTGGTTTGGGCCCCCTCCAAAAAAGAAGCAATCAATCTCTCCTTGCACAAACTGGCTCTACGGAGGCAAGATGTCCACCTCATCATCATCATCAGCCGATTCATCACCCCTTTCACTGTGTACATCCCCCTCCTCACAGATTATTAATTCGTCCCCACTGGAATCCACCATCTCAGATCCCTGTGTACTTTCTGGAGGCAATTGCTGCTGGTGAATGTCTCCATGGAGGAATTGATTATAATTCATTTTAATGAACATCATCTTCTCCACATTTTCTGGAAGTAACCTCGTACGCCAATTGCTGACAAGGTGAGCGGCGGCACTAAACACTCTTTCGGAGTACACACTGGAGGGAGGGCAACTTAGGTAGAATAAAGCTAGTTTCTGCAAGGGCCTCCAAATTGCCTCTTTTTCCTGCCAGTATACGTACGGACTGTCTGACGTGCCTACTTGGATGCGGTCACTCATATAACCCTCCACCATTCTTTCAATGGTGAGAGAATCATATGCAGTGACAGTAGACGACATGTCAGTAATCGTAGGCAGGTCCTTCAGTCCGGACAAGATGTCAGCATCAGCAGTCGCTCCAGACTGCCCTGCATCACCGCCAGCGGGTGGGCTCGGAATTCGTAGCCTTTTCCCCGCACCTCCAGTTGCGGGAGAATGTGAAGGAGGAGATGTTGACGGGTCGCGTTCCGCTTGACTTGACAAATTTTTCACCAGCAGTTCTTTGAACCTCTGCAGACTTGTGTCTGCCGGAAAGAGAGATCCAACGTAGGTTTTAAATCTAAGATTGAGCACGGTGGCCAAAATGTAGTGCTCTGATTTCAACAGATTGACCACACGTGAATCCTGGTTAAGCGAATGAAGGGCTCCATCCACAAGTCCCACATGCCTAGCGGAATCGCTGTTTTAGCTCCTCCTTCAATGCCTCCAGCTTCTTCTGCAAAAGCCTGATGAGGGGAATGACCTGACTCAGGCTGGCAGTGTCTGAACTGACTTCCCGTGTGGCAAGTTCAAAGGGTTGCAGAACCTTGCACAACGTTGAAATCATTCTCCACTGCGCTTGAGTCAGGTGCATTCCCCCTCCTTTGCCTATATCATGGGCAGATGTATAGGCTTGAATGGCCTTTTGCTGCTCCTCCATCCTCTGAAGCATATACAAGGTCAAATTCCACCTCGTTACCACCTCTTGCTTCAGATGATGGCAGGGCAAGTTCAGGACTGTTTGCTGTTGCTCCAGTCTTTGGCACGCCGTGGCTGAATGCCGAAAGTGGCCCGCAATTCTTCGGGCCACCGACAGCATCTCTTCCATGCCCCTGTCGTTTTTTAAATAAATCTGCACCACCAAGTTATGTGCAAAACATGGGACGTGCTGGAATTTGCCCAGATGTAATGCACGCACAATATTGCTGGCATTGTCCGATGTCACAAATCCCCAGGAGAGTCCAATTGGGGTAAGCCATTCTGCGATGATGTTCCTCAGTTTCCGTAAGAGGTTGTCAGCTGTGTGCCTCTTATAGAATGCGGTGATACAAAGCGTAGCCTGCCTAGGAACAAGTTGGTGTTTGCGAGATGCTGCTACTGGTGCCGCCGCTGCTGTTGTTGCTGCGGGAGGCCATACATCTACCCAGTGGGCTGTCACAGTCATATAGTCCTGAGTCTGCCCTGCTCCACTTGTCCACGTGTCCGTGGTTAAGTAGACATTGGGTACAACTGCATTTTTTAGGACACTGGTGACTCTTTTTCTGACGTCTGTGTACATTTTCGGTATTGCCTGCCTAGAGAAATGGAACCAAGATGGTATTTGGTACCGGGGACACAGTACCTCAATCAAGTCTCTAGTTGCCTGCGAATTAACGGTGGATACCGGACACACGTTTCTCACCACCCAGGCTGACAAGACCTGAGTTATCCGCTTTGCAGCAGGATGACTGCTGTGATATTTCATCTTCCTCGCAAAGGACTGTTGGACAGTCAATTGCTTACTGGAAGTAGTACAAGTGGTCTTCCGACTTCCCCTCTGGGATGACGATCGACTCTCAGCAGCAACAACAGCAGCGCCAGCAGCAGTAGGCATTACAATCAAGGATGCATCGGAGGAATCCCAGGCAGGACAGGACTCGTCAGACTTGCCAGTGACATGGCCTGCAGGACTATTGGCTTTCCTGTGTAAGGTGGAAATTGACACTGAGGGAGTTGGTGGTGTGGTTTGCAGGAGCTTGGTTACAAGAGGAAGGGATTTAGTGGTCAGTGGACTGCTTCCGCTGTAATCCACTTGAACTTGTTACTGACTTATGATGAATGCGCTGCAGGTGACGTATAAGGGAGGATGTTCCGAGGTGGTTAACGTCCTTACCCCTACTTATTACAGCTTGACAAAGGCAACACACGGCTTGACACCTGTTGTCCGCATTTGTGTTGAAATAATTCCACACCGAAGAGTTGATTTTTTTTTGTAATTTGAACAGGCATGTCAATGGCCATATTCGTCCCATGGACAACAGGTGTCTCCCCAGGTGCCTGCCTTAAACAAACCACCTCACCATCAGAATCCTCCTTGTCAATTTCCTCCTCAGCGCCAGCAACACCCATATCCTCATCCTGTTGTACTTCAACAGTGACATCTTCAATTTGACTATCAGGAACTGGACTGCGGGGGCTCCTGCCAGCACTTGCAGGGGGCGTGCAAATGGTGGAAGGCGCAAGCTCTTCCTGTCCAGTGTTGGGAAGGTCAGGCATCGCAACCGACACAATTGGACTCTCCTTGGGGATTTATGATTTAGAAGAACGCACAGTTCTTTGCTGTGCTTTTGCCAGCTTAAGTCTTTTTATTTTTCTAGCGAGAGGATGAGTGCTTCCATCCTCATGTGAATCGGAACCACTAGCCATGAACATAGCCCAGGGCCTCAGCCGTTCCTTGCCACTCCGTGTCGTAAATGGCATATTGGCAAGTTTACGCTTCTTATCAGACGCTTTAAATTTTGATTTTTGTCATTTTACCGAACTTTTGTTATTTGGATTTTACATGCTCTCTACTATGACATTGGGCATCGGCCTTGGCAGACGACGTTGATGGCATTTCATCGTCTCGGCCATGACTAGTGGCATCAGCTTCAGCATGAGGTGTAAGTGGATCTTGATCTTTCCCTATATTACCCTCCACATTTTTGTTCTCCATTTTTTAATGTGTGGAATTATATGCCAGTATCAATAGCAATGGCCTACTACTAAATATACTGTGCACAACTGAAATGCACCCCAGGTATGGATGGATAGTATACTTGACGACACAGAGGTAGGTAGAGCAGTGGCCTTCTGTACCGTACTGCTATATATACTGGTGGTCACTGTCAGCAAACTGCAAAACTAAAATGCACCACAGGTATAGAATCTAGATGGATACTATACTTGATGACACAGAGGTAGGTAGAGCAGTGGCCTTCCGTACCGTACTGCTATATATACTGGTGGTCACTGTCAGCAAACTGCAAAACTAAAATGCACCACAGGTATAGAATCTATATGGATAGTATACTTGACGACACAGAGGTAGGTAGAGCAGTGGCCTTCTGTACCATACTGCTATATATATTGGTGGTCACTGTCAGCAAACTGCAAAACTAAAATGCACCACAGGTATAGAATCTAGATGGATAATATACTTGATGACACAGAGGTAGGTAGAGCAGTGGCCTTCCGTATCGTACTGCTATATATACTGGTGGTCACTGTGTCAGCAAACTGCAAAACTAAAATGCACCACAGGTAAAGAATCTAGATGGATAGTATACTTGACGACACAGAGGTAGGTAGAGCAGTGGCCTACTGTACCGTACTGCTATATATTATATACTGGTGGTCAGCAAACTGTGCAAAACTTAAACGCACTAATGGTATGGATGGATAGTATACTTGACGACACAGAGGTAGGTAGAGCAGTGGCCTACTGTACCGTACTGCTATATATTATATACTGGTGGTCAGCAAACTGTGCAAAACTTAAATGCACCACGGGTATGGATGGATAGTATACTTGACGACACAGAGGTAGGTAGAGCAGTGGTCCACTGTACCGTACTGCTATATATTATATACTGGTGGTCAGCAAACTGCAAAACTAAAAGGAACCACAGGTATGGATGGGTAGTATACTTGACGACACAGAGGTAGGTAGAGCAGTGGCCTTCTGTACCGTACTCCTATATATTATATACTGGTGGTCAGCAAAATTATGCACTGTACTCCTATTATATACTACAATGCAGCACAGATATGGAGCATTTTTCAGGCAGAGAACGTATAATACTGGTGGTCACTGGTCAGCAAAACTCTGCACTGTACTCCTCCTATATAATACTGCTGGTCTCCAGTCCCCACAATAAACCAGTGTGAGCACAAATATATGCAGCACACTGAGCACAGATATGGAGCTTTTTTCAGGCAGACAATGTATACTGGTGGTCACTGGTCAGCAAAACTCTGCACTGTACTCCTCCTATATAATACTGCTGGTCCCCAGTCCCCACAATAAAGCAGTGTGAGCACAGATATATGCAGCACACTGAGCACAGATATGGAGCGTTTTTCAGGCAGACAACGTATACTGGTGGTCACTGGTCAGCAAAACTCTGCACTGTACTCCCCCTATATAATACAGCTGCTCCCCAGTCCCCACAATTAAGCAATAAGTACAAATATTTGTAGCAACATTAATAAACGGAGAGGACGCCAGCCATGTCCTCTCCCTAACATTTCCAATGCACGAGTGAAAATGGCGGCGACGCACGGCTCCTTATATAGAATCCGAATCTCGCGAGAATCCAACAGTGGGATGATGACGTTTTGGCGCTCGGGTTAACCGAGCCATACGGGAGACTCCGAGTATGCCTCGGACCCGTGTAACATGGGTGAAGTTCAGGGGGGTTCGGTTCCGAGGAACCGAACCCGCTCATCACTACTTTACACAGAGTGAGATCAACTGTTCTAAGGAATCTGGCAGATCCCTAATGATCAGTTCATCCTTTAGGCGGTGGGAGAGCCCGTTCCAAAAAGCATTCCGGAGAACATCATTATTCCAGCGTAGTTCTGAAGCTATGGTCTGGAAATGAATCACATACTGCCCCGCTGAACGGGAGCCTTGTCGGACTCGGAGCAAGTCTGAAGAAGCAGCGGACGTTCTGCCGGGCTCATCAAAGATCCTTCGAAATGACGCAATGAAATTGGTGTAACTAGAAACCAAAGGGTCAGATCGCTCCCACAATGGTGACACCCAATTCAACGCTGAACCTTCCAGCAAGGAAATAATGTACGCCACCTTGGACCGATCCGTGGGGAAGTTAAAGGCATGAACTAGTTCCAGACAAGGATTGAACATTACTAGGGGCAACCACTGGAGCGGGCACTGGAGCTGGAGCCGGAACTACTGAAGCCAGAGAAGCCTGAATTTGATCCAGTCGGCTGGATAATTCCTGGAGATACTGCATCACCTGGCTCTGTGCCGCCTCCTGACTCTGAACTCGGGAAACCAAATCCTGGATGGCGCTTGCCTCTGGGTTCCGATCCCCCGGGTCCATGGGGCCTGAGTATACTGTCACTGACCTGGATTGGGAGTGTTGTGAACTCGGGGGCTCCTCCAATGGTCGGGAAGAGGAACCACAGCTGGGTCGGAGCAGAGAAGGCCGGATATAGGTTTTCCTCATACAGGACTATGACAATTATGTTTGATGAAAAAATGCTGAAGAACTTTATTTTGGGAAGGGAGCAATACAGCAACACATGGAAGAAAGAGAACTTGTTGGCAATGTCCAAAGCTACTGAAGAATTTGTGAGCGATGTTTAGAGATATAGAATAAAGAACTTGTGGACGATGTTGAAAGATACTAAAGAATTTGTGAGCGATGTTTAAAGTCACTGGTGAATGAAGAGCTAGTGAGTGATGTTAAACGATACTGAAGAATTTGTGAGCGATGTTTTAGAAACTCTGATGACTGAAGAACTTGTGAGCGATGTTTGAAGACACTGATGATTGAGGAACTTGTGAGCGATGTTTAAAGATACTGAAGATTTTGTGAGCGATGTTTAAAGACACTGATGACTGACGAACTTGTGAGCAATGTTTAAACACACTGATGATTGAAGAACTTGTGAGCGATGTTTAAAGACACTGAAGATTTTGTGAGCGATGTTTAAAGACACTGATGACTGAAGAACTTGTGAGTGATGTTTAAAGACACTGATGATTGAAGAACTTGTGAGCGATGTTTAAAGACACTGAAGATTTTGTGAGCGATGTTTAAAGACATTGATGATTGAAGAACTTGTGCGCGATGATAAAGACACTGATGAATGAAGAACTTGTGAGCGATGATAAAGACACTGATGAATGAAGAACTTGTGAGCGATGAAAAAGACACTGATGAATAAAGAACTTGTGAGCGATGATAAAAGGCACTGAAGATTTTGTGAGCATTGTTCAAAGACACTGATGATTGAACGATATGCTGGGAAAGTTGACTGGATGCTGGAAACTCTAGGAGATAGCGCAGCGGTCACAGGAGCACTGGAGAACACCTCTGGAAAAGCGACGATACTCAGGCGCCAGGGATCTGCCCGGCGTCTGGTTTTGAATCTCCCGCCCTAACAGGATTTGTGGAGTGGTTCTGTGATGCCACCCGCTCCCCGCCCACGTGATGCCGGGTGCAATGGCGGCGCCCACACTCCGGGGAACCGCCGGGAGAAGTGCCAGCCAGACTCCAAGACACGACGACCGCCGGAGGCGGGGGCTGCTAGACGGACCAGCAGACACGCAGGGGTAAGCGCGGCGGCCGCTGCCTCTGGTGTGTGACACAAACTCCCACGATGTCCTCCTCAGTCATCTACAACTGACGGTAAACTTCCTACAAGCCCACAGGTGGCTCATCAACTGGAAGAAGTCCTCGCTGGTCCCTGGTCGAGGCATGGTGCACCTGGGGGCACTGCTGAACACACACAGTGAACGGCTGTTTCTGTCTCTAGAGAAGGTCCTGCAACTTCAGGACAGGATCAGATACTTCCTCTCTCACCCAAGAGTGTCCATACACTCGCCGATGCAAATACTTAGCCTTATGGTGTCGGCTTTCGACATGGTGGAATACATTCAATTTCATTCTCACCCTCTGCAGAGGTTTAATCCTTTCCAAGTGGGACTGCCTACCTCATCAGATCAGATCTCACATGATCTCTTGGACTCCGGAGGTACGTCTGCCACTGACCTGGTGGCTACAAGACCAGCAGTTAAGTAGGGGCCGTCCCATCTGGATCCCCAACTGGGTTCTACTGACTACACATGCCAGTCTGAAGGGATGGGGCGCGGTGTTGGAGCAACACTTTTTCCAGGGTCGGTGGACTAAGGAGGAATCACTCCTCCTGATAAACATTCTGAAATTGCAGGCAGTCTTCAATGCTTTGTCTCTCTACCTACCCATGTTACAGAACATGCTTGTTCAAGTACGGTCAGACAACGCCACCATGGTGGCATACGTAAATCACTAATGCGGCACTCGAAGCTGCATGGCAATGATAGAAGTGTAAAAAAATCCGTTGTTGGGTGGAACGCCATATGCCAGCAATATCGGCAGTGTTCATTCCGGGTGTCCTCAACTCAGTGGACAGGATGTGCATGGCGGAGAGTGGAGTCTTCCTCAGGAAGTCATTAACTCCCAGTGGACAAGTGGGGCCTACCAGATGTAGACCTGATTGCATCTCGACACAATCACAAAGTTACGGTCTTCGGATCAAGAACCAGGGATCCTCAAGAAGCGTTCATGGATGCATTGGCAATTCCATGGAACTTTCGGCTGCCATACGTGTTCCCTCCAGTGTCACTCCTGCGCAGGGTACTACGGAAGTTCAAACAAGAAGGAGGAATACTACTTCTGGTGACTCCAGGATGGCCCAGACGGCAGGGTCTATCGATAGAGCGTCCTCTTCTACTTACTAAATGCCCAGACCTCCTCGTTCAGTGCCCTTGTCTCTACCCAGACCTGGCTAGGCTGGCTTTGACAGCGTGGCTCTTGAAGCTTCACTCCTAAGGGCCAAAGGATTCTCTGAGGCGGTTACCCAAACTATGCTGAAGGCCCGCAAACTGGCATCTGCGCGGATATATTACAGGGTCTGGAATTCTTACTTCACCTGGTGTGCTACTAAGAATTACGATGCTTACATATTCAGTACTTCCAGACTTCTGCCTTTTTTACAACAAGGCCTGGATTTAGGCCTTTGTCTGGCCTCCCTCAAGGTTCATATCTCTGCCTTATCGGTGCGGTTTCAGAGAAAAATCTATTCACTCAGGGTATTTTACAGATTCAGCCTCCCTATGTCCCGCCTGTGGCTCCATGGGATATCTCTGTTGTCCTGAATGCCCTGCAAGAGTCTCCATTTGAACCTCTTGAGTCAGTGGACCTTAAATGGCTCACGGTCAAGGTCCTGTTCCTACTGGCTATTGCCTCTGCTAGGAAGGGTGTCTGACTTAGGTGCTTTTTCCTGTCATCCACCCTTTCTGATTATTCACCGTGACCGGGAAGTTCTTAGAACTCGCCCTGGTTATCTATCTAAGGTGGTGTCATCTTTCCATCTTAACCAAGAGATTGTGGTACCGGCTTTTATCTCTTCTGGTTTGTCCTCCAAAGAGCAGTCTTTGGATGTGGTACAGACTCTCCGTATTTATGTGGAGAGGACTGCCTCTTTTAGGAGGTCAGATACCCTTTTTGTACCTTTTTGGTTTTCACAAACGTAGCTGGCCTATGAACACGGAAATACTGGCCAGATGGAGTTTAATGGTTTTTGCATAAGCATATGTACAGGCTGGTCTTCCAGCTCCTGCTGCTATGAAAGCCCATTCTACTCGGTCTGTTGGACCTTCTTGGGTGGCCCGCTAAACAATTATGCAAGGCGGCTACGTAGTCCTCAGTGAACACATTCATTAGGTTCTATGCCTTTGATACTTCCGCCTCCCAGGATGCTTCCTTTGAATGCCGGGTTCTAACACCCGCTACAACGCATCCCCTCCCATGAGGAAATGCTTTAGAACATCCCCAATGTTTTCCCTGTATAAACCAATGTACCCCGCTGCAGAAATGGAGATTTATGGTAGACTTACCATTGTTAAATCTCTTTCTGCAAGGTACATTGGTTCCACAGGGCGTCTTCCCTGATGCACCTAACGTCTATGGGTTTGTATGGCATTAGCTGCTGGTCCCTTCTCCTGTCATGAGAACATGGCTCTATGTGACTAACATCTGCCTTCTCTTTTACCTGCTCCTGCATTGGACTGGTTAATGAAACTGAGCTCCAGTGCCTAGAGGCGGGGGTTATAGAGGAGGTCCCAATGCATCCTGGGACAGTCTAAAGCTTTAGCCTGTTGGTGCCTGTGGATCAACATCTATCTTTGCATCCCAATGTTTTCCCTGTGGAACCAATGTACCTCGCAGGAAGAGATTTAACAATGTTAAGTCTACCATAAATCTCCTTTTTTGGGTTAGAGGATGTGTTGAGCTGGACTGTGTGGATACAGTTTTCCACCAATGCTGAATTTGGAAGTAGTAAAGAAGCTCAGACCCAAGCAAGGGGAACTTCCATTGTAATTCAGAGAGGGGTAATAAATTTAAACCCTCAAGTAGAAGCCAACGATATCGCTCCACTAGAGATCCATTTTAAGACATTCAAGTTCAGTATCCACACATTTTTAAATTACATATATAGGAAGTTGTATCCTTCATAGTCAAGATTGCCCATAGGTGCGGCAGGGGGGAACAAATATTGGGGATACCACTCAGCCCAAAGACACCAGCACAATCTCCTTGATTGGCATCCATATAAAGTGCAGCCCTTGTGCCTCATATTGTACTGAGTCCTTTGACAATGTGTTGATGGCACACAGTTGCAGAGGGAAGAGGTGCATTAGTGGAATTTGGCAGGCTTATTGGTACTGGGTGCATGTAAATTTGGTGCATGTCAGGGGACAGTGTCTAAATTGTGTCTGATTAATTGATATAGAGAAATTATATATTTTCAAACTCTTCTCCCAAGAAGAAATGGGCCTGTGATAGGAATATTGCCATTTCTGGGTCTTCTGTAACATTTGTTTTAAGCGATATTGCTAAAATAAACATGTATAGTCAGCTTATATATACAGTATACATCTATATAAAAAGCACTGTTCCACTGCTCTCACAACTCCTATATCTGGGATGCATATGGTATTTGAACACGTTCGACCATATATATTATAGATACTCCAGGCTGTATTCTCTATATTTTATAAACATTTATTGCATATATGCAGCAATCTGCATTGCATTGTGTGTTCTGACACCTTTCTGTAATAGCCAACATTTACTAGCCTGCGCTCACCAAGCGCATCAACGAGCCCTGAGCGCCCATGACCCATTGAGGGTTCACAGGTTATCCTTCCCTGGCCCACTTTTTTTGTAGGTACTAACACCATACTGGGAACACTAGACAAGATTTGCTGTTAGGGAGATACTCTGACCCAGTCATGTAGCTATTACTATTTAGCCCTTGTCAAAGCGATCAGATCCTTACACTTGTCCAGTTTTCCTGCTTCCATCACATCAACTTCAAGAGCTGACTGTTCCCTTGCTGCCTAATAAAATCCTTGGGAGGTGCCATTGCAATAGGATAATCAATGTAATGTTCACTTTACCTATTAGTTGTTTAAATTTAATGGCTGATATATATACAGTATAAAGGGAATTACATTTATATCAGTGGCAAACGCAGGATTTCTAGAAGGGGGTTTCCAAATGCAATCCACAATCTCCTACTCTGCAGAACATTGGAGCATGTGCAGGGGGGGGGGGGGGTAGAAAAACCTAGTAATGACTCTGGATATTAATGTAAACATTGGTCTTTGTACACACTGGACACTGTATGGAATACAGCATTAATATTTAACACTTTACATTGTCTACAGTATAGGCTGCATAAAATAAGAATTTACTCACCGGTAATTCTATTTCTCGTAGTCCGTAGTGGATGCTGGGGACTCCGTAAGGACCATGGGGAATAGCGGCTCCGCAGGAGACTGGGCACAAAAGTAAAGCTTTAGGACTACCTGGTGTGCACTGGCTCCTCCCCCTATGACCCTCCTCCAAGCCTCAGTTAGGATACTGTGCCCGGACGAGCGTACACAATAAGGAAGGATTTTTGAATCCTGGGTAAGACTCATACCAGCCACACCAATCACACCGTACAACTTGTGATCTGAACCCAGTTAACAGCATGACAACAGAGGAGCCTCTGGATAGATGGCTCACAACAACAACCCGATTAGTTAACAATAACTATGTACAAGTATTGCAGATAATCCGCACTTGGGATGGGCGCCCAGCATCCACTACGGACTACGAGAAATAGAATTACCGGTGAGTAAATTCTTATTTTCTCTGACGTCCTAGTGGATGCTGGGGACTCCGTAAGGACCATGGGGATTATACCAAAGCTCCCAAACGGGCGGGAGAGTGCGGATGACTCTGTAACACCGAATGAGAGAACTCCAGGTCCTCCTCAGCCAGGGTATCAAATTTGTAGAATTTGCCCCTGACCAAGTAGCTGCTCGGCAGAGTTGTAAAGCCGCGACCCCTCGGGCAGCCGCCCAAGATGAGCCCACCTTCCTTGTGGAATGGGCATTGACAGATTTTGGCTGTGGCAGGCCTGCCACAGAATGCGCAAGCTAAATTGTACTACAAATCCAACGAGCCATAGTCTGCTTTGAAGCAGGAGCACCCAGCTTGACTCCAGCCATCCTGGAAACAAATATTTTCAGGGCCCTAACAACGTCTAGCAACGTGGAGTCCTCCAAGTCCCTAGTAGCCGCAGGCACCACAATAGGTTGGTTCAGGTGAAACGCTGACACCACCTTAGGGAGAAACTGAGGACGAGTCCTCAATTCCGCCCTGTCCGAATGGAAAATCAGATAGGGGCTTTTGCAGGATAAAGCCGCCAATTCTGACACGCGCCTGGACGAATCCAGAGCCAACAGCATGACCACTTTCCATGTGAGATATTTTAAATCCACAGACTTAAGTGGTTCAAACCAATGCGATTTGAGGAAACCCAAAACTACATTGAGATCCCAGGGTGCCACTGGAGGCACAAAAGGAGGCTGTATATGCAGCACCCCCTTGACAAACGTCTGAACTTCAGGAACTGAAGCTAGTTCTTTCTGGAAGAAAATCGACAGGGCCGAGATCTGAACCTTAATGGATCCCAATTTGAGGCCCATAGACACTCCTGTTTGCAGGAAATGCAGGAAACGACCCAGTTGAAATTCCTCCGTTGGGGCCTTCCTGGCCTCGCACCACGCAACATATTTTCGCCAAATGCGGTGATAATGCTTTGCAGTTACATCCTTCCTGGCTTTTATCAGGGTAGGCATGACTTCATCCGGAATGCCTTTTTCCTTCAGGATCCGGCGTTCAACCGCCATGCCGTCAAATGCAGCCGCGGTAAGTCTTGGAACAGACAGGGTCCTTGCTGGAGCAGGTCCCTTCTTAGAGGCAGAGGCCATGGGTCCTCTGTGAGCATCTCTTGAAGTTCCGGGTACCAAGTCCTTCTTGGCCAATCCGGAGCCACGAGTATAGTTCTTACTCCTCTCCGTCTTATAATTCTCAGTACCTTGGGTATGAGAGGCAGAGGAGGGAACACATACACTGACTGGTAAACCCACAGTGTTACCAGAGCATCCACAGCTATTGCCTGAGGGTCCCTTGACCTGGCGCAATACCTGTCCAGTTTTTTGTTGAGGCGGGACGCCATCGTGTCCACCTTTGGTTTTTCCCAACGGTTTACAATCATGTGGAAGACTTCTGGATGAAGTCCCCACTCTCCCGGGTGGAGATCGTGCCTGCTGAGGAAGTCTGCTTCCCAGTTGTCCACTCCCGGAATGAACACTGCTGACAGTGCTATCACATGATTTTCCGCCCAGCGAAGAATCCTTGCAGCTTCTGCCATTGCCTTCCTGCTTCTTGTGCCGCCCTGTCTGTTTACGTGGGCGACTGCCGTGATGTTGTCCGACTGGATCAACACCGGCTGACCTTGAAGCAGAGGTCTTGCTTGGCTTAGAGCATTGTAAATGGCCCTTAGCTCCAGGATATTTATGTGAAGTGATGTCTCCAGGCTTGACCACAAGCCCTGGAAATTTCTTCCCTGTGTGACTGCTCCCCAGCCTCTCAGGCTAGCATCCGTGGTCACCAGGACCCAGTCCTGAATGCCGAATCTGCGGCCCTCTAGAAGATGAGCACTCTGCAACCACCACAGGAGAGACACCCTTGTCCTTGGGGACAGGGTTATCCGCTGATGCATCTGAAGATGCGATCCGGACCATTTGTCCAGCAGATCCCACTGGAATGTTCTTGCGTGGAATCTGTCAAATGGAATCGCTTCGTAGGAAGCTATCATTTTCCCCAGGACCCTTGTGCATTGATGCACTGAGACTCGGCCTGGTTTCAGGAGGTTTCTGACTAGCTCGGATAACTCCCTGGCTTTCTCCTCCGGGAGAAACACCTTTTTCTGGACTGTGTCCAGAATCATCCCTAGGAACAGCAGACGTGTCGTCGGAATCAGCTACGATTTTGGGATATTTAGAATCCACCCGTGCTGCCGCAGCACTCCTTGAGATAGTGCTACTCCGACTACTCACTGTTCCCTGGATCTTGCCCTTATCAGGAGATCGTCCAAGTAAGGGATAATTAAAACGCCTTTTCTTCGAAGAAGTATCATCATTTCGGCCATTACCTTGGTAAAGACCCGGGGTGCCGTGGACAATCCAAACGGCAGCGTCTGAAACTGATAGTGACAGTTCTGTACCGCAAACCTGAGGTACCCTTGATGAGAAGGGTAAATTGGGACATGGAGGTAAGCATCCTTGATGTCCAAAGACACCATATAGTCCCCTTCTTCCAGATTCGCGATCACTGCCCTGAGTGATTCCATTTTGAATTTGAACCTCCGTATGTAAGTGTTCAAAGATTTTAGATTTAAAATAGGTCTCACCGAGCCGTCCGGCTTCGGTACCACAAACAGCGTTGAATAATACCCCTTGCCCTGTTGCAGGAGGGGTACCTTGATTATCACCTGCTGAGAATACAGCTTGTGAATGGCCTCCAATACCGCCTCCCTGTCGGAGGGAGACGTTGGTAAAGCAGACTTTAGGAACCGGCGAGGGGGAGATGTCTCGAATTCCAATTTGTACCCCTGAGATAACACCTGAAGGATCCAGGGGTCTACTTGCGAGTGAGCCCACTGCGCGCTGAAATTCTTGAGACGAGCCCCCACCGTGCCTGAGTCCGCTTGTAAAGCCCCAGCGTCATGCTGAGGACTTGGCAGAAGCGGGAGAGGGCTTCTGTTACTGGGAACTGGCTGTCTGCTGCAGCCTTTTTCCCCTTCCTCTGCCACGGGGCAGAAATGAGGAGCCTTTCGCCCGCTTGCCCTTATTGGGACGAAAGGACTGCGCCTGGTAATACGGCGTCTTCTTATGTTGAGAGGCGACCTGGGGTAAAAATGTGTATTTCCCAGCCGTTGCCGTGGCCACCAGGTCTGATAGACCGACCCCAAATAACTCCTCCCCTTTATAAGGCAATACTTCCATATGCCGTTTGGAATCCGCATCACCTGACCACTGTCGCGTCCATAACCCTCTTCTGGCAGAAATGGACAGCGCACTTACTCTTGATGCCAGTCGGCAAATATCCCGCTGTGCATCGCGCATATATAGAAATGCATCTTTTAAATGCTCTGTAGTCAGTAATATACTGTCCCTATCTAGGGTATCAATATTTTCAGTCAGGGAATCCGACCAAGCCACCCCAGCACTGCACACCCAGGCTGAGGCGATTGCTGGTCGCAGTATAACACCAGTATGTGTGTAAATACATTTTAGGATACTCCCCTGCTTTCTATCAGCAGGATCCTTAAGGGCGGCTGTCTCAGGAGAGGGTAGAGCCACCTGTTTTGATAAGCGTGTGAGTGCTTTATCCACCCTAGGGGGTGTTTCCCAACCCGCCCTAACCTCTGGTGGGAAAGGATATAATGCCAATAATTTTTTTAGAAATTATCAGTTTTTTATCGGGGGAAACACATGCTTCATCACACACCTCATTTAATTTCTCAGATTCAGGAAAAACTATAGGTTATTTTTTCTCACCGAACATAATACCCCTTTTGGTGGTACTCGTATTATCAGAAATGTGTAAAACATCTTTCATTGCCGCAATCATGTAACGTGTGGCCCTACTGGAAGTCACGTTTGTCTCTTCACCGTCGACACTGGAGTCAGTATCCGTGTCGGCGTCTGTATCTGCCATCTGAGGTAACGGGTGCTTTAGAGCCCCTGACGGCCTATGAGACACCTGGACAGGCACAAGCTGAGTAGCCGGTTGTCTCATGTCATCAACTGTCTTTTTTAAAGAGCTGACACTGTCACGTAATTCCTTCCATAAGCTCATCCACTCAGGTGTCGACTCTCTAGGGGGTGACATCTCTATTACAGGCAATTGCTCCGCCTCCACATCATTTTCCTCCTCATACATGTCGACACAACGTACCGACACACAGCACACACACAGGGAATGCTCTGCTAGAGGACAGGACCCCACTAGCCCTTTGGGGAGACAGAGGGAGAGTATGCCAGCACACACCAGAGCGCTATATATATACAGGGATAACCTTATATAAGTGTTTTTCCCCTTATAGCTGCTGTATTGTTAATACTGCGCCTAATTAGTGCCCCCCTCTCTTTTTTTTACCCTTTTCTGTAGTGCAGGACTGCAGGGGAGAGTCAGGGAGACGTCCTTCCAGCGGAGCTGTGAGGGAAAATGGCGCCAGTGTGCTGAGAAGATAGGCTCCGCCCCCTTCTTGGCGGCCTTTTCTCCCGCTTTTCTGTGGAATCTGGCAGGGGTTAAAATTCATCCATATAGCCCTGGGGGCTATATGTGATGTATTTTCGCCAGCCAAGGTGTTTTTATTGCTGCTCAGGGCGCCCCCCCCTAGCGCCCTGCACCCTCAGTGACCGAAGTGTGAAGTGTGCTGAGGAGCAATGGAGCACAGCTGCAGTGCTGTGCGCTACCTTGGTGAAGACAGGATGTCTTCTGCCGCCGATTTTCCGGACCTCTTCTTGCTTCTGGCTCTGTAAGGGGGGCGGCGGCGCGGCTCTGGGACCGGACTCCAGGCTGGGCCTGCGGTCGATCCCTCTGGAGCTAATGGTGTCCAGTAGCCTAAGAAGCCCAATCCGGCTGCAAGCAGGCGAGTTCGCTTCTTCTCCCCTTAGTCCCTCGATGCAGTGAGCCTGTTGCCAGCAGGTCTCACTGAAAATAAAAAACCTAAAACTAAACTTTCACTAAGAAGCTCAGGAGAGCCCCTAGTGTGCACCCTTCTCGGCCGGGCACAAAAATCTAACTGAGGCTTGGAGGAGGGTCATAGGGGGAGGAGCCAGTGCACACCAGGTAGTCCTAAAGCTTTACTTTTGTGCCCAGTCTCCTGCGGAGCCGCTATTCCCCATGGTCCTTACGGAGTCCCCAGAATCCACTAGGACGTCAGAGAAAGCATATTTAAATCATATAAATAAGATAAGTGGTTAGGAAAAGGTTAAACATACAATAATAAATACACAAACATAATGGAACCAGTACTGCACTTTCTAAGCACACATTCTCCCACTTAATGGTAAAGCTCCTGTCTCTTCTTCCTGCAAGCTACTCTCTGATCCAGTGCACTGACTGAGGACTCAGATCCACACACAGCAAACTTGGTAGAAGAAGCTGCTACCACTGGGCATGTGCAGCAGCTCTGCTCTGTCTCTTAAACTGCATGATGTGGCAACAGTTCTAGTAATCGTACTATGGCCCTCATTCCGAGTTGTTCGCTCGCAAGCTGCTTTTAGCAGCTTTGCACACACTAAGCCGCCGCCTACTGGGAGTGAATCTTAGCATAGTAAAATTGCGAACGAAAGATTCTCAAAATTGCGAATAGACACTTCTTAGCAGTTTCTGAGTAGCTCCACACTTACTCGGCATCTGCGATGAGTTCAGTGCTTGTCGTTCCTGGTTTGACGTCACAAACACACCCAGCGTTCGTCCAGACACTCCTCCATTTCTCCAACCACTCCCGCGTTTTTCCCAGAAACTGTAGCGGTTTTTGCACACACCCATAAAACGGCCTGTTTCCGCCCCGAAACACCCACTTCCTGTCAATCACACTACGATCACCAGAACGAAGAAAAAACCTTGTAATGCCATGAGTAAAATACCTAACTGTATAGCAAATTTACTTGGCGCAGTCGCAGTGCGGACATTGCGCATGCGCATTAGCGACTTATCGCTCGGTTGCGAGGAAAAAATAACGAGCTAACAACTCGGAATGACCACCTATATACCATTGCTATTGTTGCCATAATTTGAGCCACCTGCCAAGAAGAGGGGGGTTTCTGGGCAACCAGAAGCCCCCCCCCCCGCATTTGCCTATGTATATTCTGTATGAGTGTTATGATGACATTTATGGCTCTCATTACTACAGTGTCTGCTGGACCCCTAATCACACTTTGCAAGCCTTGACCTGCACCATTCTCCCACGAGTGCAGCGGGACCTAAAAATGTAATGGGCACAGCTACAGTACATACAACCTGGCATCTAAGTGGATCCTATAAGCCTCCTCAGATGTGAGCCCTGTAGCAGCTGCTGTCCCAGTTACTATTCCCCTGGTAACTACCATCTAGTAAACAACTGCTGGACATTATTTTAGAAAAGTATTGGCAAATTTTTTAGCAAGAAAGTAACAAAGTTGATAAATCAAATACTTACACAAAGACATTTTCAGGTTGCATGTAACAATGTGCCACGAGCCAGGCCGCAAACCCAAATACAGCTGCATTAAAAAAGTAGCTCATGGATTGAGCAACTGCATATGTCAGTGCATGAAAGAATGCTTTCCGAAGGGCATTCCTAATAGAAACGAAAAAATAAGAATTTACTCACCGGTAATTCTATTTCTCGTAGTCCGTAGTGGATGCTGGGAACTCCGAAAGGATCATGTGGATTAGCGGGCTCCGAAGAAGGCTGGGCACTCTAGAAAGATCTTAGACTACCTGGTGTGCACTGGCTCCTCCCACTATGACCCTCCTCCAAGCCTCAGTTAGGACACTGTGCCCGGACGAGCGTACACAATAAGGAAGGATTTTGAATCCCGGGTAAGACTCATACCAGCCACACCAATCACACCGTATAACTCGTGATATTATACCCAGTTAACAGTATGAAACAAGTGAGCCTCTCAACAGATGGCTCAACAATAACCCGATTTAGTTAACAATAACTATGTACAAGTATTGCAGATAAAACCGCACTTGGGATGGGCGCCCAGCATCCACTACGGACTACAAGAAATAGAATTACCGGTGAGTAAATTCTTATTTTCTCTGACGTCCTAGTGGATGCTGGGAACTCCGAAAGGACCATGGGGATTATACCAAAGCTCCCAAACGGGCGGGAGAGTGCGGATGACTCTGCAGCACCGAATGAGAGAACTCCAGGTCCTCCTTAGCCGGGGTATCAAATTTGTAGAATTTTGCAAACGTGTTTGCCCCTGACCAAGTAGCAGCTCGGCAAAGTTGTAAAGCCGAGACCCCTCGGGCAGCCGCCCAAGATGAGCCCACCTTCCTTGTGGAATGGGCATTGACAGATTTTGGCTGTGGCAGGCCTGCCACAGAATGTGCAAGCTGAATTGTACTACAAATCCAACGAGCAATAGTCTGCTTAGAAGCAGGAGCACCCAGTTTGTTGGGTGCATATAAAATAAACAGCGAGTCAGATTTTCTGACTCCAGCTGTCCTGGAACATATGTTTTCAGGGCCCTGACAACGTCTAGCAACTTGGAGTCCTCCAAGTCCTTAGTAGCCGCAGGCACCACAATAGGCTGGTTCTGGTGAAACGCTGACACCACCTTAGGGAGAAACTGGGGACGAGTCCTCAATTCTGCCCTATCCGTATGGAAATTAGATAAGGGCTTTTACATGATAAAGCCGCCAATTCTGATACTCGCCTGGCCGAAGCCAGGGCCAATAACATGACCACTTTCCACGTGAGATATTTCAGATCCACAGTCTTTAGTGGCTCAAACCAATGTGGTTTTAAGAAACTCAACCCCACGTTGAGATCCCAAGGTGCCACAGGAGGCACAAATGGGGGCTGAATATGCAGCACTCCTTTTACAAATGTCTGAACTTCAGGTACTGAAGCTAGTTCTTTTTGAAAGAAAATCGACAGAGCCGAGATCTGTACCTTAATGGAACCTAATTTTAGGCCCATATTCACTCCTGCTTGCAGGAAATGCAGAAATCGACCTAGTTGAAATTCCTCTGTTGGGGCCTTTTCGGCCTCACACCATGCAACATATTTCCGCCATATGCGGTGATAATGATTTGCTGTAACCTCTTTCCTGGCTTTAATAAGCGTAGGAATGACTTCTTCTGGAATGCCCTTTTCCTTTAGGATCTGGCGTTCCACCGCCATGCCGTCAAACGCAGCTGCGGTAAGTCTTGGAACAGACAGGGCCCTTGCTGTAGCAGGTCTTGTCTGAGCGGCAGAGGCCACGGGTCCTCTGAGATCATCTCTTGAAGTTCCGAGTACCACGCTCGTCTTGGCCAATCCGGAACCACGAGAATTGTGTTTACTCCTCGCCTTCTGATTATTCTCAATACCTTTGGTATGAGAGGCAGAGGAGGGAACACATAAACTGACTGATACACCCACGGTGTCACTAGAGCGTCCACAGCTATTGCCTGAGGGTCTCTTGACCTGGCGCAATACCTCTCTAGTTTTTTTGTTTAGGCGGGACGCCATCATGTCCGCCTGTGGACAGCCCCACTGATTTACAATCATTTGGAAGACTTCTGGATGAAGTCCCCCCTCTCCCGGGTGGAGGTCGTGCCTGCTGAGAAAGTCTGCTTCCCAGTTGTCCACTCCCGGAATGAACACTGCTGACAGTGCTATTAGCTGATTTTCCGCCCATCGGAGAATTCTTGTGGCTTCTGCCATTGCCATCCTGCTTCTTGTGCCGCCATGTCGATTCACATGGGCGACTGCCGTGATGTTGTCTGACTGGATCAGTACCGGCTGGTGTAGGAGCAGGGATTTTGCTTGACTTAGGGCATTGGAAATGGCCCTTAGTTTCAGAATATTTATTTGATAGGAAGTCTCCTGACTTGACCATAGTTTCTTCCCCTTTTGACTGCCCCCCAGCCTCGAAGGCTGGCATCCGTGGTCACCTGGACCCAGTCCTGTATGCCGAGTCTGCGGCCCTCCAGAAGATGAGCACTGTGCAGCCACCACAGAAGAGACACCCTGGTTCTTGGAGACAGGGCTATTAAACGATGCATCTGAAGATGCGATCCGAACCACTTGTCCAACAGGTCCCACTGAAAGATTCTGGCATGGAACCTGCCGAATGGAATTGCTTCGTAAGAAGCTACCATCTTTTCCAGGACCCGCGTGCAGTGATGCACCGATACCTGTTTTGGTTTCAGGAGGTCTCTGACTAGAGAAGACAACTCCCTGGCTTTCTCCTCCGGGAGAAACACTTTTTTCTGGACTATGTCCAGAATCATACCCAGGAACATTAGACGTGTAGTCGGAACCAGCTGTGACTTTGGGATATTCATAATCCAGCCGTGCTGGCGCAGCACTTCCTGAGATAGTGCTACTCCCACCAACAACTGTTCCTTGGACCGTGCCTTTATTAGGAAATCGTCCAAGTACGGGATAATTAAAACTCTCTTTTTTCGAAGGAGTATCATCATTTCGGCCATTACCTTGGTAAACACCCTCGGTGCCATGTACAGTCCAAACGGCCGTGTCTGGACTTGGTAATGGCAAACCTGTACCACAAATCTGAGGTACTCCTGGCGTGCAGGTAAGCATCCTTGATGTCCCGGGATACCATGTAATCCCCCTCGTCCAGGCTTGCAATAACCGCCCTGAGCGATTCCATCTTGAACTTGAACTTTTTTATATATGTGTTCAAGGATTTTAAATATAAAATGGGTCACACCGAACCATGCGGTTTCGGTACCCCAAACCGTGTGGAATAGTAACCCGTCCTTGTTGAAGTAGGGGCACCTTGAGTATTACCTGCTGGGAATACCGCTTATTAATTGCCTCTAGCACCGCCTCCCTGCCTGAGGGAGTTGTCGGCAAGGCATATTTGAGGAAACGGCTGGGGGGAGACATCTCGAATTCCAGCTTGTACCCCTGAAATACTACTTGAAAGAAACAGTGATCCACCTGTGAGCGAGCCCACTAATTGCTGAAATTTTTGAGACGGTCCCCCACCGTACCTGGCTACACCTGTGGAGCACCCGCGTCATGCTATGGACTCACAGGAAGCGGGGGAAGAATTTTGATTCTGGGAACAGGTTCACTGGTGCAGCTTTTTCCCTCTTCCCTTGTCTCTGTACAGAAAGGAAGCGCCATTTGACACGCTTGCTTTTCTGAAGCCGAAAGGACTGTACCTGATAATACAGTGCATTCTTAGTTTTCTGTGAGGAAACCTGAGGTAAAACTATTTCTTCCCAGCAGTTGCTGTGGATACGAGGTCCCAGAGACCATCCCCAAATAATTCCTCACCCTTATAAGGCAGAATCTCTATGCGCCTTTTAAGTCAGCATCACCTGTCCAGTGACAGGTCTCTAATACCCTCCTGACAGAATGGACATTACATTCATTTTGGATGCCAGCCGGCAAAATATCCCTCTGTGCATTCCTCATATATAAGACGATGTCTTTAATATGTTCTCATATTAGCAAACTAGTATGCTTGACAGGGTCACCAACCACGCTGCAGCAGCACGATCTGCAGGTCTCAGTCTAGTACCTGAGTGTGTAAATACAGACTTCAGGATAGCCTCCTGCTTTTTATCAACAGGTACCTTCAAAGTGGCCGTTCCTAAAACGGCAGTGCCACCTTTTTTGACAACTGTGTGAGCGCCTTATCCCCCCTAGGGGATATCTCCCAGCGTAACTTATCCTTCTGGCGGGAAAGGGTACGCCATCAGTAACTTTTTAGAAATTACCAGTTACTTAACGTGGGAACCCACGCTTTTCACACACTTCATTTATTCATCTGATGGGGGAATAAAACACTGCCTGTTTTTTCTCCCCAAACCTAAAACCCATTTTTAGAGGTGCTTGGGTTAATGTCAGAAATGTATAACACATTATTTTATTGCCGGGATCAAGTCACGGATGTTCCTAGTGGATTGTGTATATGTCTCAACCTTGTCGACACTGGAGTCAGACTCCGTGTCGACATCTGTGTCTGCCATCTGAGAGAGCGGGCGTTTTTGAGCCCCTGATGGCCTTTGAGACGCCTGGGCAGGCGCGGGCTGAGAAGCTGGCTGTCCCACAGCTGTTATGTCATCCACCCTTTTATGTAAGGAGTTGACACTGTCGGTTAATACCTTTCACCTATCCATCCACTCTGGTGTCGGCCCCACAGGGGGCGACATCACATATATCGGCCTCTGCTCCGTCACCATATAAGCCTCCTCATTCAACATGTCGACACAGCCGTACCGACACACCGCAGACACACAGGGAATGCTCTAAACGAGGACAGGACCCACAAAAGCCCTTTGGGGGGACAGAGTGAGAGTATGCCAGCACACACCAGAGCGCTATATAATGCAGGGACTAACTGAGTTATGTCCCCTATAGCTGCTGTTTCTATATAATGTATACTGCGCCTAAAATTAGTGCCCCCCCCTCTCTTTTTTTTAACCCTTTTCTGTAGTGTAGACTGCAGGGGAGAGCTAGGGAGCTTCCTTCCAGCGGAGCTGTGAGGGAAAAATGGCGCCAGTGTGCTGAGGGAGATAGCTCCGCCCCTTTTCCGCTGCCTATTCTCCCGCTTTTTTATGGAATCTGGCAGGGGTATTTACCTCATATATAGCCCCTGGGGCTATATATTGAGGTATTTTTGCCAGCCAAGGTGTTTTTATTGCTGCCTCAGGGCGCCCCCCCCAGCGCCCTGCACCCTCAGTGACCGGAGTGTGAAGTGTGTGAGAGGAGCAATGGTGCACAGCTGTAGTGCTGTGCGCTACCTTGGTGAAGACTGATGTCTTCATGCCGCCGATTTTCCGGACCATCTTCTTGCTTCTGGCTCTGTAAGGGGGACGGCGGCGCGGCTCCGGGACCGAACATCAAGGCTGGGCCTGCGGTCGATCCCTCTGGAGCTAATGGTGTCCAGTAGCCTAAGAAGCCCAATCCGGCTGCAAGCAGGCGAGTTCGCTTCTTCTCCCCTTAGTCCCTCGCTGCAGTGAGCCTGTTGCCAGCAGGTCTCACTGAAAATAAAAAACCTAAGTCTATCTTTCTTTCTAAGAGCTCAGGAGAGCCCCTAGTGTGCATCCAACCTCGGCCGGGCACAAAATCTAACTGAGGCTTGGAGGAGGGTCATAGTGGGAGGAGCCAGTGCACACCAGGTAGTCTAAGATCTTTCTAGAGTGCCCAGCCTCCTTCGGAGCCCGCTAATCCCCATGGTCCTTTCGGAGTTCCCAGCATCCACTAGGACGTCAGAGAAATATTAAATACATGTTGGTGCCATTTGATATCGAAACATGAGAATAAATGAACAAGTCAAATAAATCATTCTATTAGTAAGTAATTCACTCACAAACCTTTTGTTAAATAGGTCAAACAAAAAGTTATTTCAAAATGGTACAATGATATAATTTGTTTCTCATTTTAGTTTATGCATCTGTTTTTTATTTATTTGATTTCAGCATAGCATATTTATTTATTACCAGTTATTTATGTAGCACACACATATTGGCCCTCATTCCGAGTTGTTCGCTCGTTCTTTTTCATCGCATCGCAGTGAAAATTCGCTTAGTACGCATGCGCAAAGTTCGCACTGCGACTGCGCCAAGTAACTTTACTATGAAGAAAGTATTTTTACTCACGGCTTTTTCATCGCTCCGGCGATCGTAATGTGATTGACAGGAAATGGGTGTTACTGGGCGGAAACACTGCGTTTTAGGGGCGTGTGGCTGAAAACGCTACCGTTTCCGGAAAAAACGCAGGAGTGGCCGGAGAAACGGTGGGAGTGCCTGGGCGAACGCTGGGTGTGTTTGTGACGTCAACCAGGAACGACAAGCACTGAACTGAACTGTCAATCACATTAAGATCTCCGGAGCGATGAAAAAGCCGTGAGTAAAAATACTTTCTTCATAGTAAAGTTACTTGGCGCAGTCGCAGTGCGAACATTGCGCATGCGTACTAAGCGGATTTTCACTGCGATGCGATGAAAAAGAACGAGCGAACAACTCGGAATGAGGGCCCATGTACATGCACACACATTCACATTAGGGTTAATTTTGTTTGGAGCCAATTAACCTACCTGTGTATTTTTGGATTCCGGGAGGAAACCGGAGTACCCGGAGGAAACCCATTCAAGCACAGGAAGAGCATACAAACTCCACACAGTTAGAGCCTTGGTAGGAATCAAACCCATGACCTCAGTGCTGTGAGGCACTAATAATAACCATTACACCGTCCGTGCTGCATATAAGTTATAATACCTATATAGGTTCCAAGGACACTGGAGAAAATTGTATTCATACAGTGGGGCCCAAAAGGGGTTTCCCCTGTATCTCTGTGGGCCAGTCTACCCCTGGTGTGAAATATTGTGCTGTGCTACCAGCTATTATGTAAAAAGGAGGGATGGAGCAGATGTTTAAAACAATTGTGGTGACTATTATAAGTGCTAACGGAGAGAATTCAAAAGATGACTAAAGGCAAACATCTAGCCAGGGTTAGACTGGCCCACAGGACACAGGGGAGACACCCGGTGGGCCCCACTGCCTGGGGCCCTCCTCCTCTAGAAAACGGGTTCCAGACTGTGCATTTGAATTATACACTATGCATATGTTACCTATACTGAACAGGACTAAGGTGTATTTTCTACAGTGTGTTGCTGTTATTAATCTGGTACATTATCATGCATGCACTAGCAGTATTTGCTATATATATTTATCAAGGGGCCCAGACTGTGTACTCCCTAATGGTTAGCCAAACATCTGTGGTGGCTAGCCACACCCCCTCTGGATACTGTCCACAACCCATAAACATGGGCCCCTACCGCTGCATCCCCCCGGTGGGCCCTTCATATCCAGTCCGACACTGCATCTGGCCCAATGTATGCAAAATGATGAAATCTATCACTACAGCTTTTTTATACTGGTACATCCAATTTCATTCAACTGGGCAATTCATTTATCAGAAGAAGGGTATAAATACTGTATAGAAACCTGTATGGTCCTCTTAAGCTGGCTTCATATTTTTCATAAAATGCATCTTCTTTTGTTAATGACACCACTGTCCTGATGTTTTCAACAGCCTCTGTTGATATCTGAAGGAGAGACGTGGGAAAAATTAACATTAACATTATGGGGTATATTTACTAAAATTAGTATTTTTCCGAATGAGGTTAAAGTTCAAACTTGAATGACATTAAAAGTGTAAAATTGCAACTTTTTGAATTTATTACGACTAATTTACTAAACTGTCTTATTCTGCATTTTCGTATTTGCCGATGTCGATGTCATTCGTATTTTTGGCAGTGTTTTACGGGAGAGAATTGTAAATCACTGCCGACATTAACACAATGGGATATATTTACTAAAATTCGTATTTTCCCATTTGAGGTCAAAGTTCAATTACGAATGACATCGAAAGTGTAAAGTTGCAACTTTTTTAATTTATTACGACTAATTTACTAAGCTGCCGAATTCTGCATTTTCGTTTTTTCCGATGTCGATGTCATTCGTTTTTTTTGGCAGTGTTTTACGTGATTGACTTGTAAAACACTGCCGACTTTAATACAATGAATCTCGGACGGATCTGAGAGATCCGTGCTGGGCTTCATTGTGCACCTTGTAAAAATAATAAAAAATGTTTAAATGTAAAAAATAAATTGCGTGGGGTCCCCCCTCCTAAGCCAAACCAGCCTCGGGCTCTTTGAGCCGGTCCTGGTTGCAAAAATATGGGGAAAAAATTGACAAGGGTTCCCCCATATTTAAACAACCAGCACCGGGCACAGCGCCTGGTCCTGGTTCCAAAAATATGGGGGACAAAAAGCGTAGGGGTCCCCCATATTTTTGAAACCAGCACCGGGCTCCACTAGCCAGGTACATAATGCCACAGCTGGGGGACACTTTTATATTGGTCCCTGCGGCCCTGGCATTACATACCCAACTTAAATCAAGGGGTCCCCCCTCCAGCCACCCAAGGGCCAGGGGTGAAGCCTGAGGCTGTCCCCCCCATCCAAGGATGGCGGATGGGGGTCTGATAGCCTTTTTGTAAAAATGTGAATATTGTTTTTAGTAGCAGTACTACAAGTCCCAGCAAGCCTCCCCCGCAAGTTGGTACTTGCAGAACCACAAGTACCAGCATGCAGTGGAAATCTGGGCCCGCAGGTACCTGTAGTACTACTACTAAAATAATACCCCAATAAAAACAGGAGACACACACCTTGAAAGTATAAGTTTATTACATACATGCACACCTCCAAACATACATACTTACCTATGTTCACACGAGGGTCTGTCCTCTTCTCCATGTAGAATCCATGGTGTACCTGTGGGAAAAATTATACTCACATAATCCAGTGTAGATCGGTCCTCTTCTGTTCTTTGTATAATCCACGTACTTTGCAAAATAAAAAAACGGACACCCGACCACGCACTGAAAGGGGCCCCATGTATTCACATGGGACCCCTTTCCCCGACTGCCAGGACCCCCCCCTGACTTCTGTCTAAGAGGGTTCCTTCAGCCAATCAGGGAGCGCCACGTCGTGGCACCCTCCTGATTGGCTGTGTGCTCCTGTAGTGTCTGTCAGGCAGCACACGGCAGTGATACAATGTAGCGCCTATGCGCTCCATTGTAACCAATGGTGGGAACTTTGCGGACAGCGGTGAGGTTACTTTCGGTCAACCGCTGTCCGCAAAGTTCCCAACATTGGTTACAATGGAGCGCATAGGCGCTACATTGTATCACTGCCGTGTGCTGCCTGACAGATACTACAGGAGCACACAGCCAAACAGGAGGGTGCCACGACGTGGCGCTCCCTGATTGGCTGAAGAAACCCTCTTAGACAGAAGTCAGGGGGGGGGGTCCTGGCAGTCGGGGAAAGGGGTCCCATGTGAAAACATGGGGCCCCTTTCAGTGCGTGGTCGGGTGTCCGTTTTTTTTATTTTGCAAAGTACGTGGATTATACAAAGAACAGTGGAGGACCGATCTACACTGGATTATTTGAGTATAATTTTTCCCACAGGTACCCCATGGATTCTACATGGAGAAGAGGACCGACCCTCGTGTAAACATAGGTAAGTATGTATGTTTGGAGGTGTGCATGTATGTAATAAACTTATACTTTCAAGGTGTGTCTTCTGTTTTTATTGGGGTATTTTTTTAGTAGTAGTACTACAGGTACCAGCGGGCCCAGATTTCCACCCCATGCTGGTATTTGTGGTTCTCCAAGTACCAGCTTGCGGGGGAGGCTTGCTGGGACTTGTAGTACTGCTACTAAAAACAATATTCACATTTTTACAAAAAGGCTATCAGCCCCCCATCCGCCGCCCTTGCATGGGGGGGGGGGGGGGGGGGCAGCCTCGGGCTTCACCCCTGGCCCTTGGGTGGCTTGAGGGGGGGACCCCTTGATTTAAGGGGTTATCACTCCTCCAGGGTACCCCGGCCAGGGGTGACTAGTTGGGTATGTAATGCCAGGGCCGCAGGGACCACTATAAAAGTGTTCCCCGGCTGTGGCATTATGTAACTGGCTAGTAGAGCCCGGTGCTGGTTTCAAAAATATGGGGGACCCCTACGCTTTTTGTCCCCCATATTTTTGGAACCAGGACCAGGCGCAGAGCCCGGTGCTGGTTGATTAAATATGGGGGAACCCCTGTCATTTTTTCCCCCATATTTTTTAACCAGGACCGGCTCAAAGAGCCCGAGGCTGGTTTTGCTGAAGAGGGGGGACCCCATGCATTTTTTTCCAGCAAATGTAACACTTTTCCACCCCTTCCCACTGATAAACATGCACGGATCTCATGGTTCCGTGCATGCCTATCAGAACACAGTAAAAAAAAGGTCTGTTTTATTTTAGCATTTTTTTTATGATTTGTATTGTTTCACGGCAGTGTTTGGCTATTGCCATCAGTGTTTGTGAATTACACTTTTTAGTAAATTACCGAGTTCTACCAAATTACAGGTGTATTTGACCGATGGTGTATTCATTCGTATTTTTTTTCTTTGAGTTCCAAAAAAATACGAATGCCCTCCTCACTGCCGTGATTTGAGTTTAGTAAATTCCCGAGATGACACTTTGAAGAAAAAACACCATCTCGGTCAAAATCGGGAGCTTAGTAAATTTCCACCTATATATTAAAATGAGATCTCCTAACTGCACATTCACCAAATGAATGATGATGGCACATAAGTCACATACAAACTATTATTTTTTAAATAAGTCTATAATAATTGGACAAGAACCTATTACAGGACATAACTAAAATGGCATTAAAAGGAGAGGTAAAAATCATGAGAGACTTTAATCTTCCTGATGTAAACTGGGAGATGTCTGTTGCTAGTTCCACTAGAAGTAGGGGCATTTTAAATTCCCTTCAGGGAGCATCTCTCCACCAATTGGTGAGGGAGCCCACTCGGAAAGACGCAATATTAGACTTAATACTTACAAATGGAGACAGAATATCAGACGTAAAAGTGGGTGAAAACCTGGGATCCAGTGATCACCAAGTAGTATGGTTCATCATAAAGACAGAGATTGACTCATCCCATAAAAAAACAAAGGTGTTGAATTTTAGGAAGGCTGATTTTGTAGGGATACACACATGCTGCTAGGGGCAGGTTGTTGGTTCTGGGGAAAAATGTGTAAGCGATTATTTGGCAGAGTGGAGGAACTTGAAAGCAGTGCAGGAGAGGTGGGAAACATTAAAAAGTGCAATATTAAAGGCAACAGACCTTATATCAAAGGTATCCGGACTCCAGGTCGACAAACCTTAGGTCGATGCCAATTGGCCGACACACCTTAGGTCGACATGGACAAAAGGTTGACATGAACAAAAGGTCGACAGGAACAAGGTCGACATGGAAAAATGTCGACATGGGTTTTTCATGATTTTTTTCTTTTTTGGAATCTTTTCATACTTAACGATCCACGTTGACTACGATTGGAACGGTAATCTGTGCCGAGCGAAGTGGTAGCGGAGCGAAGGTACCATGCCCGAAGCATGGCGAGCGAAGCGAGCCATGCGAGGGGACGCAGTGCACTAATTGGGGTTCTCGGTCACTCTACAAAGAAAACGACACCAAACAAACATAAAAAACTCACGTCGACCCGTTTCCATGTCGACCTTGTTCCTGTCGACCTTTTGACCATGTCGACCTTTTGTCCATGTCGACCTAAGGTGTGTCGACCAATTGGCATACGACCTAAGGTGTGTCAACCTTTTTGTTGTCGACCCTGAGTCCCTGACCCATATCAAAAGTGTTAGGAAAAACACAAGGAAAGAAAGCCAGTGTGGTTTGCGAAAGAAGTAGCAAATATTGTGAAAGTAAAAAAGATGGCTTTTAGGTAATATAAGCAGACACAAAATAATGAAGACAATTAGATATATCTTGTTAGACAGAAGGAGACTTATGGTGCCCATACACTTGTGCGATTGCATTCGACGCGATATAGGGCCCGATTTGCCTTGAAGCTCACCTTGAGATAAATCGCACCGAAAGTGCATCTTTTGTGCATTCGATGCGCATACAATCCTGCGATTTATTGCATGCCCCTTACGACCAGAAATCGGGTGGTATCGGATGATCGAATGTGAGCACATCGCATGCTGACCAAAGCACACCAGATTTATCTGCAGGATTTCTGAAAATTTAAAATGAGGGCTGGTCTATCTGGGGGATATATAAACAAGCAGCCAAGTCTGTGCACTTCTGTTTGCTTTGTGACTAGAGAAGTTTGGTTTATACCTGCTGCCAGTGGCGTAACTACTGCCCCCGCAGTCCTCGCGGTGGCTTGGGGGCGAGGGGCTGCGGGGGCGCCACTGATTACAGCAGACTGACATGCGGACGAGCGCCCGCATGTCAGTCTGCTTTCTCCTTCCCGCCGCCGCTTGTTGGAGGGACACGGACGGCACAGCGTGTGCCTCTCCTGTGTCCCTCCTGCATCATCCCTGGCGGCCGCGGGTCTAATAGGGGGAAGTGCCATCCGTGAGCTCTAATTGGCTCACGGACGGCACTTCCCCCTATTAGACCCGCGGCCGCCGGAGATGATGCAGCAGGAGGGACACAGGAGTGGCGATCTGTGCCCTCCGTGTTCCTCCAATAAGCGGCGGCGGCGGCACTGGGGGGAATATCTGGCACTGGGGGGGGGATGTCTGGCACTGGGGCATATATGGCACTGGGGGGGAGATGTCTGGCACTAGGGGGGATATCTGGCACTGGGGCATATATGGCACTGGGGGGGATATCTGGCACTGGGGGGGGGGATGTCTGGCACTGGGGGGGATATCTAGCACTGGGGGGGGATGTCTGGCACTGGGGCATATATGGCACTGGGGGGGAGATGTCTGGTACTAGGGGGGATATCTGGCACTGGGGCATATATGGCACTGGGGGGGGATATCTGGCACTGGGGGGGGGGTGTCTGGCACTGGGGGGGATATCTGGCACTGGGGGGGGGATGTCTGGCACTGGGGCATATATGGCACTGGGGGGGGTGTCTGGCACTGGGGCATATATGGCACTGGGGGGGGGATGTCTGGCACTGGGGGGGATATCTGGCACTGGGGGGGGGATGTCTGGCACTGGGGCATATATGGCACTGGGGGGGGGGGATGTCTGGCACTAGGGGGGATATCTGGCACTGGGGGAATATCTGGCACTGGGGGCATATGTGGCACTGGGGGGGAATATATGGCACTGGCGGCATATCTGGCACGGGGGGAATATCTGGCACAGGGGGCATATGTGGCACTGGGGGGGAATATCTGGCACTGGGGGCATATGTGGCACTGGGGGGGGGGTATATGTGTACCTGGCACATGGGGGGGGGCTATATTTGGCACCGGGGGCATGTGAGTACCTGGCACCGTGGGGGAATATCTGGCACTGGGGTCATATGTGGCACTGGGAGCACAGCCCTAGCAACAAGGACTACCTCCTAGCAACGAGCATGACACCCAGTGCATGAAACACCTGACAACGAGCATGACACCCAGTGCATGAAACACCTGGCAACGAGCATGACACCCAGTGCATGCAACCCCTGACAACGAGAAGGTAATTGAAAAGTAATTAGAAGCCTTACTGTAGGACTTAATGTGTAATGGGCATTACGGTGTGTGGCATAATGTATCACGGACATTGCGGTGTGTGTCATAATGTGTCACAGGCATTACGGTGTATGGTATACTATATCGCGGGCATTGTGATATGTGGTATAATGTCTCAGGGTCATTGCAGTGTGTGGCATAATGTATCACGGACATTGCGGTGTGTGTCATAATGTGTCAGGCATTACGGTGTGTGGTATACTATATCACGGGCATTGTGGTATGTG
The DNA here is from genome assembly GCF_028390025.1 of Pseudophryne corroboree. NCBI lineage: Eukaryota > Metazoa > Chordata > Amphibia > Anura > Myobatrachidae > Pseudophryne > Pseudophryne corroboree. The sequence goes on along the minus strand of NC_086448.1, from coordinate 142,365,438 downwards.
GTATAATGTCTCAGGGTCATTGCAGTGTGGCATAATACATAACGGCATTGCGGTGTGTGGCATAGGGTATAACGGGCAGGGCATTGCGGTATGTGTCACAGGCATTACGGTGTATGGTATACTATATCACGGGCATTGTGGTATAATGTCTCAAGGTCATTGCGGTGTGTCTCATAATGTGTCACAGGCATTGTATGTGCTATAATGTATCAGGGGCATTGCAGTGTGTAGCATAATGTATAACGGGCATTGCGATTCCTGTCATAATGTGTCGGGGGCATTACGGTGTGTGGCATAATGTGTCACAGGCATTACGGTGTGTGGCATAATGTGTCACAGGCATTACGGTGTGTGGCATAATGTGTCGGGGGCATTATGGTGTGTGGCATAATGTGTCATGTGCATTATTGTGTGTGGAATAATGTCTAAGGGCCATTGCAGTATGTGGCATAATGTATACTGGGCATTACTATAAGGAGGAAAAATGACAAATAATGTAAGGGGCATGAATCAGGATTATTCTTCTTTCCTGTGGTGGCTAACGTCTGGGCGTGCAGGTTGCAAAACTGGGGTATAAGGTAGTCTTTTCCTGCAATACCACGCCCCTTTATGAGAAACCACGCCCATTCCAACAAAACCACGCCCCTTTTTTGCGCGCATATTTATCCCTTTCTTGCTCCCAATTATGCGGCGGGTGGGGGGGGGGGGGGGGCGCCAAAGAATTTTTTGGCTTGGGGGAGAAAAATTTCTAGTTACGCCACTGCCTGCTGCTCATTCCACATTGCTAGCTACCATACACTGATTTGTTCTGCTTGCATTACAAAGTGTTTCTATTTCTATACTGCTGTGTGGCTTGCATGTGTTACTCTGTGCTGAACATGAGGGGAGACAGGGAGAGAGCCCAGCAAAGGCAGAAAGAGAGAGATTTTGCTGGACCAAGGAGTGGCTGCTTAAGCGGCCTACTCGTTCCTACATGCCCCTCCTGGGTGAGATCAGGGACAACCGGGATGACTACCGCATCTTCCTGCACATGCACGAAACACCTCCCAGGAGCTGCTGCGTCTGGTGACCCCCCCTCATACAGAAGCGGGATACCAAATAACGGGTTCTTATCCCTGCTGAGGAGAGGCTCGTGGCCACTCTGCGGTTCCTTGCTACTGGACTGTCGTTTGAGGAGCTGAAGTTTGGGACCCGTATCTCTGCGCAGGCTTTGGTACACATCATGGTGGTCATTCCGACTTGTTCGCTCGGTAAATTTCATCACATCGCAGCGATTTTCCAATTAGTGCGCATGCGCAATGTTCACACTTCGACTGCGCCAAGTAAATTTGCTAAGGAGTTAGGAATTTTACTCACGGCTTTTTCATCGTTTAGGCGATCGTAATGTGATTGACAGGAAATGGGTGTTACTGGGCGGAAACACAGCGTTTAATGGGCGTGTGGGGAAAAACGCTACCGTTTCCGGAAAAAACGCAGGAGTGGCTGAAGAAACGGGGGAGTGTGTGGGCGAACGCTGGGAGTGTTTGTGACGTCAAACCAGGAACGACAAGCACTGAACTGATCGCACTGGCAGAGTAAGTCTCGAGCTACTCAGAAACTGCACAGAGATGTCTTATCGCAATATTGCGAATCTTTCGTTCGCAATTTTAAGATGCTAAGATACACTCCCAGAGGGCGGCGGCTTAGCGTGTGCAATGCTGCTAAAAGCAGCTTGCGAGCGAACAACTCGGAATGACCACCCATATCTGAATCCTGCAAGTCTATTATTAAAGTGCTTCAGTACAAGTACTGCAAGGTAAGAAAATGACACCACACATTGCTTGTCGTGTAACAAAATGTTTTATTTTGCAAACTGAATTTTGTAGAAAAAATGTGCTTTTTATTTCAAGACATCATTTTATTAAATATGTGGCCAACATGGTTAATTGTTAGCAAACAGTATACATTTTCATAATGCAGCACATGTGCATCATTACATTTATGAAATAAAATAAAAAAGCTATATATAGCGACAAATGTGGTGCATTATGATACTACGCCATAAAGTGGCACCGCATCCAGGGGCACAATGCACACATGGGGTAGGAAGATGGGTCCCCCGGTACCATCAACCTGCACCAAGTTGCATGTGTGCATTGTGGCCCTGGAAACGGTGCCACTCAATGCCGTAGTATCACAATCAGGGCCGGTTCTTGCCCTTGTGGCGCCCCGGGCAAAATATAGGGGCGTGGCTTAATACAGGGCGTGGTCAGTCACGCCCCCATTTGTAGCGCCGCTGAAAGGAAATAAAAAAAAAAAAAGTATACTAACTATACCCCGCTCCTGATTCCAGACCTGCAGACCTCCGCCGGCGCCGCTCTTCTCCTCGAATCTATGGGAGAGACGTCAGTCATGACGTCTCTCCTATAGCACAGCATAGGCACTAGAGGTCAATTATGACCCCTAGTGTCTGTGTCACAATGCTGTGCGGTGCGCGATGATGTCATCGCGCACAGCAAAGGCCCTCTCCATGAAGGGAAACTAGACGCTTAGCGTCTGATTCCCTTCACAGCAGGGGGGGGATCAGCTCCACGAAGGGAAACTAGACGCGTAGCGTCTGGTTCCCTTCTCACAGCGGGAGGGGGGGGGGGGACAGCAGTGATGCACTGACACCTGTTTTGGTTTTCAATAGATTCCTGACCAGTGTCATGAGCTCCTGAGCTCTCTCTATCGGGAGATAAACCCTTTTATGTTCTGTGTCTAGGATCATGCCTAGGCGAGGCAGATGAGCTGTAGAAACCAACTGCGACTTTGGAATATATAGAATCCAGTCGTGTTGCCGTTTCACTTCCAGAGAAAGTGATACGCTGTCCAGCAACTGCTCTCATGATCTCGCTTTTATGAGGAGATCATCCAAGTATGTGATAATAGTGACACCTTGCTTCCGCAGGAGCACCATCATATCCGCCAATACCTTGGTGAAATTGGTAATGACAATCCCGTACCGCAATTCTGAGGTACGCCTGATAAGGTGGATAAATGGGGACATGAAGGTATGCATCCCTTATGTCCCGATTCACGATAAAGTCTCCCCCTTTTCAGGCTTGCAATGACCGCTCTTAGCGATTCCATCTTGAACTTGAACCTTTTCAGGTATATGTTCAGGGATTTTAATTCAATATGGGTCTAATCGAACCATCTGGTTTCGGGATTACAACATGGTCGAATAATAACACCCTCTTGTTGAAGGAGGGGAACCTTGACCACCACCTGTTGAAGATACAATTTGCGAATTGCAGTTAACACTGGCTCCCTCTCTTGGGGGGAAGCCCGCCGGGTCATCGGTGAGGGGGCATCTTCTCACAGTCCAGCCTGTATCCCTGCAACACAATTTCTATTGCCCAGGGATCTAACAGGGAGTGAACCCACTTGTGGCTGAACTTACGAAGGCGTGTCCCCACCGGGCCTAGCTCCGCCTGTGGAGCCCCAGCGATATGCGGTGGATTTTTGTAGAGGCCGGGGAGGACTTCTGTTCCTGGGGACTAGCTGTGTTGTACAGCTTCTTTCCTCTGCCCCCAGCTCTGACAAGAAAGGACGCACCTCAGACTTTCTTGTTTCTTTATTCGAAAAGCTGCATTTAATAATGTCGTGCTTTCCTAGGCTGTGCAGGAATATAGGGCAAACTAGCAGAATTACCAACTATAGCTGTGGAGACCAGGCCCGAGAACCTCTCTCCACACAATCCTCAGCCTTCCATATGCCTCTTAAGTCGGCATCATCTGTCCAATGTATATTCTACAGGACACGTTAAGCAGAAATCGACATAGCTTTGACTCTAGGACCCAGTATACTCATGTCCCTTTGGGCATGCTTTATAATTATATATCTATCACTTAAGACAGCATCTTAATTTATTTATATGCATACTAGGGTCTCAATTACTGCTGATAAGGTACCTGTCCACGCTGCCACAGCGCTATAAACCCATGCCGACACAATCGCCGGTCTGGGTAGTATGCTAGAATGTGCACACTATCTGCAGGATCCCTGAGAATAGCTAGTGCAAACAGGACACCCAAGTGGAAGATTCTCAACACATCCTGGCCCTAGTGGGGAAAGGATACAGACTGAGAATTCTCTTGTGGGAGCTGCCGTCTCTTGTCTGGAGATTCCCGCTCTTTTTCCTCATGTGTACTCTCGTGTCAGGGACAGATGAGTCATCAGTGATATGCAAATCATCTTTTATTCCAATAATCATATATTGAATATCTTTTAGCCCTCTTGGCTGTAACTTTGCATTATCATAGTCGACACTGGAGTCAAACTCCGTGTCGATACCAGTGTTTGTTATTTTGGATAGTGAGCATAGAGAGACTCTGAAGGTCTCTGTGACATAGGGACAGACCAGGGTAGATTTCCTTTCTGTTCCCTAACCTTTTGTGCGTTAATTTTACCTCAGCACTTACACATATCCAAACAGGTGTCGGCGTTGTCGACGGAGACACCCTCTCACACACATATCCGCTCTATCACCACCTTAGAGGAGCCTTTTACCTCAGACATGTCGACACACGCGTACCGACACACCACACACACAGGGGATGCTCTATTTGAAGACAGTTCCCCCACCAGGCCCTTTGGAGAGACAGAGAGAGAGTATGCCAGCACACACCCCAGCGCTATATAACCCAGGGATTACACTACAACTCAGTGTTTACCCAGTAGCTGCTGTATACACAAATTTTGCGCCTAAATTTATGTGCCCCCCCCCTCTTTTCACCCTTTGTGTACCAGGATACTGCAGGGGAGAGCCTGGGGAGCTTCCTTCCAGCTGAGCTGTGAAGAGAAAATGGCGCCGGTGTGCTGAGGAAGAAGGCCCGGCCCCCTCAGCGGCGGGCTTCTGTCCTTTTATGTACTTTAATGGCGGGGATTTTTACACATATACAGTACTAGACTGTATTATGTGTGTTTTTATTGCCAAAAGATAATCTAATTGCTGCCCAGGGCGCCCCCCCCCCCCCAGCGCCCGGCACCCACCAGTGACCGGAGTGTGTGGTGTGCTGTGGGAGAATGAAGACAGGAGTCTTCAGCCGCCATTTTCGTTGTGTCTTCTGTCTTCTGGCTCTGCAAGGGGGACGGCGGCGCGGCTCCAGGAACGGACGATCGAGGTCGGGCCCTGTGTTTGATCCCTCTAGAGCTAATGGTGTCCAGTAGCCTTAGAAGCACAAGCTAGCTGCAAGCAGGTAGGTTTGCTTCTCTCCCCTCAGTCTCTCGTAGCAGTGAGTCTGTTGCCAGCAGATCTCACTGAAAATAAAAAACCTAACAAATACTTTCTTTTCTAGCAAACTCAGGAGAGCCCACTAGGTGTATCCAGCTCTGGCCGGGCACAGATTCTAACTGAGGTCTGGAGGAGGGGCATAGAGGGAGGAGCCAGTGCACACCAGAGAGTACCTAATCTTTCTTTTAGTGTGCCCAGTCTCCTGCGGAGCCCGTCTATTCCCCATGGTCCTTACGGAGTTCCCAGCATCCACTAGGACGTCAGAGAAATAGTGTATTCCTGTTACAATATTACATTCAATATCAGAATATCTCAACACTTCAGTGGGTTTATATGGTTGTACCACCACCTCTCACATAACCAGTATTGTTGGGGTTGCCCCTTTACAATACACTCACAGCTAAATGCTGTTATATGAGCCCTTCAAAGTGGACGGTGGGCCCATCTGTACCTTGAAAAAGATCCCAGTGAGGATCAAAATGCGTTGGTGGACTTCCAGTTTTATGGTGCATATACCTGGAGGAGGGTGAGATACATTTTCCTATATTTGGATCATCTTTAACAGTAGGGAAAAGCCTCCCCTATCTGGATAGAAAGTACACTTTTTAATTACATTTTATGGACTGAGTTGTATGGACTGCTTCCAAGCTTGGAAATAATTTTTTATGTTTTATTTTTGTGGAATAAATCTGACGTTTTATTTGTACATCGGTGGACGTATTCTATAATAAAATTGGAACCCACGGTGGATTTATTAAGGAGAAACGCCCAGAGTGTTTTTTATATGCGAAAACAACAAGTGGATCACAGTGAGTGGATTGCAGAGGGAGCAACCCAGACGTATTTATTCTTGTGGTGACGGGAGTCAACAAAAAGGCACTTTGAAGGGCTCATATAACAGCGTTCAGCTGTGAGTGTATTGTAAAGGGGTCAACCCCAACAATATTGGTTATGTAAGAGGTGGTGGTACAACCATATAAACCCACTGAATTGTTGAGATATTCTGATATTGAATATAATATTGTAACAGGAATACACTATTTCTGTTGGGTTTTTTTTCTCTTCTTTTATGTATTATTAAATCAATATCTACGAGGACAACGAGAAGCAACATTTTAGAGGGGAGTAAAGTTATATTATACTTAGCGCCGTCTTATATCCAATCAATCCCTTTTTTTTCTTGTCCTTTACAGATAGCTGACCGGTTGGCTGACATTGGGGGTCATTCTGACCGGATCATATGCTAGCTATTTTTTGCAACGCTGTGATCAGGTCAAAACTCAGCAAAACTGCGCATGCGTATCCATTGCAATGCGCAGGCATGTCGTACAGGTACAAAGCGGATCGATGCTGGGCGATGGATTTAACGAAGAATCCATTCGCACATCCGATCGCAAGAAGATTGACAGGAAAAAGGAGATTATGGGTGTCAACTGGTCGTTTTCAGGGAGTGGTTGGAAAATCGCAGGCGTGCCCAAGCGTTTCCAGGGCGGGTGTCTAACGTCAATTCCGGGACATGATCGCAGCGACTAAGTAAGTTCAGACCTACTCAGAAACTGCACAAACTGTTTTTGTACCGCTGGGCTGCACAAGCATTCGCACACTTACAAAGCAAAAAAAAACTCCCCCAGTAGGCGGCGACTATCTGATCGCAGCGCTGCAAAAAATTGCTAGCGAACGATCAACTCGGAATGACCCCCATTCTCTCTTAAAATTTTCTCTCTGTTTTGCCTATATACTGTAACCGAGACCGCATGGGCAAATAATTTGATATACTACAAAATTAGAATTGCGATTGAATTGACATTTTATGGGTATTTTTTGTCCCGTGTGTGGATGGTTGAAAGAATCTACTGTTAAAAGGTATTGACATGTTACACACGAGCATTTGATAAAGCCAATTTTTTTTGCTCCTCATAGAAATGTAAATTTCCCTTTAGACACCTTATTTAATTTGACAACATCAGTCTTTTCTAACATATCACGCAGATGTTTGCCCCGTGAATAACACGGCATTGAGGTGAGTATCCCTCAGATTAAGGTTATGATCTGTTTCTATAATAGGCCAATGTTTTTTTGAAAAAGAACTGATATCTGCTGATCTTACATTACATTTATTAACATAAGGCAAACACCGACGGTCCTCGTTAGTTTTTTTTACTATTTTAGTTTGTATCTTTCTGGTAATTGGTCTAACAACGTTCTATTTTAAGTAGATGATGTGAGAACAATGGGGGTAATTCTGAGTATCCAATGTCATGGAGAAGTATAGCCGCTCTGTACAATTATGTATGATAGTAATACATTTATATATGGTTTAAATGAGAATTGCCCCAGTGTCGTCCACAGATGATATGATATAATAGCAGAGGTGACGATGAAGGCGGCACTTATATGGACTTTCAAATATAATAATGCAAACTGCAGCAGCAAATACTGTAGATTCTAATGTTTCAGAAGTTTTAGTCCATCTTCAGAGAACAATCACTGGGGGTAATTCCAAGTTGATCGCAGCAGGAATTTAGTTAGCAAATGGGCAAAACCATGTGCACTGCAGGGGAGGCAGATATAACATGTGCAGAGAGCGTTAGATTTGGGTTGGGTGTGTTCAATCTGCAATCTAATTTGCAGTGTAAAAATAAAGCAGCCAGTATTTACCCTGCACAGAAACAAAATAACCCACCCAAATCTAACGCTCTCTGCACATGTTATATCTGCTTCACCTGCAGTGCACATGGTTTTGCCCAATTGCTAACTAAATTCCTGCTGCGATCAACTTGGAATTACCCCCACTACTAAGTGAAAGGAGCTTACCTAAAAAGATCCCAGCACCAGTTAGAATGAAACATTTGAATCTATTTTCTGTTGCAGTTTGCATTATTATATTTGAAAGTCTGTATGACTGCTGTCTTCATCGTCACCTCTGCTATATATATATATGGATACACAAATCCGGCACTCTGAGCCTGAGGACAGTGTTACCTCCTAGAAACTTGCTGGTGTGCCATCCAAGAGAAAATTTCCCATAGATATCAAAAAACACAGGCGGCACTCCCAGACTTGTAAAGGTGAAACCGCCTGTGTTTTTATATATATATATATATATATATATATATTTATTTATTTTCGTAGGCTGATAGTAGACTGATAGTAGTCACCTATTGTGTTAGGCACATATTGCACCATCTTTGTGCAGGCACAGGTGGAACTATTGCTGCCTGTGCTACACCACCTTTCCCACCACCTACTTGAATACCTTTCGCCTATCAATCACTGCTGTATACAGAACATCTTACCTACTACTACTCACAAATACCATCCCTCAAATGCTGAAATACCCCTCCTTCACCATTACTCCATGACCCCATACTAAAGCCACTGAGATATCCCTAACTCACCATCACTCCCTAACCCCATATTTTACCATCTTTAGCTCATCTCACAACCACTCCCTGACCTTGTAACTGACACACTGATATACCTCTTGCTCATCATCCTGACCTGACCACACAGTGGACACACAAATACCTCTCACTCACATCATGCCCTGACCACATAACAGGCACACAAATACCCCTCACTCACCATCATGCCCTAACCACACAGCAGACACACAAATACCCCTCACTTACATAATGCCCTGACCACATAACAGGCACACAAATACCCCTCACTCACCATCATGCCCTAACCACACAGCAGACACACAAATACCCCTCACTCACATCATGCCCTGACCACATAACAGGCACACAAATACCCCTCACTCACATCATGCCCTAACCACACAGCAGACACACAAATACCCCTCACTAACATGCCCTGACCACACAACAGGCACACAAATACCCCTCACTCACCATCATGCCCTAACCACACAGCAGACACACAAATACCCCTCACTCACATCATGCCCTGACCACATAACAGGCACACAAATACCCCTCACTCACCATCATGCCCTAACCACACAGCAGACACACAAATACCCCTCACTCACATCATGCCCTGACCACATAACAGGCACACAAATACCCCTCACTCACATCATGCCCTAACCACACAGCAGACACACAAATACCCCTCACTCACATCATGCCCTGACCACATAACAGGCACACAAATACCCCTCACTCACCATCATGCCCTAACCACACAGCAGACACACAAATACCCCTCACTCACATCATGCCCTGACCACATAACAGGCACACAAATACCCCTCACTCACATCATGCTCTAACCACACAGCAGACACACAAATACCCCTCACTCACATCATGCCCTGACCACATAACAGGCACACAAATACCCCTCACTCACCATCATGCCCGAACCACATAGCAGACACACAAATACCCCTCACTCACATCATGCCCTGACCACATAACAGGCACACAATACCCCTCACTCACCATCATGCCCTAACCACACAGCAGACACACAAATACCCCTCACTCACATCATGCCCTAACCACACAGCAGACACACAAATACCCCTCACTCACATCATGCCCTGACCACATAACAGGCACACAAATACCCCTCACTCACATCATGCCCTAACCACACAGCAGACACACAAATACCCCTCACTCACATCATGCCCTGACCAAATAACAGGCACACAAATACCCCTCACTCACATCATGCCCTAACCACACAGCAGACACACAAATACCCCTCACTCACATCATGCCCTGACCACATAACAGGCACACAAATACCCCTCACTCACATCATGCCCTAACCACACAGCAGACACACAAATACCCCTCACTCACATCATGCCCTGACCACATAACAGGCACACAAATACCCCTCACTCACATCATGCCCTAACCACACAGCAGACACACAAATACCCCTCACTCACATCATGCCCTAACCACACAGCAGACACACAAATACCCCTCACTCACATCATGCCCTGACCACACAGCAGACACATAAATACCCCTCACTCCCATCATGCCCTGACCACACAGCAGACACACAAATACCCCTCACTCACATCATGCCCTGACCACATAACACACACACACACACACACACACACACACACACACACACACACACACACACACAAAAACACGCTTTCCAAGATCTGATAAAAATATAAAACACCAACAGGAAATTGTATAGCATTTTAATTTCTGAAATTACCCCACTGGACCTCTCAGTGGTCCAGTTATTATTAATTCCTCCTCCTACCGTATATAGTACGCAGAAACTTCTTAGCTTTAGCTGTTGCTGTTATCCAACACTGGCCTGGGACACAGAAGTAGCCCAATTTAATAGAGGAGAGTGTGTGTGTGGGGGGGGGGGGGGGGGGGGGGAGAGGGTGTGTGTGTGTGTGTGTGTGTGTGTGTGGGGGGGGGTTTAGAAAAAGCAAAAAAAAAAATGGCACAAACACAGTATATAGAAATACACATAGAATATCCTATATAATAAAAGGCTAACGCTGCTCCTAACCTTTATTGGAGGATCCATGCTGCAAGCCACTACATGGTGCCTGACGGAGCAATTCCCCTTTGATCTGTATTGTGCTGCCCTCTCTGTATGTTATTTATTACCAGTTATTTATATAGCGCACACATATTCTGCATCGCTTTACAAAGAATATTTGCTCATTCACATCAGTCCCTGCCCCAGTGGAGTTAATAATCTATATTCCCTATCACATGTACACACGTTCACGCTAGGGTTAATTTTGTTGGGAGCCAATTAACCTATCAGTATATTTTTGGATTGTGGGAGGAAACCAGAGTTCCAGGGGGAAACACACACAAGTATGGGGAGAATATACAAACTCCGCACAGTTGGTGCCATGGTGGGAATCGAACCCATGACCTCAGTGCTGTGAGGCAGTAATGCTAACCATTACACCATCCATACTGCCCTGTATGTCCTGTGTCATGTTCCTGACATCATCTGCATGTTATGTATTGTGTTCCCGACATCATCTGTATGCTCTGTATTGTGCTATTCCCTCATCTGAATGTACTGTGTTGTGTCCCCAATAAAAACTGGGGAAAAAACTGACTGCCTAAATATTGTTGGTATATATCTGCCTACTGAGAAAATTGATGAGGATTCTCTTTATACAAATAAAACAATATTTATTATCCTGAACACATTTTTAAAGCCTTCACAGAATTCAGACATGTATAAAAACACATACAGTGCATAGCAAAGCCCTTTTTGGCTAAATTAGCTGGTTCATATAGGGTGTAAATTTGTTTCACCCATTGTAGGAAAAATATAGCAGTTCATACAAAAAATCCACATGTATAATGCAAAGGAATAATATAGGATAAGTTACCAGACCACGTTTAGAATTTAGATCATTAGTTGTAGACTCTTAGATGGAAATCGTCTCTTAAGTTAGCAAGTTCAGGTTCAGGCCGGCCACATCAGCATCTGAGACGCTGATGGATTATTGCCCCGCCAAGCAAATCAGTTAATGAGCTTAAGAGTCCAGGATGAGGATATCCCCAATGTATTGTTGTCTTGCACACACCTCCGGCCGTAGTAGTACCCCACTTCAAGCAGGTTTGGTAGCACTCAGGAAGCTTAGGTAGGTATAGTGATCTCCAACAGATACGTATCTGTGGGGAAACCTTCATCCTGGCTCATCAACCTATTTACTCAGCAGTGCAACAATCCACAAGCGAGTTTGGTGCCAGTGTAGCTGGCAGTGGATTTTTTGTATGAACTGTTATTAAAATATATTTTGCTATAATGGGTAAAACCATTTATACTCTATCTGAATAAGCAAATTTAGATAAAAGGGGCTTTGATATTTGTGTTTTTATATAAATTTATGTCTGGTGATTTTTGTACAGGTTTTATGTGTTCAGGATATTTATTTATTTTTTGTATAAAGAGGAGACTTCTATCAATTTTATCAATAGGAAAATATATAACCACAATAATTTGCACAATTTCCCCCCTTTTTTTATTGTGTATTGTGTAGAGCAGGCATGTCCAAACTGCAGCCCTCCAGCTGTTGAGAAACTACACATCCTAGCATGCCATGAAACAACTTTAGCATTCTCCGACAGCAAAACTGTGTCAAGGCATGCTGGGATATGTAGTTTCACAACAGCTGGAGGGCCGCAGTTTGGACATGCCTGGTGTAGCTGCAGTCTAAATGTCATTATATAACAATTTACTATTTTAATATAAGCATACTCTATAGCACCAGGAGTAGGTGCTACTAGTGAGGAGTAATTGTTTGCTCTTGATTTCTGTGTTGTGCCCCCCCCCCCTTGTGTCCACTATTACGCCCCCATGTACATTATTATGCCCCCCTCTGTGTCCACTATTATGCCCCCTTCTGTGTCCACTATTATGCCCCCATGTTCACTACTATACGCCCCCTCTGTGTCCATTATTATGCGCACCCTCTGTTTCCATTGTTATGCCCCCCTGTTTCCATTATTATGCCACCCCTGTATCCATTATTATGCCCCCTCTGTATCTATTATTATACCCCTCTCGGTTTCTGTTATTAGGCCACCACTCTGTACATTATTATGCCCCCATCTCTGTCCATTATTAGTCCTCCGGGTGTCCATTATTATGGGGATACAGTCAATTTGCCAACAACCAAAATACCAACAGTCAAAAGACAGACAGTAATTGACAATCAAAATCCCGACAAGTTCAAAATCCCAAAAAAGGAAGAAGTTTGAGGAAGGCCGCACAGGAAAAAAACTGTAAAATATATAGTTACCCCAGAAATAACTGACACTCTCGGGATATTCTTTCCCTTAATTGGTCAATTGTGTACCTACACCAGATTGGTATTATTGGTAACAAAGATTTTGACGGTCAGTGGTGCTACCAAGGGTATGGAAACATGTATCAAAAAAAAGGGGGCTTACAGAGAAGACAAAGATGACCCTGGTAGGGAGCACTCTTATCTGAGGTAACACAAGGATTTTTTATATTAAATGGAACAATCATAAAATTACAAATTTTATTCGGTATGCCTTAAAAAATTATTATTTTTTATTTTTTATATAAATCTACAAAAACCTGTGTGAATTCATTAATAAATATGTGATCATAGACGAAAATATGTTAGAGAGTATATGTATTCTTTTCTAAATGGCCTCAGCCAAAAACATAGAATATATTGAGGTCCGTATGTGTAATATTTCCCTTAACACAATGTGTTAGGAGATGAAGTGTATTTAAAAATTAAATAGTGTGACCATCATCTTATCAGTTATATAGCCCATAAATAGATTTCACAGGGCAATTGGTTTGAATCATAGGTCACTGGTTGGTTATTTTGATTGGGTCACCTGTACAACAGTACGGGTCCCTATTGTCAGCGAGAAGTATCTGTGGGGCTGTTAGTGGTGGACATAAACATATTATCCACCAGCCATGTAATACCGCCACCTATGTGAAAGAATGATTGGTTAATATTCACATGTATACTGAATGCAGGGGTATGCGACCCTAATGCTTTTACACATTAGCTCAAAGACGACACAATTGCTCAGTATCGATTAATCACTTGAAAGCAGGAGCGGAGCATTTTATCTGCAATGTACAATAATCTTTCAATATCTCAAAAAACTGTACATAAATCTCCAATGCGGTATATTCCTGAATGAGTGATATCCTTATCGTACTTTAACAGTGATGTGAGGCACATATATCCCATTCAATTTCTCAAAAAACTTAGCATTGGTCTCTAATGCAGTACAATCCTGAAAAATAAATTTTCTTTATCAAGTTTAAACAATGGTATGAGGTACATGTGTATTTCAATTTCTCTGTATTATTTTACAGAAATACAGAGTTCATACAATGAATATTGAAAATATGATTAAGATCGTATTTGAGGTATGAGGCGCAAGAACCTCAATTTCTCAAGAATTGTCAGGCAATTCTAATACCAATTCTTTAGCCACTGGATAGAGATGTATACAGTGGCCATGTTACAGGTATGACTACCCTTCTGCTGTTCTCCCGTCTTGCCAAACGGTATAGGACGAGGAATGAGAGAGGGTAAGTGCACCCAACTTGGCCAGAAGGAAGAAAGAGGAGGTATCAAGCAGAGAGACTTGTGGCAAGTGCTCTCTGATGCCTCGTAACAGGCAGTGCAGAGACTTAAACCTGCACGTAAGTCTCTAATGCGGTACGCTCCTGAAAGTTAATTTCCTTATTGTGCTTTGGTAAAGGTATAAGACATGTATATCTTTCAATTTTTTAAAGAACTGTACATAAGTTTCCAAAGTGATGAACTCATAAAGGATTACTTCCTAGTCGTGCTTATAACAGCGATATAAAGCACATATATCTCAGGAATACAAAATACCATGAATATTGGAAGATTTGATTAAGATCGTATTAGAGATATGAGGCACAGATACCTCAATTACTCACAAGTTGTCAGGCAGTTTTAATACCTGATCTTTAGGCACTAGATAGAGATATATACAGTGGCCATGATACAGGTATGACTACCCTTCTGCTGTTCTCCCGTCTTGCCAAACGGTATAGGACGAGGAATGAGAGAGGGTAAGTGCACCCAACTTGGCCAGAAGGAAGAAAGAGGAGGTATCAAGCAGAGGGACTTGTGGCAGGTGCTCCCTGATGCCTTATGACAAGCAGTGCAGAGAATTTAACCTGCATGTAAGTCTCTAGTGCGGTACACTCCTGAAAGTTCCTTGTTGTACTTTCAGATAAGGTATGAGGCATATATATCTTTTAATTTCTCAAGGAACTGTACATAAATTTCCAATGTGATATACTCATAAATGATTACTTTCCTTGTTGTGCTTTTAACAGTGATTTGAAGCACATATATCTCTTTAAATTTCTAAAAGGCCTGCACTTGATCCCTATGGCAATACACTCCTGAATTGTTGATTTTCTTAATTTGTTTTAACAGAGGTATGTGGCACATAGATTTCATCAATTTCTCAATAATTGTCAGACAATGACTACCATATTTACCCAGTATTTTGAATCTAATTGAGGTTATGAATTAAGCACCTTACATGTAGAGATGAGCGGGTTCGGTTTCTTTGAATCCGAACCCGCACGAACTTCACTTTTTTTTTCACGGGTCCGAGCGACTCGGATCTTCCCGCCTTGCTCGGTTAACCCGAGCGCGCCCGAACGTCATCATGACGCTGTCGGATTCTCGCGAGACTCGGATTCTATATAAGGAGCCGCGCGTCGCCGCCATTTTCACACGTGCATTGAGATTGATAGGGAGAGGACGTGGCTGGCGTCCTCTCCATTAGAATAGATTAGAAGAGAGAGAGAGAGAGAGAGATTGTGCAGACAGAGTTTACCACAGTGACCAGTGCAGTTGTTGTTAAGTTAACTTTTATTTAATATATCCGTTCTCTGCTATATCCGTTCTCTGCCTGAAAAAAACGATACACAGCAGTCACACAGTGTGACTCAGTCTGTGTGCACTCAGCTCAGCCCAGTGTGCTGCACATCAATGTATAAAAGCTTATAATAATTGTGGGGGAGACTGGGGAGCACTGCAGGTTGTTATAGCAGGAGCCAGGAGTACATAATATTATATTAATTTAAAATTAAACAGTGCACACTTTTGCTGCAGGAGTGCCACTGCCAGTGTGACTAGTGGTGACCAGTGCCTGACCACCAGTATAGTAGTATATTGTTGTATACTATCTCTTTATCAACCAGTCTATATTAGCAGCAGACACAGTACAGTGCGGTAGTTCACGGCTGTGGCTACCTCTGTGTCGGCAGTCGGCACTCGGCAGGCAGTCCGTCCATCCATCCATAATTGTATAATTATATACCACCTAACCGTGGTATTTTTTTTTCTTTCTTTATACCGTCGTCATAGTCATACTAGTTGTTACGAGTATACTACTATCTCTTTATCAACCAGTGTACAGTGCGGTAGTTCACGGCTGTGGCTACCTCTGTGTCGGCAGTCGGCAGGCAGTCCGTCCATCCATAATTGTATTATTATAATATATACCACCTAACCGTGGTTTTTTTTTCATTCTTTATACCGTCATAGTGTCATACTAGTTGTTACGAGTATACTACTATCTCTTTATCAACCAGTGTACAGTGCGGTAGTTCACGGCTGTGGCTACCTCTGTGTCGGCAGTCGGCAGGCAGTCCGTCCATCCATAATTGTATTATAATATATACCACCTAACCGTGGTTTTTTTTTCATTCTTTATACCGTCATAGTGTCATACTAGTTGTTACGAGTATACTACTATCTCTTTATCAACCAGTGTACAGTGCGGTAGTTCACGGCTGTGGCTACCTCTGTGTCGGCAGTCGGCAGGCAGTCCGTCCATCCATAATTGTATTATAATATATACCACCTAACCGTGGTTTTTTTTTCATTCTTTATACCGTCATAGTCAGTCATACTAGTTGTTACGAGTATACTACTATCTCTTTATCAACCAGTGTACAGTGCGGTAGTTCACGGCTGTGGCTACCTCTGTGTCGGCACTCGGCAGGCAGTCCGTCCATCCATAATTGTATTATAATATATACCACCTAACCGTGGTTTTTTTTTCATTCTTTATACCGTCATAGTCAGTCATACTAGTTGTTACGAGTATACTACTATCTCTTTATCAACCAGTGTACAGTGCGGTAGTTCACGGCTGTGGCTACCTCTGTGTCGGCAGTCGGCAGGCAGTCCGTCCATCCATAATTGTATTATAATATATACCACCTAACCGTGGTTTTTTTTTCATTCTTTATACCGTCATAGTCAGTCATACTAGTTGTTACGAGTATACTACTATCTCTTTATCAACCAGTGTACAGTGCGGTAGTTCACGGCTGTGGCTACCTCTGTGTCGGAACTCGGCAGGCAGTCCGTCCATCCATAATTGTATTACAATATATACCACCTAACCGTGGTTTTTTTTCCATTCTTTATACCGTCATAGTCAGTCATACTAGTTGTTACGAGTATACTACTATCTCTTTATCAACCAGTGTACAGTGCGGTAGTTCACGGCTGTGGCTACCTCTGTGTCGGAACTCGGCAGGCAGTCCGTCCATCCATAATTGTATTACAATATATACCACCTAACCGTGGTTTTTTTTTCATTCTTTATACCGTCATAGTCAGTCATACTAGTTGTTACGAGTATACTACTATCTCTTTATCAACCAGTGTACAGTGCGGTAGTTCACGGCTGTGGCTACCTCTGTGTCGGAACTTGGCAGGCAGTCCGTCCATCCATAATTGTATTATTATAATATATACCACCTAACCGTGGTTTTTTTTTCATTCTTTATACCGTCATAGTGTCATACTAGTTGTTACGAGTATACTACTATCTCTTTATCAACCAGTGTACAGTGCGGTAGTTCACGGCTGTGGCTACCTCTGTGTCGGCAGTCGGCAGGCAGTCCGTCCATCCATAATTGTATTATAATATATACCACCTAACCGTGGTTTTTTTTTCATTCTTTATACCGTCATAGTCAGTCATACTAGTTGTTACGAGTATACTACTATCTCTTTATCAACCAGTGTACAGTGCGGTAGTTCACGGCTGTGGCTACCTCTGTGTCGGAACTCGGCAGGCAGTCCGTCCATCCATAATTGTATTACAATATATACCACCTAACCGTGGTTTTTTTTTCATTCTTTATACCGTCATAGTCAGTCATACTAGTTGTTACGAGTATACTACTATCTCTTTATCAACCAGTGTACAGTGCGGTAGTTCACGGCTGTGGCTACCTCTGTGTCGGCACTCGGCAGGCAGTCCGTCCATCCATAATTGTATTACAATATATACCACCTAACCGTGGTTTTTTTATACCACCTAACCGTGGCAGTCCGTCCATAATTGTATACTAGTATCCAATCCATCCATCTCCATTGTTTACCTGAGGTGCCTTTTAGTTCTGCCTATAAAATATGGAGAACAAAAAAGTTGAGGTTCCAAAATTAGGGAAAGATCAAGATCCACTTCCACCTCGTGCTGAAGCTGC
Source organism: Pseudophryne corroboree (assembly GCF_028390025.1). Taxonomy (NCBI): domain Eukaryota; kingdom Metazoa; phylum Chordata; class Amphibia; order Anura; family Myobatrachidae; genus Pseudophryne; species Pseudophryne corroboree. Next base: position 142,347,179 of record NC_086448.1, on the reverse strand, counting down.
TGCCACTAGTCATGGCCGAGACGATGAAATGCCAGCAACGTCGTCTGCCAAGGCCGATGCCCAATGTCATAGTACAGAGCATGTCAAATCCAAAACACCAAATATCAGAAAAAAAAGGACTCCAAAACCTAAAATAAAATTGTCGGAGGAGAAGCGTAAACTTGCCAATATGCCATTTACCACACGGAGTGGCAAGGAACGGCTGAGGCCCTGGCCTATGTTCATGGCTAGTGGTTCAGCTTCACATGAGGATGGAAGCACTCAGCCTCTCGCTAGAAAACTGAAAAGACTCAAGCTGGCAAAAGCACCGCAAAGAACTGTGCGTTCTTTGAAATCCCAAATCCACAAGGAGAGTCCAATTGTGTCGTTTGCGATGCCTGACCTTCCCAACACTGGACGTGAAGAGCATGCGCCTTCCACTATTTGCATGCCCCCTGCAAGTGCTGGAAGGAGCACCCGCAGTCCAGTTCCTGATAGTCAGATTGAAGATGTCAGTGTTGAAGTACACCAGGATGAGGAGGATATGGGTGTTGCTGGCGCTGGGGAGGAAATTGACCAGAAGGATTCTGATGGTGAGGTGGTTTGTTTAAGTCAGGCACCCGGGGAGACACCTGTTGTCCGTGGGAGGAATATGGCCGTTGACATGCCAGGTGAAAATACCAAAAAAATCAGCTCTTCGGTGTGGAGGTATTTCACCAGAAATGCGGACAACAGGTGTCAAGCCGTGTGTTCCCTTTGTCAAGCTGTAATAAGTAGGGGTAAGGACGTTAACCACCTCGGAACATCCTCCCTTATACGTCACCTGCAGCGCATTCATAATAAGTCAGTGACAAGTTCAAAAACTTTGGGTGACAGCGGAAGCAGTCCACTGACCAGTAAATCCCTTCCTCTTGTAACCAAGCTCACGCAAACCACCCCACCAACTCCCTCAGTGTCAATTTCCTCCTTCCCCAGGAATGCCAATAGTCCTGCAGGCCATGTCACTGGCAAGTCTGACGAGTCCTCTCCTGCCTGGGATTCCTCCGATGCATCCTTGCGTGTAACGCCTACTGCTGCTGGCGCTGCTGTTGTTGCCGCTGGGAGTCGATGGTCATCCCAGAGGGGAAGTCGTAAGCCCACTTGTACTACTTCCAGTAAGCAATTGACTGTTCAACAGTCCTTTGCGAGGAAGATGAAATATCACAGCAGTCATCCTACTGCAAAGCGGATAACTGAGGCCTTGGCATCCTGGGTGGTGAGAAACGTGGTTCCGGTATCCATCATTACTGCAGAGCCAACTAGAGACTTGTTGGAGGTACTGTGTCCCCGGTACCAAATACCATCTAGGTTCCATTTCTCTAGGCAGGCGATACCGAAAATGTACACAGACCTCAGAAAAAGAGTCACCAGTGTCCTAAAAAATGCAGCTGTACCCAATGTCCACTTAACCACGGACATGTGGACAAGTGGAGCAGGGCAGGGTCAGGACTATATGACTGTGACAGCCCACTGGGTAGATGTATGGACTCCCGCCGCAAGAACAGCAGCGGCGGCACCAGTAGCAGCATCTCGCAAACGCCAACTCTTTCCTAGGCAGGCTACGCTTTGTATCACCGCTTTCCAGAATACGCACACAGCTGAAAACCTCTTACGGCAACTGAGGAAGATCATCGCGGAATGGCTTACCCCAATTGGACTCTCCTGTGGATTTGTGGCATCGGACAACGCCAGCAATATTGTGTGTGCATTAAATCTGGGCCAATTCCAGCACGTCCCATGTTTTGCACATACCTTGAATTTGGTGGTGCAGAATTTTTTAAAAAACGACAGGGGCGTGCAAGAGATGCTGTCGGTGGCCAGAAGAATTGCGGGACACTTTCGGCGTACAGGCACCACGTACAGAAAACTGGAGCACCACCAAAAACTACTGAACCTGCCCTGCCATCATCTGAAGCAAGAAGTGGTAACGAGGTGGAATTCAACCCTCTATATGCTTCAGAGGTTGGAGGAGCAGCAAAAGGCCATTCAAGCCTATACAATTGAGCACGATATAGTAGGTGGAATGCACCTGTCTCAAGTGCAGTGGAGAATGATTTCAACGTTGTGCAAGGTTCTGATGCCCTTTGAACTTGCCACACGTGAAGTCAGTTCAGACACTGCCAGCCTGAGTCAGGTCATTCCCCTCATCAGGCTTTTGCAGAAGAAGCTGGAGGCATTGAAGGAGGAGCTAACACGGAGCGATTCCGCTAGGCATGTGGGACTTGTGGATGCAGCCCTTAATTCGCTTAACAAGGATTCACGGGTGGTCAATCTGTTGAAATCAGAGCACTACATTTTGGCCACCGTGCTCGATCCTAGATTTAAAGCCTACCTTGGATCTCTCTTTCCGGCAGACACAGGTCTGCTGGGGTTGAAAGACCTGCTGGTGACAAAATTGTCAAGTCAAGCGGAACGCGACCTGTCAACATCTCCTCCTTCACATTCTCCCGCAACTGGGGGTGCGAGGAAAAGGCTCAGAATTCCGAGCCCACCCGCTGGCGGTGATGCAGGGCAGTCTGGAGCGACTGCTGATGCTGACATCTGGTCCGGACTGAAGGACCTGACAACGATTACGGACATGTCGTCTACTGTCACTGCATATGATTCTCTCAACATTGATAGAATGGTGGAGGATTATATGAGTGACCGCATCCAAGTAGGCACGTCACACAGTCCGTACTTATACTGGCAGGAAAAAGAGGCAATTTGGAGGCCCTTGCACAAACTGGCTTTATTCTACCTAAGTTGCCCTCCCACAAGTGTGTACTCCGAAAGAGTGTTTAGTGCCGCCGCTCACCTTGTCAGCAATCGGCGTACGAGGTTACATCCAGAAAATGTGGAGAAGATGATGTTCATTAAAATGAATTATAATCAATTCCTCCGCGGAGACATTGACCAGCAGCAATTGCCTCCACAAAGTACACAGGGAGCTGAGATGGTGGATTCCAGTGGGGACGAATTGATAATCTGTGAGGAGGGGGATGTACACGGTGATATATCGGAGGGTGAAGATGAGGTGGACATCTTGCCTCTGTAGAGCCAGTTTGTGCAAGGAGAGATTAATTGCTTCTTTTTTTGGGGGGGTCCAAACCAACCCGTCATATCAGTCACAGTCGTGTGGCAGACCCTGTCACTGAAATGATGGGTTGGTTAAAGTGTGCATGTCCTGTTTTGTTTATACAACATAAGGGTGGGTGGGAGGGCCCAAGGATAATTCCATCTTGCACCTCTTTTTTCTTTTCTTTTTCTTTGCATCATGTGCTGATTGGGGAGGGTTTTTTGGAAGGGACATCCTGCGTGACACTGCAGTGCCACTCCTAGATGGGCCCGGTGTTTGTGTCGGCCACTAGGGTCGCTAATCTTACTCACACAGCTACCTCATTGCGCCTCTTTTTTTCTTTGCGTCATGTGCTGTTTGGGGAGGGTTTTTTGGAAGGGACATCCTGCGTGACACTGCAGTGCCACTCCTAGATGTGCCCGGTGTTTGTGTCGGCCACTAGGGTCGCTAATCTTACTCACACAGTCAGCTACCTCATTGCGCCTCTTTTTTTCTTTGCGTCATGTGCTGTTTGGGGAGGGTTTTTTGGAAGGGCCATCCTGCGTGACACTGCAGTGCCACTCCTAGATGGGCCCGGTGTTTGTGTCGGCCACTAGGGTCGCTAATCTTACTCACACAGCTACCTCATTGCGCCTCTTTTTTTCTTTGCGTCATGTGCTGTTTGGGGAGGGTTTTTTGGAAGGGACATCCTGCGTGACACTGCAGTGCCACTCCTAGATGGGCCCGGTGTTTGTGTCGGCCACTAGGGTCGCTTATCTTACTCACACAGCGACCTCGGTGCAAATTTTAGGACTAAAAATAATATTGTGAGGTGTGAGGTATTCAGAATAGACTGAAAATGAGTGTAAATTATGGTTTTTGAGGTTAATAATACTTTGGGATCAAAATGACCCCCAAATTCTATGATTTAAGCTGTTTTTTAGTGTTTTTGGAAAAAAACACCCGAATCCAAAACACACCCGAATCCGACAAAAATAATTCGGTGAGGTTTTGCCAAAACGCGTTCGAACCCAAAACACGGCCGCGGAACCGAACCCAAAACCAAAACACAAAACCCGAAAAATTTCAGGCGCTCATCTCTACTTACATGTGCCTGACAATTATCTGAAAGTACAACAAGGAACTTTCAGGAGTGTACCGCACTAGAGACTTACATGCAGGTTAAATTCTCTGCACTGCTTGTCATAAGGCATCAGGGAGCACCTGCCACAAGTCCCTCTGCTTGATACCTCCTCTTTCTTCCTTCTGGCCAAGTTGGGTGCACTTACCCTCTCTCATTCCTCGTCCTATACCGTTTGGCAAGACGGGAGAACAGCAGAAGGGTAGTCATACCTGTATCATGGCCACTGTATATATCTCTATCTAGTGCCTAAAGATCTGGTATTAAAACTGCCTGACAACTTGTGAGTAATTGAGGTATCTGTGCCTCATATCTCTAATACGATCTTAATCAAATCTTCCAATATTCATGGTATTTTGTATTCCTGAGATATATGTGCTTTATATCGCTGTTATAAGCACGACTAGGAAGTAATCCTTTATGAGTTCATCACTTTGGAAACTTATGTACAGTTCTTTGAGAAATTGAAAGATATACATGTCTTATACCTTTACCAAAGCACAATAAGGAAATTAACTTTCAGGAGCGTACCGCATTAGAGACTTACGTGCAGGTTTAAGTCTCTACACTGCCTATTACGAGGCATCAGAGAGCACTTGCCACAAGTCTCTCTGCTTGATACCTCCTCTTTCTTACTTCTGGCCAAGTTGGGTGCACTTACCCTCTCTCATTCCTCGTCCTATACCGTTTGGCAAGACGGGAGAACAGCAGATGGGTAGTCATACCTGTATCATGGCCACTGTATACATCTCTATCCAGTGCCTAAAGAATTGGTATTAGAATTGCCTGACAATTCTTGAGAAATTGAGGTTCTTGCGCCTCATACCTCAAATACGATCTTAATCAAATTTTCAATATTCATTGTATGAACTCTGTATTTCTGTAAAATAATACAGAGAAATTGAAATACACATGTACCTCATACCATTGTTTAAACTTGATAAAGAAAATTTATTTTTCAGGATTGTACTGCATTAGAGACCAATGCTAAGTTTTTTGAGAAATTGAATGGGATATATGTGCCTCACATCACTGTTAAGTACGATAAGGATATCACTAATTCAGGAATATACCGCATTGGAGATTTATGTACAGTTTTTTGAGATATTGAAAGATTATTGTACATTGCAGATAAAATGCTCCGCTCCTGCTTTCAAGTGATTAATCGATACTGAGCAATTGTGTCGTCTTTGAGCTAATGTGTAAAAGCATTAGGGTCGCATACCCCTGCATTCAGTATACATGTGAATATTAACCAATCATTCTTTCACATAGGTGGCGGTATTACATGGCTGGTGGATAATATGTTTATGTCCACCACTAACAGCCCCACAGATACTTCTCGCTGACAATAGGGACCCGTACTGTTGTACAGGTGACCCAATCAAAATAACCAACCAGTGACCTATGATTCAAACCAATTGCCCTGTGAAATCTATTTATGGGCTATATAACTGATAAGATGATGGTCACACTATTTAATTTTTAAATACACTTCATCTCCTAACACATTGCGTTAAGGGAAACATTACACAGACGGACCTCAATATATTCTATGTTTTTGGCTGAGGCCATTTAGAAAAGAATACATATACTCTCTAACATATTTTCGTCTATGATCACATATTTATTAATGAATTCACACAGGTTTTTGTAGATTTATATAAAAAATAAAAAATAATAATTTTTTAAGGCATACCGAATAAAATTTGTAATTTTATGATTGTTCCATTTAATATAAAAAATCCTTGTGTTACCTCAGATAAGAGTGCTCCCTACCAGGGTCATCTTTGTCTTCTCTGTAAGCGTGCTGTAAAAAAAGAGTGTGGTCTCATAAGGAAGGGGCATGGACACACAATAGTACCCTCATTTCAAATTCTGCCACACAGAAGCACAATCTTATTCACATTACACCACACATAGTAGTGCCGCTTATACACACAATGCCCCCAGTAGTAGTGCTGCTTATACAAAATGCCAATAGTATTAGTGCCGCTTATATAAATAATGCCCACAGTAGTGCAGCTTATACACATATTGCCCACAGTAGTAGCACCGCTTATACATATAATGCCCCCAGTAGTAGTGCCACTTATACATAATGCTCACAGTAGTAGCAGCACCCCTTATACACATAATGCCCCCAGTAGTAGTGCCGCTTACACATAATGCCAATAGTAGTAGTTCCGCTTATACACATAATGCCCCAGTAGTAGGTGCCACTTATACACATAATGTCCACAGTAGTGCCGCTTATACACATATTGCTCACTGTAGTAATTCCGCTTATACACATAATTTCCACATAATGCCGCTTATACATAATGCCCACAGTAGTAGTGCCGCTTACACATAATGCCAATAGAAGTAGTTCTGTTTATACACATAATGCTCCAGTAGTAGCGCAACTTATACACATAATGCCCACAGTAGTGCCGCTTATACACATATTGCCCACAGTAGTAGTGCCGCTTATACACATAATTCCCACAATAGTAATGTCACTTATACATAATAGCATAGTAGCAGCACCCCTTATACATATAATGCCCCCAGTAGTAGTGCTGCTTATACATAATGCCCACAGTAGTAGCAGCACCCCTTATACACATAATGCTCACAGTAGTAGTGCCGCTTATGCACACAATGCACCAACAGTAGAGGCATCCAGTAGTAAATTCCGCTTATATACATAATGCCTACAGTAGTAGTGCCGCTTAAACACATAATGACCATAGTAGTAGTGCCCTTTATATACATAATGCCCATAGTAGTAGCACACACTGTACACTACATAAGTGCCTTTTATACACATAATGCCCACACACACACACTTTTTCTCTCACTCACTCTCTTTCCATCCACTTATCTATCAAAGTCTGGCTCATTCTCCACTGTAGCAGCCTAGTCCAGTATAGCCCCGCCCCTCATTCACTTGTCGCTCTGCCCCTCATTCCCATGCACAGTTGTTCAAACAAGATAAAATCTGCCCATTCAGCCCCTTGGTTCCTCCATCATTGGGGCCCATTAGTGCAGGGGAAAGATTGAGGTAATTTGCAGTATATTTCTACCACATAAACATACACACGTAATAATGGTACAGTAAGAACATTATCAGCAATTGGAATCCTTTCCAGGCCATACAAAATGCGATGTTGCGTGATATTTTCTGCAATATAAGAGCATGTATGTCAAACATTAAATCCCCAGTTACACTACTGTACATCTCATACCCATGAAGAACAACTACAGGTAATCTAATAGTGTACAAGTGAAACTGAACAATAACTCATAGCCACCATTGGCTGAAATTAGTTTTTGGACATATGAACCTTGGGGGTCATTCCGAGTTGATTGCTCGCTGATGATTTTCGCAGCACAGTGATCAGGTGAAAAAATAAGAATTTACTCACCAGTAATTCTATTTCTCGTAGTCCGTAGTGGATGCTGGGGACTCCGTAAGGACCATGGGGAATAGATGGGCTCCGCAGGAGACTGGGCACTCTAAAGAAAGACTATAGCCTAGACTAAAGACTATAGCCAGTACTATCTGGTGTGCACTGGCTCCTCCCTCTATGCCCCTCCTCCAGACCTCAGTTAAGGAAACTGTGCCCGGAAGAGCTGACATTACAAGGAAAGGATTTGGAATCCAGGGTAAGACTCATACCAGCCACACCAATCACACCGTACAACTTGTGATAACCTTACCCAGTTAACAGTATGAACAACAACTGAGCATCACTCAAAAGGATGCCACATAACAATAACCCTTTAGTTAAGCAATAACTATATACAGGTATTGCAGAAAGTCCGCACTTGGGACGGGCGCCCAGCATCCACTACAGACTACAAGAAATAGAATTACCAGTGAGTAAATTCTTATTTTCTATGACGTCCTAGTGGATGCTGGGGACTCCGTAAGGACCATGGGGATTATACCAAAGCTCCCAAACAGGCGGGAGAGTGCGGATGACTCTGCAGTATCGCATGGGCAAACACAAGGTCCTCCTCAGCCAGGGTATCAAACTTGTAGAATTTTGCAAATGTGTTTGAACCCGACCAAGTAGCAACTCGGCAAAGCTATAATGGCGAGACCCCTCGAGCAGCCGCCCAAGAAGAGCCCACCTTCCTTGTGGAATGGGCTTTTACTGATTTTGGATGCGGCAACCCAGCCACAGAATGAGCCTGCTGAATCGTGCTACAGATCCAGCGAGCAATAGATTGCTTTGAAGCCGGAGCACCCAGCTGGTTGGATGCACAGGACAAACAGCAAGTCAGTCTTCCTGACTCCAGCCATTCTGGTTACCTAAAACTTCAGAGCCCCGACTACGTCAAACAGCTTGGAATCCTCCAAGTCACAAGTAGCCGCAGGCACCACAACCGCTATGCCATCAAACGCAGCCGCGGTAAGTCTTGAAACAGACAGGGCCCTTGTTGCAATAGGTCCTGTCTGAGAAGCAGAGGCCATGGGTCCTCTGTGAGCATTTCTTGCAGTTCCGGGTACCAAGTCCTTCTTGGCCAATCCGGAACAATGAGTATTGTTCTCACTCCTCTTTTTCTTCAATTCTCAGCACCTTTGGTATGAGAGGAAGAGGAGGAAACACATAGACCGACTGGAACACCCACGGTGTTACTAGTGCATCCACAGATTTCGCCTGAGGGTCCCGTGACCTGGTGCAATACCTTTTTAGCTTTTTGTTGAGGCGGGACGCCATCATGTCCACCTTTGGCAGTTCCCATCGATTTGCACCTCGTGAAGACTTCCTGATGAACACCTCCAGATGGAGTCCCCACTCTCCTGGATGGAGATCGTGTCTGCTGAGGAAGTCTGCTTCCCAGTTGTCCACTCCCGGAATGAACACTGCTGACAGTGCGCTTACGTGATTCTCCGCCCAGCAAAGAATTCTGGTGGCTTCTACCATCGCCACCCTGCTCTTTGTGCCGCCTTGGCGGTTTACATGAGTCACTGCGGTCTGACTGGATCAGAACCGGTTGGTCGCGAAGCAGGGTCTCCGCTTCTTAGGGCGTTGTATATGGCCCTTAGTTCCAGGATATTGATGTGAAGGCAAGTCTCCTGCCTTGGCCACAGCCCCTGGAAATTTATTCCCTGTGTAACTGCCCTCCACCCTCGGAGGCTTGCATCCGTGGTTACCAGGACCCAGTCCCGAATGCCGAATCTGCGACCCTCGAGAAGGTGAGCACTCTGCAGTCACCACAGGAGAGACACCCTGGCTCTGGGGGATAGGGTGATTAACCGATGCATCCGAAGATGTGATCCGGACCACTTGTCCAGTAAGTCCCATTGGAAGATCTTCCTATGGAACCTGCCGAAGGGAATGGCCTCGAATTATGCCACCCTCCTTCCCAGGACTCGAATGCAGTGATGCACTGACACCTGTTTTGGTTTTAATAGATTCCTGACCATTGTCACGAGCTTCTGAGCTTTCTCTATCGGGAGATAAACCCTTTTCTGGCCTGTGTCTAGGATCATGCCTAGGAGAGGCAGATGAGCTGTAAGAACCAACTGCGACTTTGGAATATATAGAATCCAGCCATGTTGCCGTTACACTTCCAGAGAAAGTGATACGCTGTTCAGCAACTGCTCTCTTGATCTCGCTTCTATGAGGAGATCGTCCAAGTACGTGATAATAGTGACACCTTGCTTCTGCAGGAGCACCATCATTTCCACCATTACCTTGGTGAAAATTCTCAAGGCCGTGGAAAGACCAAACGGCAACGTCTGAAATTGGTAATGACCATCCCGTACCGCAATTCTGAGGTACGCCTGATGAGGTGGATAAATGGGGACATGAAGGTATGCATCCTTTATGTCCCGAGTCACCATAAAATCTCCCCCTTTCAAACTTGCAATAACCGCTCTTAGCGATTCCATCTTGAACTTGAACCTCAGATATATTTTCAGGGATTTTAAATTCAATATGGGTCCGCCCGAACCGTCTGGTTTCGGGACTACAACATGGTCGAATAATAACCCCCTCCTAGTTGAAGGAGGGGAACCTTGACCACCACCTGTTGAAGATACAATTTATGAATTGCAGTTAACACTGTTTCCCTCTCGTGGGGGGAAGCCGGCTGGGCCGTCGGTGAGGGGGCATCTTCTCAAAGTCCAGCTTGTATCCCTGAGACACAATATCTATTGCCCAGGGATCTAACAGGGAGTGAACCCACTTGTGGATGAACTGATGAGGGGCGTGCCCCCACTGTGCCTAGCTCCGCCTGTGGATCCCCAGCGACCTGCAGTGGATTTTTGTAGAGGCCAGGGAGGACTTCTGTTCCTGGGAACTAGCTGTGTTGTGCAGCTTCTTTCCTCTGCCTCCACCTCTGGCAAGAAAGGACGCACCTCAGACTTTCTTGTTAATTTATTCGAAAGGCTGCATTTGATAATGTCATGCTTTCTTAGGCTGTGCAGGAACATAAGGCAAAATATCAGAATTACCAGCTATAGCTGTGTAGGCCAGGTCCGAGAACCCTTCTCCACACAATCCTCAGCCTTCCACATGCCTCTTAAGTCGGCATCATCTGTCCATTGCATATTCTACAGGACACATCAAGCAGAAATTGACATAGCTTTCACTCTAGAACCCAGTATACTCATGTCTCTTTAGGCATGTTTTATAATTATATATCTATCACTTAAGACAGCATCTTTAATATATATATATATATATATATATATATATTTCTATATATATACATATATATATATATATATATATATATATAAAAATATCTATATGCATACTAGGGTCTCAATCTCTGCTGATAAGGTACCTGTCCACGCTGCTACAGCGCTATAAACCCATGCCGACACAATCGTCGGTCTGAGTAGTATACTAGAACGTGCACGCTATCTGCACGATCCCTGAGAATAGCTAGTGGTACCGTCTGTGCAAAACAGGACACCGTAGAAGAAGATTCTCAACACATCCTGGCCCTAGTGGGGAAAGGATACTGCCTGAGAATTTTTTTGGGGAAGCTGCAGTCTCTTGTCTGGAGATTTCCGCTCTTTTTCCTCATGAGAGGAGGGGAATTTACCTCAGCTTTCTTCCCCTTAACATGTGTACCCTTGTGTCAGGGATAAATGAGTCATTAGTGATATGCAAATCATCTTTTATTACAATAATCATATATTGAAGACCTTTCAGCCATCTTGGCTGTAACTTTGCATTATCATAGTCGACACTGGAGTCAAACTCCGTGTCGATATCAGTGTTTATTATTTTGGATAGTGAGCATTGTGAGACTCTGAAGGTCTCTGTGACATAGGGACAGACATGGGTATATTTCCTGTCTGTTCCCTAACTTGTTGTGCAGTAAATTCACCTTAGCACTTACACATATCCATACAGGTGTCGGCGTTGTCGACGGAGACACCCTCTCACACACATATTCGCTCCATCTCCTCCTTAGGGGAGCCTTTTATCTCAGACATGTCGACACACGCGTACCGACACACCACACACACAGGGGATGCTCTATTTGAAGACAGTTCCCCCACCAGGCCCTTTGGAGAGACAGAGAGAGAGTATGCCAGCACACACCCCAGCGCTATATAACCCAGGGATTACACTACAACTCAGTGTTTACCCAGTAGCTGCTGTATATACAAATTTGCGCCTAAATTTATGTGCCCCCCCTCTTTTCACCCTTTGTGTATCTGGATACTGCAGGGGAGAGCCTGGGGAGCTTATTTCCAGCCGAGCTGAGAAGAGAAAATGGCGCTGGTGTGCTGAGGAAGAAGGCCCCACCCCCTCAGCGGCGGGCTTCTGTCCCGCTTTCTGTGTGAAAAAATGGCGGGGGTTTTTACATATATACAGTGCCTGACTGTATATATGTATTTTATGCCAAAAAGGTACTGCAATTGCTGCCCAGGGCGCTCCCCCCCAGCGCCCAGCACCCTACAGTGACCGGAGTGTGAAGGTGTGCTGGGAGCAATGGCGCACAGCTGCGGTGCTGTGCGCTACCTTAAATGAAGTCAGGAGTCTTCTGCCGCCGATTTCGCCACCTTCAAGCTTCCGTTCTTCTGGCTCTGCGAGGGGGACAGCGGTGCGGCTCTGGGAACGGACGATCGAGGACAGGTGCCTGTGTTCGAACCAGGGCCGGTGCTAGGGTGTTCGGCGCCCCCCTGCAAAACTATGAGGCTATGGTCGGCATGAGGCTGGCAGTACAGATAAGGACTGAGGGCGGCAGTGGGGCGACTGAGGGTGGCGGTAGTATAGCAGAGGAGGAGGAGAGGGTGGTGGCGGTGCAAGGAGGAGGAAGCTGTGGTCGGTGGCACTGCGGCTCCTATGACCACAGCGCCACTATTTCAAATCCACCGTGTACCTGCCGCCAATCAGGAGGGGAAGGATAAGATCAGTGATGCGGTGCAGGAGAGGGCAGGATGGGAGAAGTGGGGCGGAGCAGGAGGGGGCAGGATGGGAGTAGTGGTGCGGAGCAGGAGGGGGCAGGATGGGAGCAGTGGTGCGGAGCAGGAGGGGGCGGGATGGGAGCAGTGGTGTGGAGCAGGTGGGGACAGGTTAGGAGCAGTGGTGCAGAGCAGGGGGGGCAGGATGGGAGCAGTGGTGCAGAGCAGGGGGGGCAGGATGGGAGCAGTGGTGCGGAGCAGGGGGGGCAGGATGGGAGTAGTGGTACGGAGCAGGGGGGCAGGATGGGAGCAGTGTTGCGGAGCAGGGGGGACAGGATGGGAGCAGTGTTGCAGAGCAGGGGGGCAGGATGGGAGCAGTGTTGCGGAGCAGGGGGGGGCAGGATGGGAGCAGTGTTGCAGAGCAGGGTGGGGGGCAGGATGGGGAGCAGTGGTGTGGAGCAGGGGGGCAGGATGGGAGCAGTGCTTCAGAGCAGGGGGGCGAGATGGGAGCTTTGGTGCAGAGCAGGGGGGCAGGATGGGAGCTTTGGTGCAGAGCAGGGGGGCAGGATGGGAGTAGTGGTGCAGAGCAGGGGGGGCAGGGGGGGCAGGATGGGAGCAGTGTTGCGGAGCAGGGGGGGGCAGGATGGGAGCAGTGTTGCAGAGCAGGGTGGGGGGCAGGATGGGGAGCAGTGGTGTGGAGCAGGGGGGCAGGATGGGAGCAGTGCTTCAGAGCAGGGGGGCGAGAAGGGAGCTTTGGTGCAGAGCAGGGGGGCAGGATGGGAGCTTTGGTGCAGAACAGGGGGGCAGGATGGGAGTAGTGGTGCAGAGCAGGGGGGGCAGGATGGGAGCAGTGTTGCGGAGCAGGGGGGGCAGGATGGGGAGCAGTGGTGCGGAGCAGGGGGGCAGGATGGGAGCAGTGGTGTAGAGCGGGGGCGGGGCAGGATAGGAGCAGTGGTAGGAGCAGTGGTGCGGAGCAAGGGGGGCAGGATGGTAGTGAAAGGTACTCGCTCTCGAAGTTAAACTAGAATGTCACCTGCTCCCCACAGCTCCTGGGTCCCAGCCGCTGTTGTTCCCTCTGTGGACAGTGGCACACAGGGGCCGTGGTGCTAAGGCAGATAGCCAGAGCAAGTGTCCCATCAACAGAGCAGCTCTCCTGTCCTCCAGGAGCCTCATACCGGGGAGTCGACAGGAGAAGCGCGGAGACACTGCATGGCACATGAACATATACATATATACATACACACACACATATACATACACACACACACACATATACATACATACACACCAGTGAGCGCGGAGCAAAAATAAAAGTGGGTCCCATGGACCCTTCACTTTAAAAAATATGGGTCCTACTCCATTTTTTGGGGAGCCTATATAAATCAATAGTGCATAATATAAGTACTATAATAAATGCAATATTGATTTATGCACCACATATTGCAATCCATGTACGTATGACCCAGAGAGGGGATGGCACAGCTCTGGGAAATGGGAGGTGTGGGTGTGTGTTTAGGTATACTGTTCCTCTTCAGCCACTGTGTGTGGAAGCACAAGTCTCAGAATAGCCAGAGGTTGGAGAGCCACAGGTTGCCCCGTTTAGCCTGATGTAACAATGTACCAGAAGAGTGAGCCCTTCTGTTACATTGTGCAACCCCCATCTTTGCATACCATACACCTGCGCCTAGTCTACTGCTAGCATACCGACTCCATTCAGGAGTCGATCCATCATCCCACCGGCAACTGCTGCTTAGCCGGCATCCGCAGGGAGAGTCCAAGTGATGTGGGAGGGGAAGCTGTGGTATCCGCTGTGTAAGGAGTCGCCCCCATGCAGGAAGTGTCACAGCACGGCACGCCGAGCTGACTGGGGATCACATGCCGCTCGCTGTAATGCAGTGTTCACTGCGGCGACTGTGACTCCCTCCCAGTCTGAGCGGCGGAATCAGCAGCAGCGCTAACTGTGGTTTGTTTCCCCTGGACTCACTATGCCTATCCGCGGAAAGGGGGCGGGCATTCTCGGAGCAGACGGGGAGATGTGGCGGTGATTTGACGTGGAGTGTGAGGATTCCTATTGGCGAAGTGAGACACAGTGCGTCCAATGAGACCCACTAATTTTTTTAAACTGGGTCCCTCACTTCCTATAGCTCGTAAAAATGTGCTATGCCACGTATTTTGCGATCACTGCGACACATATACATACATACACACATACATACACACACATATACATATATACATACACACATATACATACATACACACATACATACACACACATATACATATATACACACATATACATACATACAATACATACACACACTTTATCTCACCTTTTTTCCATCCACTTACAGCACCACAGTCTGGTTAGCAGGAAGTGATCTGCCTTAGCTTGGGGGTTCCGTGTAGCTCCGCCCCTTTTCGTCCGCCCCTTTTCGTCCGCGTAGCTCCGCCCACTTCCCATCCGTTCATCATGTCTCTGCCACGGGAGGAGGGAAGGAGGAGGGAAGGAGGGAGGGCTTTAAACTGACGGCTCTGCTGCCTGTCAGTTTGCAATTGTAGGCGGCGGCAGCAGCAGGGGGGACAGGCCAGGCCCAGGACGGCGCAGCAGCACAGGGATGCGGAGCAGGAAGGTGCCTCTCCGATCAGGCGCCTACCTGCATTGCATCCCTTTGCTGAGCGGGTAGCGCCGGCCCTGGTTCGAACCCTCTGGAGCTAATGGTGTTCAGTAGCCTAAGAAGCGCAACCTAGCTGCAGTAGGTAGGTTTGCTTCTCTCCCCTCAGTCCCACGTAGCAGTGAGTCTGTTGCCAGCAGAAGCTCACTGAAAATAAAAAACCTAACAAATACTTTCTTTCACTAGCAGGCTCAGGAGAGCCCACTAGGAGCCCCCAGCTCTGGCCGGGCACAGATTCTAACTGAGGTCTGGAGGAGGGGCATAGAGGGAGGAGCCAGTGCACAGCAGATAGTACCTAATCTTTCTTTAGAGTGCCCAGTCTCCTGCGGAGCCCATCTATTCCCCATGGTCCTTACAGAGTCCCCAGCATCCACTAGGACGTCAGAGAAAATGGCATTTCTGTGCATGCCCCATAATGTGCACACACTACGTATGAGTATAAATCTCTTTGTGGTTGTGCTGATGTTCTAGCAAAGTTTTCCTTCGCGCTGGCGGCCGCAAGAAGATTGACAGGAAGGGGGCATTACTGGGTGCCAACTGACCGTTTCCAAGGAGTGTTTGCAAAAATGCAGGCGTGGCTGAAAAAAATGCAGACGTGGCTGCGCATTCACTGGGTGGGTGTATGATGTCAAATCCAGACAGGAATAGGCTGAAGTGATCGCAAGCGCTGAGTAGGTTCATAGCTACTCTGAAACGGCACAAACTGTTTTTGTAGAGCTCGGCTGCACATGCGTTCACACTTCTGCTAAGCTAAAATACACTCCCCAGTGGGCGGCGGCATAGTGTTTGCACGGCTACTAAAACTAGCTAGCGAGCGATCAACTCAGAATGACCTCCCTTGTTAGTAAATATCCACCTTCAGTTGGTTTATAAGAGCACCTTTTTAGAGTGATTTTACCCCGGTGCAGTGATTTGCACCAAGGACAGACTGTAGTTACGGGTTATAACTTAATTAAGCCTTGCTGAAGTTTCAATAATCCTGCTACAGTCAAATCTCACTTACAGATATCTTGATTGGCGCAGGATAATTGTAAAAAGCAATATTATGAAGTTTTGTATTTTACCAGAAATTAATATTTCCAATGTGAAATTGCAATAAACATACTCTTCCAGCTTCTTCCAAGTCCTTCTGATCTTTGGATGCGTGACCTCTAATAGCCCTTCTTTCAATTAAGTTGACTCCGATGAGTAGTGGAACACACGCCAAGACAACCAACGTCAGCTGCCAGCCATGTATAAAAGCAATGATGGCAGCAGAAACCAGAGTGAACACTGTCATCGTAAGTAATCCTATTCGACTTCCAGTAGCCTAGAAGGGGAAAGGGGAATTGATATTAAAGCAAAGTAATTAAATCTCCAGAGTACATTAATCATCTTGTATCAACTACCAAAGAGAGATCAAAACTCTAATATCCCATCCCAATATTGTTTTCAGTAGCTGTATTACTGTAAAAACAAACAGAAAGCTTGATTTCATCAACATGTGTTAAAAGTGTAGGTGGCACCTGCTATAAATATGTCATAGGTAGGTGTATCGCAGATTAAAAACAAAAAATCTTCAGATGTATATGAGATCTGCAAATAATAATTTCAAATATGGACAAAGGAATAAGTACAATCTCTATTTGCGCTCCAAATAGTCCAACAGTATAGTTGATTCTCAGTATAATGGTTCCACGGTAAAGTTGAATAGCACATCATTCAATGATGATCACATAAAAAAAGAACAAACATACAATAGCGTAATACTGCAAGCAAACACATTTCCACCCATGGTGTACGTAGGAGAGAATAGGATGTGTAAATAGTCCCAATCCAGAATGGAAAAGATCCTCTTCCTCTAAAAACCACAGTGGAGACAGGAACTTGAGTGATCTCTTACATGTACAGTATGCTTACTTGTAATAGAGTTTTTTGTGTGTGGAGGGGCAATGACTCTGACTTAAATGATTTCTGTCAATGGGCTAGATGCATCATCGCTTGGAAAGTGATAAAATAGAGAGTGAAAAAGTGCCAGCCAATCAGCTCCTAACTGCCATGTCACAGGCTGTGTTTGAAAAATGTCAGTTAGGATCTGATTGGCTGCTACTTTCTCACTCTACAATTTATCACTTTCCAAGGGATGATGCATCTGGCCCAATATCTTAATTGTAATAATGTGAAATTTCTTTGACTTTTGATATCAGTAAAATGTCTGTACATATTTTGGATCTTAATATTGCAATTATTGATGGAAGGTTATCAACTAGCAATTATGTTGAACCTACAGATTGCAATACATACATCAATTCAGATAGCAATCATTTACCTCATTGGCTCAGTAATGCGCCGAATGGACAAATGTTGCGATTACGTAGGAATTGTTCTGATGATAAGAAGTTTAAAGAAGAAGCAGAAAAGATGATTGCTAATTTTGTGGTCAAAGGCTACGAGCTGACTAAACGTCAATCAATATTAAAAGAAGTAGAAACTGTAAATACTGTAGGACAACTTTGTTGAAGGTGAACAAGAGTAAAAACAAAAATGAAAATAGAAATAATAATAATAGCTTTCAGATGTCATTTCACACCCAATTCAATAAACAATATAAGAAAATAAAAGGTATTATAAGAAAAAATTGGAATGTTCTGTTGAGGGATGAGATTTTAAAAGAAGTTCTACCAGAAAAACCCGAATTCACATACAGAAGAGTGCCCAATATAAAAAACAATATAGTCATCCGTGCCCTTCACATGGTTGGCACACGTTTTTTACCGAGAAACAAAGGTTTTTACCGTTGTGAGGAGTGCAAAATGTGCAAATCTTGCCCCAGCGATGAATCTAAAGTCACAGATTTTGTTTTTAAAGATAAAAGGACGAAGATAGGTGACTTTATTACATGCCACACTGATTATGTGGTATATGGGATAATTTGCACATGCCATTTATTGAATATAGGGAAAACAAAGAGACAGGTAAAGATCCGATGGGCAGAGCATGGTTGTAACATCATTAAAGGCAACGAGAATCATGCTTTCTCACTGCACTTTAAAGAAACACATGCTTGTTCCACTAAAGGGTTAAGAGCTTTTGTGCAATTGCATGGATTATGGACAATTGGAGGAATAGAGACAGAGATAATAGACTTGCGAAGACAGATATGTGACATATCTATGAATTTAGTACTCTGAAGCCACATGGTCTTAATCATGATTTTGAAATTACTGTAGATGGTTACTTTAATATTTTTATTGTGTATTACTGCCGTGTGTTATCTGCATTTATATGAAAAAGCCACTACTTGAAATATTTAAATAATATTTATGTTTATTTTTTTATTGTGTTTTTTCTTTTATTTGTTATTTTTCTGTTTTTGTAATTTTTCATTTTTTGGGGCAATTTATTATTATTATGAAAAACTATAACCTGAGGTATCCATATAACCTAAGGGAGCGCTGTACTTTATTTTCAAATATCAGGGAGTTCTCTAGTATAATTCCATTCACATAACGATCCTATATGCTAGAGAAGACACGTGTTTGTGAGGTCATGTGGTGTTTACATTTTCGAATGCTATGATTGGCCCTATTATACAGCTCTTTGAATAGAATGTTAGTGTTGTGACATAATTGCGGCAATTCCACGTATGTGCGTGTATCGACATGGCACGTCCTTCACATGGATACGCTGGCGATCATGTGATCGCAGGAGCCGGAAGTGCCGCAGCCAGGACTAGCCGAAACACCTCACTCATATAATAACGTACTACACGTAATGCCAGAAGGGCCGATAGCCAGATGGGCCGGTCTGACTGTCAGCGCCTGCCTCCTGCCCAAGTAGCCCTGCCCCCCTGTCGACAATCCCAGCACTCGGCGCATAACTCCGGCAGCTGTGCTCTGCAGAAGAGTGCGGCTGCTCTTCTTTTCACTCCCACCTTCCCAGAAGTCAGTATAAGTGCGACGTCACACCATTCTGGGTCCGGGAGCAGCTGCGGTTAAAAGAAGAACAAGTAGCAGTAGCAGCCCCAGCATGGCATTGGGTGACGTCGCGTAGTGTACTAAACACTGCCGCCCGCCTGCCAACAAGCACCCAGCCTGCCTGTCTGAGCCCCTGTCCCTGGATCCCTGCCTCAGCAGCAGAACAACACACAGCCAGCTGCAGTATTAGGACTGCAGGGAGAGTGCTGCCCCCCTGACCAGGGTGAGTGTGGGTGTATACATGCCCTGGTTGACTCTTACTCTCTCCTCCCTCTCTGTCTCTCACTGTCCTCTCCTCTCTCTCTCTCTCTCTCTGTTCTCTCTGTTTCCCCCCCCTTTCTCTCCATCTCTCTGTCCATTCTCTCGCCCTCCATCCCCCCTCCTACTCTCCACTTCACTCCCCCGTTTTCTCTGTACTCCCCTCTCTCACTGTCCTCTCTCTCTGTGCCCCCCCCTTTCTCTCCCTCCCTCTGTCCTTTATCTCGACCTCAGTCCCTGCTTCCACCCACCCTCTCGCTCTCTCTGTCCTCACCCCCCTCTCTCTCTTTGTCCTCAAACCCTCTCTCTCATCCTCACCTCTCGCTCTCTCTCATCCTCACCTCTCTATCATCCTCAACTCTCTCTCTCGTCCTGACCTCTCACTCTCTCTCAGGTCCTGACCTTTCTCTCAGGCCCTGACCTCTCTCTCTGCCCATACCTCGTTCTTGACTCTCTCTCATCTTCACCACACTTTCTCTCGTCCCCACCTCTCTTGTCCTCACCTCTCTCTCACTCTACCCACCTCTCTCTCTCTCTCGTCTCTACCTCTCTCTCTTTCTCTCTCATCCCCACCTCTCTCTCTGTCTTGTTCTTGACTCTCTCTCATCCTCACCCCTTTCTTTCATCCTCACCTCTCGCTCTCTCTCGTCCTCACCTCTCGCTCTCTCAGGTCCTGACCTTTCTCTCAGGCCCTGACCTCTTTCTCTGCCCACACCTCGTTCTTGACTCCCTCTCATCTTCACCTCACTTTCTCTCGTCCCCACCTCTCTCTTGTCCTCAGCTCTCACACTCTCTACCCACCTCTCGCTCTCTCTTGTCTCTACCTCTCTCTCTTTCTCTCTCGTCCCCACCTCTCTCTCTTTCTCTCGTCACCACCTCACTCTCACTCTGCCTCTCTTGCCCTCTCTCTGTGGTCCTGACCTCTCTCTTTGTCCACACATCTCTCTTGTCCCCACCTACTCTCTCTCTCGTTTCCACATACTCTCTCTCTTGTCCTCAATCTCTCTCTCTCATCCTCACCTCTCTCACTCTCTCTCCGCACCCCTGGTCAGGGTGAGTGTGAGTGTATACATGCCCTGTACCCTGGTCGACTCTTACTCTCTCTCTCGGTCTGTCTTCTCTCTCTCTCTCTCTCTCTCTCTCTCTCTCTCTCTCTCTCTCTGTCCGCCCTTATCTCTCTCACTCACTGTCGTCTCCCTTTCTCTGTTCCCCCTTTTTCTCTCCCTCTCTGTCCTTTCTCTCGCCCTTCATCCGCCTTCCCCCTCCCCCGCTTTATCTTACTGTCCTCACCCCCTTTCTCTCTTTTTGTCCTCAACCCTTCTATCTCGTTCTCGTCTCTCTCTTTTGCCCTCACCCAGTCATCTGGTCAAACCCCCATTCCCTTTGGTTCTCCGTTGCAACCCCTCAAATAAGATCTCTGCCCGGGGAGTTGACCAGATATCGTCCAAGGAGGAGTATAACTCCCCAGGCTCTAGCAGCAAATCTGGATCTCTCTGCTATACTGGGTGCCTTGTAAAGATACTGTACCTATTCCATAGTCTGTTATTATAATAGGGATGTTATGGCTGAAATTGATATTATCACCCCTGTGGTATAAGACCTCGTAAACCACAACGTCAAGCTTCCTGGTTCGACAACAGTCTTAGTGAGCTAAAAAAAAAGGGGCGTAGACTGGAAAGACGATGGAGGAAGACTAACCTAGTGGATGACAATATAAAAATAATAAAGCATAATGAAAAATATCAAACGACAATCACCCATAAGAAATCACAGTTCCTGTCAAATGAGATCACGGCAGCAAACTTTCCGCACAGTGGAGATGCTTTGCAAGCCAGCATGCCTGCAGACTGATGAAACCCTCTCCCAGGCAAGATGCAACAAGTTTGCAAACTTCTTTGCAGATAAAATTATCCCCATCCGGGCTGGAATCTCCACAGTGCCATCAAAGAAGTGCCAAACTACAAAGCCTGCCAATATAAGCCACCTGCATTCATGGACCAGCTTTAACCCAGTGGATGTAAAGGACATTTCTGAAATTGCTCGGATTTTGCGTCCGACCACCTGTAATCTGGACTCTGGGGTCATTCCGAGTTGATCACTCGCTAGCACTTTTTAGCCTCCATGCAAACGCTTTGCCGCCGCCCACTAGGGAGTGTATTTTTGCTTTACAGAAGTGCGAACGCTTGTGCAGCAGAGCGCCTGCAAAGTCTTTTTGTGCAAAACAAGACCAGCCCTGTAGTTACTCTTCGTGTGTGCTGATTCTAAAGATGGTGGGACGGCTTTTGATATCACAGACCCGCCCAGCATTTTCCAAACCACGTCTGCGTTTTCCCCGACACGCCTGAGTTTTTCTAAGCTCTCCCTAAAAACGGTCGGTTGCCACCCAGCAACGCACACTTCATGTCAATCTTCCTGCGATATGCCATGCGACTGAAAGCTTCGCTAGAACCTGTGCAAAACCACAAAGGACTTCATACCCGTACGTCGCGCGTGCGCATTTCGATGCATATGCATGCGCAGAAATGCTAATTTTTAGCTTGATCGCTGCGCTGCAAACAATTGCAGCTAGCGATCAACTCGGAATGACCCGCTCTGCCTCAACCAAGCTTCTAATAGGTTGTATGGATATAATTGGTCCTGTCTTTACAAAAATTGTTCAATGCTTTTTGCAGACAGGCATTTATCCTGGACCCCTAAAGGAAGCAATTGTTAGACCTCTTCTTAAAATACCTAATTTAGATCCCGACTGCATGACCAACTACAGACCGGTATCAAACCATCCTTTTCTAGGAAAGGTTATGTCAGGTTCGGTTTGGTTTGTGTCCCCGGAGGGGGCGCTAGTGGGTCAGTGGAGGTAGGATGGAAGAAGTGAGGAGAATGAATTGGATTTCTGCGCATGTGCGCAAATGTTGTTTTATTGAATGAAAAGTAAAACAATATTGCAGCAGGAATACTTGGAGAAATAAACAATAATACATGCAATGGGTATGGTGCAGCGTGGAAGCTAAGAGTCTATGGCAAAACAGTGAGAGTCTATGGCAAAACAGTGAGAGTCTATAGCAATATGCTGGTATGGGAACCAGAGATGATTAAAACGTGGAGCCAGCAGAGGTGATGATATTGGTAGCAAACCTGGTAGCAGATGCAGAAGACTTGATGCAGGGTTCACAGTGCTATTGGGAAAGCACAGGCAGCTTGCAAGCTGATTCACAGGTGAGGTGATGAGATGCACCTGGAGAAGGAGTCTCTACAGCTGAGGCTGAAGCACACTGTGTTGGAGATTGGTGTGAAGCCTGTAAATGAATGCAGGAGTTGCTGATGCCTGTAGTTCCACAGAGCTGTAGTAGGATAACCAGGAACACGGAGTAACAAGCAGGTAACCAGGAACACGGAGGAACAGGTAGGTAACCAGGAACACAGGGGAACTGGAGACTGGAACACAGGAACTTGCACAGTGAATGTCGCAGGAGAGCTGGAGAGGTTGCTGGAACTTATAGTTCCACAGGAACACTGGAACAGCTGGAAACTGGAACGGAACAGCTGGAAACTGGAACGGAACTGGAACAGCTGGAAACTGGAACAGCTGGGACCTGTAGTTCCACAGGTCCAATACACAAGGATATCTCTGTAGACAGAAGACTGCAGACAGGAGACGCCTGTTCACAGAATGTGACGTGTTGTCCAAGGCGATGAGACTGAGCCAGGAACTGGAGTTTAAACACCTTGGTCTGTGATGATTGGATGATCTCTGTGAGAACCCACCCTGCTGGATTGGGTGTCCAGGTCAGCTGTGAGTTAACTGGAGCTGGTGGTTAACCGGGAGAATAACACTGTAGACAGTTAATGCCATGCACTGCTGGTGGCTGGCTGGGATCAGTAGTGCACCGGGAGTAAATGCTGTTTAACTAGAGTCACTGTGTATTCCTGGCTGAAACCAGTGATTACCAAAAGATAGACTGGTTAGGTGGAGCACGGTGAGCTGTGGGCTGCAGGAGACTGAAGACTGGAACAGAACTGGAACTGCTGGGACCTGTAGTTCCACATGTCCAATTCACAGGGGATACTCTGAGGACAGAGGACTGAAGCCAGGAGAGCCCTGTTCACTGAAAGTGATTCAATGGAGACTGCGGATTCCTGACAGTACCCCCCCTTTTATGGGTGGGCACCGAACACCCACGCAGGAACTTGGAGGATCCTTGAAAAAAAACTTAGGAATACACAAAAGCAGAGGTCCTCAAAAGTCTTCCCAACTTTCATCTTCAGAAGACAGATTTTCCTCGTCAGAACAAGTAGACCATTCATGGTCATTTGAGACAGATTTTACTTCCTGGAAGAAGGCATAACTCGGAAGGATAGAACCCCCCATAATGTAACTTGAGTCGTCATCAACAAACTCACTTTCAGAGTCAGAGTCCAGGTCTAGTGTGGTCATGGGAGCCTTTTGTTTAGGAACAACAGTATCTGAGACAACCTGTGGACCAGTAGATTTGAAGCTATATGAGACACCAAGACTAGGGGTAACGGCAGCATAGCCAATACTTACATCAACAGATGGTAGACTTTGAACTGGTTTTTAAGCTCTCCAATTCTTGTAATTCTTGAAATCTCTGATACATTGATTCAACAGAACCTGATCGTGTTTGGAAAGAGTTGAGTCGAAAAACTGAGAACTGGAAGACTGATCAGAAGACTGAGCAGATGTTGAATCCGGGAAGTCAATACTTTCAGAAGTGTTGCTGTAGGATGAAGACACGGAAGTATATGCAACTTTCAAATCTGAAGTCTGAGAACCTTGTCTTGACTTTGCAGCTTGGAAATCTTTAATAGCTTGGTCTAATGTATCCTGATCTTGCACAGACAGAGATGTTGGAGAGGATTTAGCAGTAGACAAACTGTTGACAAATTGGCCAGAATGCCCAGATGACTTTGAATGCATAAACTTTGGAGCAAACTCCTGTTTTATGGCTTCGCAGAAAGCGGGAAGATCACTCAGTAGCGGATCTTTAGATTCAATGAGAGGATTCGCCCAGTCCAGTGCTCTACCTTTGAAGAACAGGAGGAAGTATCTAATTGCATTGGCTGGAGTAATACTCACTGAAGATTCTGACTCAGTAAAAGCGAGGTATTGGCTCGCCACTGCACGGAACTGAGCATAGTCACCATCAAAGTAGACTGGAGCTTTTGTATCTAGTGGACACGTGGAAGGCTGAATGTCAGTTGAAGTCTCGGAAGACAATGTAAGACACTTGAGAGTAGAGGACTGGAATAAGCATTCAGAAGCAGGAGTAGAATCAACTTGAAATGCTCGAGGGTGGAGAGAGGACGTCATCTCCTGGATTGACTGACGGGAATTCTCTGCTGAGGTTAACAGAACGCTAGAAGCTTCATCTTGGGGTGAGATGCGTAGAGCCTCCATCTGGGTTGAGGCAACTGCAATATCTGCAAGAACTGTAGACTCTGGACATAGCGACAGGAGTTGCTTACTTGAAACACTGGAGAGAACCACACCGGGTTCAGAGGAACTGGAATCGGCAGGAACCGACGACAACTTTGGACAAACGGATGGAACAGGGATTTGTCCAGGACTACTTGAATTGACTTGAACTGTAAGAGGCTGATCTGGACAGACGGATGGGACCGGATTGGGTCCAGATAAGCTTGAACCGGTTGGAACCGCAGGAGTCTTCGGACTGACGGATAGAACCGGATTTGATACAAAGAGACTGGAATCGGCTGGAACCGAAGGAGTCCTCGGACTGACGGATAGGACCGGATTTGATCCGAGGATGCTGGAATCGGCTGGAACCGAAGAAGATAGCTCAGCATTGGAAACAGAGCTACTCAGGCTGGCTGGAACCAGAGGAGGCTGATCTGGACAGACGGATGGAACCGGATTGGGTCCAGAAAAGCTTGAACTGGCTGGATCCGGAGGAGTCTTCGGACTGACGGATAGGACCGGATTTGATCCGAAGATGCAGGAATCGGCTGGAACCGAAGGAGGCTTACTGGAATCGGCTGGAACCGAAGGAGACTGATCCGGACAGACGGATGGGACCGGATTGGGTCCAGAAGAGCTTGAATCGGCAGGAACCGGTGGAGTCCTCGGACTGACGGATAGGACCGGATTTGATCCGAGGATTCTGGAATCGGCTGGAACCGAAGGAGCCCTCAGACTGACGGATAGGACCGGATTTGATCCAAGGATGCTGGAATCGGCTGGAACCGAAGAAGGTAGCTCAGCATTGGAAACAGAGCTACTCAGGCTGGCTGGAACCAGAGGAGGCTGATCTGGACAGACGGATGGGACCGGATTCGGTCCAGAAAAGCTTGAACCGGCTGGATCTGGAGGAGTCTTCGGACTGACGGATAGGACCGGATTTGATCCGAAGATGCAGGAATCGTCTGGAACCTAAGGAGGTAGCCCATCATTGGAGCCACTCAGGCTGGCTGGAACCAGTGAAGACTTTGGACCGATGGCTGGAACCGGGCTAGGTCCATTGACACTCGACTCTGTATAGACAGAATCCGGATTTTCTGATGATCCCTCTTGGAGTGGTACTGAGCTGGTAGCACTCTCTGAAGTTGGCAAACAAAAGTTCATGTCTGTATCTGTGACTTTAAGAATTCCTCCTGGGATCTTGGCCCTGGATTCCTCACTTGAGGCTGAAACTCCAAAGACCCCTCCTGGGGTTAATAGATCAGACACACTTCTTTGAGTTGCATGCCCGGAGGCCACTTCTGGAACCTGAACATCAGATACCCCTACTGGGGTCACAACATCAGATGCCCCACCTGGGGCTGTAGACACAGACGCCCCTTCTCGGGCTGTAGGCACGGATGCCCCTTCTCGGGCTGTAGGCACGAATGCCCCTTCTCGGGCTGTAGGCACAGATGCCCCTTCTCGGGCTGTAGGCACAGATGCCCCTTCTCGGGCTGTAGGCATGGATGCCCCTTCTCGGGCTGTAGGCACGGATGCCCCTTCTCGGGCTGTAGGCACGGATGCCCCTTCTCGGGCTGTAGGCACAGAAACTACTTTAGTTATGGGTAACATAGATCGTCTCTGTTGATTTCTGAACTTGGGATTGGGTCTATTTGTCACAGGACCCCAATCGTAGACTTTTTGGACACTCCTGTCCGGGGTAAAGTAACTTGAAACTGTAGAGGATACGTTGGAAGGTTTGCAGGTGAAAACACTGTGATGTTGGGACCTGTCACGAACTTTTGAGTTGCGGAAGGAACAGTCCTTAATAAGATGACTAGAACTTCCACAGTAAAAGCGGAGGCGAAGCTACCTGCGATGCCGGCGTTCAGCTTCCGTGAGTTTGGAGCGCGGGTAGCTCTGGAATCTGCCCTCTCTCTGCATAGGAGAAGAGACTTTAGTTTGAAGAAAAGTTGACACGGAGGTCGCACTAGTCTCAATACTGTGAGCAGTACTCTTCACTGCGTTTAAAGCACCACCCAGGATTTCTGACATTATCGGAATGATTTTTGTTAGGAGACTTTGAAGTTGTTCCAATAGACGATAAAGAGTGCTTATTGGTTCAGAGTTCACAGCAGACAACAAAGGAGTCTTGAAGCTTTCAAAGGAG
Source organism: Pseudophryne corroboree (assembly GCF_028390025.1). NCBI lineage: Eukaryota > Metazoa > Chordata > Amphibia > Anura > Myobatrachidae > Pseudophryne > Pseudophryne corroboree. The sequence continues at coordinate 142,320,137 of NC_086448.1, read as the reverse complement.
GAAGTCGCTCTCTCAGGAGAATTAGCTGTGAAGGGACTGCCATAGGACTGACTTGAGCAAGATCCATCCACAGGAACGGATTGTGCAGGGAAAGTTGAAATGACTGGAGCAGGAGTGACTTGAACAGGAACTGGAGAAACAACAGAACTTGGAAGGGATTGCTGCAAGGTATCCAAACCGATAGACATTCCCTGTAGAAACTGGAACATCTGCTGCTGCGCAGCCTCTTGACCATCCAAACGGGAGACCAGATTTTGTAAGGCCCCTGACCCCACATTCTGACCGCCATCCGAGTCCATCGGCCTTGGACAAACTGTCAGGTTCGGTTTGGTTTGTGTCCCCGGAGGGGGCGCTAGTGGGTCAGTGGAGGTAGGATGGAAGAAGTGAGGAGAATGGATTGGATTTCTGCGCATGTGCGCAAATGTTGTTTTATTGAATGAAAAGTAAAACAATATTGCAGCAGGAATACTTGGAGAAATAAACAATAATACATGCAATGGGTATGGTGCAGCGTGGAAGCTAAGAGTCTATGGCAAAACAGTGAGAGTCTATGGCAAAACAGTGAGAGTCTATAGCAATATGCTAGTATGGGAACTAGAGATGAGCGGATTCGGTTTCTCGGAAACCGAACCCGCCCGAACTTCAGGGTTTTTACACGGGGGCCGAGCAGGCTCGGATCCTCCCGCCTTGCTCGGCTAACCCGAGCGCGCCCGAACGTCATCATCCCGCTGTCGGATTCTCGCGAGACTCGGATTCTATATAAGGAGCCGCGCGTCGCCGCCATTTTCACACGTGCATTGAGATTGATAGGGAGAGGACGTGGCTGGCGTCCTCTCCGTTTAGAGTGACTGACTAGTACAGAGAGACACACATTTTGGGGAGCATATAGGAGGAGTACTACTTGCTGCTGATAGTGTGACCAGTGACCAGTGCCACCAGTTTACTAGTACAGAGAGACACAAATTTTGGGGAGCATATAGGAGGAGTACTACTTGCTGCCGATAGTGTGACCAGTGACCAGTGCCACCAGTTTACTAGTACAGAGAGACACAAATTTTGGGGAGCATATAGGAGGAGTACTACTTGCTGCTGATAGTGTGACCAGTGACCAGTGCCACCAGTTTAGTTACTAGTACAGAGAGACACAAATTTTGGGGAGCATATAGGAGGAGTACTACTTGCTGCTGATAGTGTGACCAGTGACCAATGCCACCAGTTTACTAGTACAGAGAGACACACATTTTGGGGAGCATATAGGAGGAGTACTACTTGCTGCTGATAGTGTGACCAGTGCCACCAGTTTAGTTACTAGTACAGAGAGACACAAATTTTGGGGAGCATATAGGAGGAATACTACTTGCTGCTGATAGTGTGACCAGTGACCAGTGCCACCAGTTTACTAGTACAGAGAGACACAAATTTTGGGGAGCATATAGGAGGAGTACTACTTGCTGCTGATAGTGTGACCAGTGCCACCAGTTTACTAGTACAGAGAGACACAAATTTTGGGGAGCATATACAGGAGGAGTACTACTTGCTGCTGATAGTGTGACCAGTGACCAGTGCTACCAGTTTAGTCACTAGTACAGAGAGACACAAATTTTGGGGAGCATATAGGAGGAGTCTTACTTGCTGCTCATAGTGTGACCAGTGACCAGTGCCACCAGTTTACTAGTACAGAGAGACACAAATTTTGGGGAGCATATAGGAGGAGTACTACTTGCTGCTGATAGTGTGACCAGTGACCAGTGCCACCAGTTTACTAGTACAGAGAGACACAAATTTTGGGGAGCATATAGGAGGAGTACTACTTGCTGCTGATAGTGTGACCAGTGACCAGTGCCACCAGTTTAGTTACTAGTACAGAGAGACACAAATTTTGGGGAGCATATAGGAGGAGTACTACTTGCTGCTGATAGTGTGACCAGTGACCAGTGCCACCAGTTTAGTTACTAGTACAGAGAGACACAAATTTTGGGGAGCATATAGGGGGAGTACTACTTGCTGCTGATAGTGTGACCAGTGACCAGTGCCACCAGTTTAGTTACTAGTACAGAGAGACACAAATTTTGGGGAGCATATAGGAGGAGTACTACTTGCTGCTGATAGTGTGACCAGTGACCAGTGCCACCAGTTTACTAGTACAGAGAGACACAAATTTTGGGGAGCATATAGGAGGAGTACTACTTGCTGCTGATAGTGTGACCAGTGATCAGTGCCACCAGTTTAGTTACTAGTACAGAGAGACACAAATTTTGGGGAGCATATAGGAGGAGTACTACTTGCTGCTGATAGTGTGACCAGTGACCAGTGCCACCAGTTTACTAGTACAGAGAGACACAAATTTTGGGGAGCATATAGGGGGAGTACTACTTGCTGCTGATAGTGTGACCAGTGACCAGTGCCACCAGTTTACTAGTACAGAGAGACACAAATTTTGGGGAGCATATAGGAGGAGTACTACTTGCTGCTGATAGTGTGACCAGTGACCAGTGCCACCAGTTTACTAGTACAGAGAGACACAAATTTTGGGGAGCATATACAGGAGGAGTACTACATGCTGCTGATAGTGTGACCAGTGCCACCAGTTTAGTTACTAGTACAGAGTGACACAAATTGTGGGGAGCATATAGGAGGAGTACTACTTGCTGCTGATAGTGTGACCAGTGACCAGTGCCACCAGTTTAGTTACTAGTACAGAGAGACACAAATTTTGGGGAGCATATAGGAGCAGTACTACTTGCTGCTGATAGTGTGTCCAGTGACCAGTGCTACCAGTTTAGTTACTAGTACAGAGAGACACAAATTTTGGGGAGCATATAGGAGGAGTACTACTTGCTGCCGATAGTGTGACCAGTGACCAGTGCCACCAGTTTAGTTACTAGTACAGAGAGACACAAAGTTTGGGGAGCATATAGGAGGAGTACTACTTGCTGCTGATAGTGTGACCAGTGACCAGTGCCACCAGTTTACTAGTACAGAGAGACACAAATTTTGGGGAGCATATAGGAGAAGTACTACTTGCTGCTGATAGTGTGACCAGTGACCAGTGCCACCAGTTTAGTTACTAGTACGGAGAGACACAAATTTTGGGGAGCATATAGGAGGAGTACTACTTGCTGCTGATAGTGTGACCAGTGACCAGTGCCACCAGTTTAATTAATCCGTTCTCTGCCTGAAAAAAAACGATACACAGTGTGACACAGTCACGTACCATATCTGTGCTCAGCCTCAGTGTGCTGCATCATCATATGTAATAATATCTGACTGTGCTGAGTGCTCACACAGCTTAATTGTGGGGGAGACTGGGGACTGGGAGCAGTTAGAGCAGGAGTACATATAATATATTTTAAGTACAGTGCACACTTTTGCTGCCAGAGTGCCACACTGCCAGTGTGACTGACCAGTGACCAGACCACACTGACCCCCAGTATATTGTGATTGTCTGCTTAGGACGGAGTACTACTTGCTGATAGTGTGACCAGTGACCATTGACCACCAGTTTAATTAATCCGTTCTCTGCCTGAAAAAAAACGATACACAGTGTGACACAGTCACATACACATACCATATCTGTGCTCAGCCCAGTGTGCTGCATTATATGTAATACTGTATATCATTATCTGACTGTGCTGAGTGCTCACTGCTCACACAGCTTAATTGTGGGGGAGACTGGGGAGCAGTTATAGCAGGAGTACATATTTTTAAGTACAGTGCACACTTTTGCTGCAAGAGTGCCACTGCCAGTGTGACTGACCAGTGACCACTGACCACCAGTATATTGTGATTGTCTGCCTGGAAAAGTTAAACACTCGTCGTGTGGTGTTTTTATAAACGCATTCTGCAGACAGTGTCTAGCAGGTCCGTCATTACATTATATACCTGTCCGGCTGCAGTACTAGTGTGATATATATATATATATATATATATATATATATATATATATTTTAATTTTATCTCATTATCATCCAGTCTATACTAGCAGCAGACACAGTACGGTAGTCCACGGCTGTAGCTACCTCTGTGTCGGCAGTCGCTCGTCATCCATAAGTATACTAGTATCCATCCATCTCCATTGTTTACCTGAGGTGCCTTTTAGTTGTGCCTATTAAAATATGGAGAACAAAAATGTTGAGGTTCCAAAAATAGGGAAAGATCAAGATCGACTTCCACCTCGTGCTGAAGCTGCTGCCACTAGTCATGGCCGAGACGATGAAATGCCATCAACGTCGTCTGCCAAGGCCGATGCCCAATGGCATAGTACAGAGCATGTAAAATCCAAAACACCAAATATCAGTAAAAAAAGGACTCAAAAATCTAAAATAAAATTGTCGGAGGAGAAGCGTAAACTTGCCAATATGCCATTTACCACACGGAGTGGCAAAGAAAGGCTGAGGCCCTGGCCTATGTTCATGGCTAGTGGTTCAGCTTCACATGAGGATGGAAGCACTCAGCCTCTCGCTAGAAAAATGAAAAGACTCAAGCTGGCAAAAGCACAGCAAAGAACTGTGCGTTCTTCGAAATCCCAAATCCACAAGGAGAGTCCAATTGTGTCGGTTGCGACTCCTAGATGGGCCAGGTGTTTGTGTCGGCCACTAGGGCCGCTTAGGTTACTCACACAGCTACCTCATTGCGCCTCTTTTTTTTCTTCTTTGCGTCATGTGCTGTTTGGGGAGTAGTTTTTTGGAAGGGCCGTCCTGCGTGACACTGCAGTGCCACTCCTAGATGGGCCAGGTGTTTGTGTCGGCCACTAGGGTCGCTTAGCTTACTCACACAGCTACCTCATTGCGCCTCTTTTTTTTCTTCTTTGCGTCATGTGCTGTGTGGGGAGTGTTTTTTGGAAGGGCCGTCCTGCGTGACACTGCAGTGCCACTCCTAGATGGGCCAGGTGTTTGTGTCGGCCACTAGAGTCGCTTAGGTTACTCACACAGCTACCTCATTGCGCCTCTTTTTTTTCTTCTTTGCGTCATGTGCTGTTTGGGGAGTAGTTTTTTGGAAGGGCCGTCCTGCGTGACACTGCAGTGCCACTCCTAGATGGGCCAGGTGTTTGTGTCGGCCACTAGGGTCGCTTAGGTTACTCACACAGCTACCTCATTGCGCCTCTTTTTTTCTTTGCGTCATGTGCTGTGTGGGGAGTGTTTTTTGGAAGGGCCGTCCTGGTGACACTGCAGTGCCACTCCTAGATGGGCCAGGTGTTTGTGTCGGCCACTAGGGTCGCTTAGCTTACTCACACAGCTACCTCATTGCGCCTCTTTTTTTCTTTGTGTCATGTGCTGTTTGGGGAGTGTTTTTTGGAAGGGCCATCCCGCGTGACACTGCAGTGCCACTCCTAGATGGGCCAGGTGTTTGTGTCGGCCACTTGGGTCGCTGAGCTCAGTCATCCAGCGACCTTGGTGCAAATTTTAGGACTAAAAATAATATTGTGAGGTGTGAGGTGTTCAGAATAGACCGGAAACGAGTGTAAATTATGGTTATTGAGGTTAAGAATACTATGGGATCAAAATGACCCCCAAATTCAATGATTTAAGCTGTTTTTTAGGGTTCTTTGAAAAAAAACACCCGAATCCAAAACACACCCGAATCCGACAAAAAAAAAACGGTGAGGTTTTGCCAAAACGCGTTAGAACCCAAAACACGGCCGCGGAACCGAACCCAAAACCAAAACACAAAACCCGAAAAATTTCAAGTGCACATCTCTAATGGGAACCAGAGATGATTAAATCGTGGAGCCAGCAGAGGTGATGATATTGGTAGCAAACCTGGTAGCAGATGCAGAAGACTTGATGCAGGGTTCACAGTGCTATTGGGAAAGCACAGGCAGCTTGCAAGCTGATTCACAGGTGAGGTGATGAGATGCACCTGGAGAAGGAGTCTCTACAGCTGAGGCTGAAGCACACTGTGTTGGAGATTGGTGTGAAGCCTGTAAATGAATGCAGGAGTTGCTGATGCTTGTAGTTCCACGGAGCTGTAGTAGGATAACCAGGAACACGGAGTAACAAGCAGGTAACCAGGAACACGGAGGAACAGGTAGGTAACCAGGAACACAGGGGAACTGGAGACTGGAACACAGGAACTTGCACAGTGAATGTCGCAGGAGAGCTGGAGAGGTTGCTGGAACTTATAGTTCCACAGGAACACTGGAACAGCTGGAAACTGGAACGGAACTGAAACAGCTGGAAACTGGAACGGAACTGGAACAGCTGGGACCTGTAGTTCCACAGGTCCAATACACAAGGATATCTCTGTAGACAGAAGACTGCAGACAGGAGACGCCTGTTCACAGAATGTGACGTGTTGTCCAAGGCGATGAGACTGAGCCAGGAACTGGAGTTTAAACACCTTGGTCTGTGATGATTGGATGATCTCTGTGAGAACCCACCCTGCTGGATTGGGTGTCCAGGTCAGCTGTGAGTTAACTGGAGCTGGTGGTTAACCGGGAGAATAACACTGTAGACAGTTAATGCCATGCACTGCTGGTGGCTGGCTGGGATCAGTAGTGCACCGGGAGTAAATGCTGTTTAACTAGAGTCACTGTGTATTCCTGGCTGAAACCAGTGATTACCAAAAGATAGAACTGGTTAGGTGGAGCACGGTGAGCTGTGGGCTGCAGGAGACTGAAGACTGGAACAGAACTGGAACTGCTGGGACTTGTAGTTCCACAGGTCCAATTCACAGGGGATACTCTGAGGACAGAGGACTGAAGCCAGGAGAGCCCTGTTCACTGGAAGTGATGCAATGGAGACTGCGGATTCCTGACAGGTTATTGAGAAAGTGGCTGCAAATCAGCTGGAAACCCGCCTGACAACCCATGATATCTATGATCCATTCCAATCAGGATTCAGGAGAATACATAGCACTGAAACAGCCCTAGTGTGTGTGTTAAATGATCTTCTGATGGCAAGAGACAGAGGTGACTGTTCAATATTAATCCTTCTGGATCTCACTGCAGCATTTGATACCGTGGACCATGGGATTCTGATTGAGCGACTGATACATTTTTGTGGACTGGAGGGCATAGTCTTAAATTGGTTCAAATCATTTCTCACAGGCAGGTCAAAGAGAGTATCATCTGGGGTATACTCATCAACACCAGTGCCATTGCCATGTGGTGTCCCACAAGGTTCTATACTATACCTCATGCTTTTTGCAGTATACATGCTACCACTGGGTGAAATATTCAGGCGCCGTGGGCTGGTCTACCACTGCTATGCAGATGATACACAACTGTACTTGTCTTTTGCTCTGGGCACTGATAACCCAATAGCAACCCTAAATGGCTGTCTAGCTGAACTCCAGGGGGTTTATTTACAAAGATTCGTATTTGTGTCAAATTGGTGGAAGATTAAATACAAATTACATCAAATATGTGAGTTTGCAACTTTTTGAATTTTTTATGCCTCATTTTCTATGCTGTCATATTCTGCATTTTTGTTTTTTCCGATGTCGATGTCATTCGTAATTTCGGCCAGTGTTTTACGGGAGTGATTAGTAAAACACTGCCGAATTTAACACAATGAATCCCGGACGGATATGGGAGATCAGGGCTTCATTGTGTACCTTAAAAAGACTGTTAAAGTGTTCAAAATTCTGATAAAAATTGCGTGGTGTCCCCCCTCCTCTGCACCATCTTCGAGGTCCACAGCCTCCTCCGCTCTGTGCCGACCACAGCCTCCTCATCCACCACACCACAGACCACAGCATCATCAGCACTGCCGCTGCTAAATAGGTAATCTTACCCTGCTGACTTTCTCTCTCCCTAGTCCCTACTGTATGCCCTTGCTGTCCCTCTCTCTGTCACTCTCCCTGTCCCTATGTCCCTGCTGTCACTTTCCCTGTCTCTCTGTCACTCTTCCTGTCCGTATGTCTCTGCTTGTCACTCTCCCAATATTCCATAATGTGAATTTTGTCTCATATCGTGTCCTATAATGTGAATTTTGTCTCATACCGTGTGCTATAATGGGAATTTTGGCTCATTCTATGTGCTATACTGTGAATTGCAGCTCATTCTGTGTGCTATAATGTGAATTGCGTCTCATTCTGTGTGCTATAATGTAAATTGCGGCTCTTGCTGTGTGCAATAATGTGAATTTTGGCTCATTCAGTGTGCTATAATGTGAATTACGGCTCATTCTGTGTGCTATAATGTGAATTGTGGCTCATTCTGTGCGCTATAATGTGAATTTCGGCTCATTCCATGAGCTACAAATGGGTCCTCTGTTATCTTGGCTCTTTCTGCGCCTAGGCGATAGCTTAGGTTGCTGAGTTTAATTATGGACAGGCACCTTGAGGCGCAAATAGATACTCAGCATGCATTACACATCTCCACCACTGGATGGCTAATGCTCCACTAATCCAGTACTTTAGATCGAATAGTGGTGGATTGATCTACAAGCTCTGGCAAATAGTCAGTGATGACTGTAATGTTAATATACAGTCCTGTACTGCATAGTGTACACACAGATGGTGACCAATGGTCCGAAGGAGAGAGTTAAAAAATAAATAAATAGTTTATACAGATACAAACGAACATGTTAAAACACTTGTGTATGCAGATGCAACTAAAGATTGTGTATGCAGATGCAACTAATGTGTGAAAGGAATAAGGTAGCTCATTGACTTTAAAGTATGGACAGTGCACTAAATACCGTGCTTTTGAAATATGAGTGTCCGAATCCCCTAAGGCATAAAACAACACCAATGGGAAGGAATCACTCTTGGCAGTACTTTTACACATGAACATGTGAATCTTCCATGCAGTGTTGTGGGCTAGTAATGAATGCTCCCACCTGCCACGCTGAGAGTCCCAGGTTCAATTCCCAAAGTGCCAATTTTTTTTTGGTGTGTTCCCGTGACATTTACTTTATTATTATTATTTTTCTGTGTAATCCATTGTAAAACATTCAATGGAAAGGTGCACACAGGTTTCACACAAATCGGGTGTAAATATGCAGGAGCGACTCATTCGCTATCTACACAGTGGTAATGAGCAGCTGTAGACATACCAGTAAATATAAATTAGTGTATTCTGATGCAACTAACTGTTCGAGCAACACAGTACTGTAGATCGTCGGCATTAGAGAATCTGCTGTGTAGATAGCAAATGAGTCACTCCTGCAGATTTACCCCAATTTGTGTGAAACCTGTATGCACCCTTCCATTGAATGTTTTACAATGGATTATACAGAAAAATAATAATAATAATAATAATAAAGTGAATGTCATGGGAACACACAAAAAAAGATTGGCACTTTGGTAATCGAACCCAGGACTCTCAGCGTGGCAGGCAGGAGCCTTCATCGCTAGCCCATGACAATGCATGGAAGATTCACAAGTTCATGTGTAAAAGTACTGCAAAGAGCCATTCCTTCCATTGGTGTTGGTTTATGCCTTAGGGAACTCAGACACTCATAATGTATTTCAAAAGCACAGTATTTTCCACTTCCTCCCTCTACCCACATTGCCAGAGCCGGCCTTAGCTATAGGCAGGCTAGGCATTTGCCTAGGGCATCCAAGCATGTCTAGGGGCATCCAAGCATGTCCCTGCAGTATCTCATGCTGAGAGGGACAGTCTACAAACTAACTGTTACTTTCCGAATGTATTCAATCAGTACTTGTATACACTGCTGTTTACATTTGTAAAAAAAAATGCACACTGTGCCTTAAACTTCCTCTGACATGCTTGAATGCCCCTGACTTGTGAGACCTCAGACAGACAGCAGAAGCCCAGTAACTGCAATTCCTGGACCTGTGACATTTTCACTGACTATATAAGGTTATTACTGGATGGCTTCTATAACACATGTGTATTTTGGAAGACTGCTACACAGAAACCTGACATCACCTATACTGCTTGTGCACATGGGGGAGGGGGGCCCTGCTATCCTGTGTCCCTTATCCCTGTGCAATTCCCAGGTGTCTGCAGGGACATAACATGGGCAGTGTTCTCCCCACACTTTATTTCCTAGTCAGTCCATGCCGTAAAATTCCCCTGCCACCCAGCACTGTAACGTGGTCAGTAAGTTGCGTTGTGCTTTTCTATATGAAACATCAGTGCAGCATGACTTTCGGACACATCAGACTGGAGGGCAGAGCATATCACTCCCACAGTATAAAGTAAAGGGCATGCAGTAACAGACACCAGCAAACACACTGACTAGTGAAGAGAATGGACAGTTTCTACATGTTTGATACTGGTCTTTTTGTATAACCAGCAAGTGTGGCATTATGTGTATTATGGGCATTACTAATGTGCGGCATATGTGTAAGGTTCCTTTACTGTGTGGAATTATATGTATTATGGTCATTACTGTGTGGCATTGTGCAGAGTTGAACTGGCCCACATTGTAACCCCCCGGTGGGCCCCATTACCTGAGCGTTGCAGGTACAGATGCAGAACTAGCGCCGGAGCTAGGGGGCACCAGACAAAATTTTGCCTAGGGCATCAAATTGGCTAGGGCCGGCTCTGCACATTGCCCTTCCCCCCTGGGAGCCTGCACAGTTCATGCAGTAGACAGGTCAGGTTACAAGAGATGTGCAACAGTATACTGTGTATGAAAATCACATAGAGAACTGCAGTCGCGTTGATACTGTAGATGAGTAAATGGTACAGTAGCAGTGATCCCTTCTCATTAAGTACAACACAGATTCTCACATCACAGATTCTCTAACGCTGACGATCTACAGTACTGTGTTGCTCGAACAGTTAGTTGTGTCAGAATACACTAATTTATATTTACTGGTATTTCTACAGGTGCTCATTACCGCTGTGTAGATAGTAACAATAGAGAAAGAAAGATTGTCTCTTAGTTGGCGTACTAGAGAAGAATAATTTGTATTATGTGTAATATTGATGTCTTATTTGTGTAAGTTTTTTCTTTCTTTTATATATATATATATATATATATATATATATAAATCCCACACGATGGAGGCACTCGGCGAAATAAAAACTGACACCACCACAGCCGGTACGGTCAACGTTTCAGGGACTTCTCCCTTTTATCAAGACACGCCAAGGTGTCTCCATCGTGTGGGATTCATATACTCGTTTAGAGAGGTTGTGCACCGGACCCGTTGTATTCTTCTAAGCGTGAGTGCCAGACACATTGTATATTTATATATATATATATATATATATATATATATATATATATATTGGTTTTTGGACCAAATCCACTGAACGTTTGGCATGCAATTTTAGGTGCAGATAGGTGCAATTGCCTGTATATTAATAAGTGTGATAAATTATTATCATGGGTAGTGAATTCCTCACTATTATCAAGTGGTTATACTGGTGGGCATTGGGGTGGCACAATTTGGTTAGTCACTATCGGGTATATTGTGTCAGATCAATAAGGCTGCTCACAATCGTCTAGTATAAACATAAATTATCGTTTTCCGCCAATAATGAGTTTTATGTTCTGTTGGCTATGATGATGAATATTAGGATGGTGCCTTATGATAATTCCCAATGGTATGTACCACACCACTAATGGGTTGCCCAAAGTTTAAAGATTTCCTGCTCACACGATTTTTGACAGCACCAGAATCATTGGAGTGTAATTTAACCAGACTGACAGGGACACATGTCAGTTGGAACCCGCTGTACATAGCTAATTCAAATGAACTATATTGTAACCAAGTATGTAGTACAACGTACAGTAACTGTTTTCAATTTGCTAGGATCTCTGCAGCTGCCCCCTTCCTTATTCAGAAGGGCTCATGACAGATCAGAGATAGACCATGATGTAACATTTTGCTCAATACGATGTTGCCATTTGGTTTGAGCGAAGATTTCTGCAGCTGCTCCCTTCCTTAGTCAGAAGGGCTCATAATGAATCAAGGATAGGCTGCAATGTAACCGTTTACTCGATACAATGTTGCTATTTGATTCACATACAGTGTATCTTATGTTGCACTTTTCTACAGCTAGTAAGTTCCTTGTTCAGAAGGACTAATGTATGCCACATACACCTCATTAAATTATGACATAGGATAATTTAGTCAATTTACAAGGGTATAGTTACTGTGGCATATCACACATATTTTACCCTGTAGTGTCTATTTACGGATAGAAGCATCACATTCTATGTAGTGTACTTTATGCTACCCACATTAGTAACAATCTATACGTTTGGTTGTGACAGTAATTGGTTGCATCTAGGTGTTAAATCCTGACATAGGAAATATTCACCTAATACGACTGGGACATGGATAAATTGTCACATCCAAAGTCATGTACGTGACTGCTTTGTTCAGAAGGACTGGTATACTGCATATCATTCACCCTGTCAAGTTGTGACATAGGATAATTTAGTCAGTTTAAAGGGGTATAATTGCTGTGATATATCACACAGACTTTAGCCTATAGTGCCTATTCACAGATAAGGGCATCACATTCTATATCGTGTACTTTGTGCTGCCCACAATAATAACAATTTATACGTTTAGTTGTGGCAGTGATTGATTCCATCCAATCCTATCATAGGAAGTATTCACACAATGCAACTAGGATGTGCATATATTGTTACATCCACAACCATATGCTCCATGTGCATTCTGTGTGGTGTACTACATTCATTCTAACTCCCTTTAATTTATATAATTCGTTCCATGATATTATTAATGCCTATCATAGGAGATGTTTACTAGAAAGCGGCTGCACCGCACATGTACTGTCCCATCCACAACGTTAATCTCTGTATGTGTCCCATGTGACTTGCAATGTTAGCTTAGCTCAATTCAGACATTGCTGGTCACATTTAATATTACACATACATTCCTTAGTTTAGGTATTGCTGGTCACATTAAACATTAAACACACATTCCTACACATTGGTATTATTTAAACATTAAGCACAGTGAAAATAGCAGGCGTGCTAACTCTGCTCTGAAACACCAACGTGCACGTTTCAAAATAACTTTGTCAGGGCAAAACTGTGTAGATTGCGAATGAGTCGATCCTGCAGATTTACCCCGATTTGTGTGAAACCTCTGTGCACACTTCCATTGAATGTTTTACAATGGATTACACAGAAAAAAAACTAATAATAAATTGAATGTCACGGTAACACAAAAATAAAAAAATAAGATCGGCACTTTGGGAATCGACCCGGTACTCTCAGGATGGCAGGTGGGAGCCTTCATCACTAGCTCATGACACTGCATGGAAGATTCACAAGTTCATGTGTAAAAGTACTGCAAAGAGTGATTCCTTCCCATTGGTGTTCGTTTATACTGTTAGGGGACTCGAATGCTCCTTTAGTGCACTGTACATACTGTAAAGTCAATGAGATACATTATTCCTTTCACACATTAGTTGCGTCTGCATACACAAGTGTTTTAACACATTAATTTGCATCTGTATAAACTATACACACAGTGATTTGGCATCCAGGAACTTAGGGAGGAGCTTTTATCTCTCTCCAATATACATAGAAATATTAAACTTGCTGCTGTACGTTACAAGCTGTTCATGCTAATTAGTACACTAATAGAACATACTATACAGAGATACTAAGGATGGGGATTTGGCATCCAGGAACTTAGGGAGGAGCTTTTATCTCTCTCTGTTATACTTAGAAAGATTACAATGGAGAGAGATAAACGCTTCTCCCTAAGTTCCTGGACTATACTTTATATCTACATCATTTTGGTATGGTAGCTTTCTGTTCCAATCATATTTTATTCACTATTGGAATAAATAGTATTTGTTTTTAATATGGTCCTTTTATATTAGTCCTTTTTTGGGTTTCATACTACAAGTAAGCATACATGTAAGAGATCACTCAAGTTCCTGTCTCCACTATAGTTTTTAGAGGAAAAGGATCTTTTCCATTCTGGATTGGGACTATTTGCACATCCAATTCTCTCCTATGTACACCACGGGTGGAAATGTGTTTGCTTGCAGTATTATTGTATGTTTGTTCTTTTTTTATGTGATCATCATTGAATGATATGCTATTCGACTTTACCGTGGAACAATTATACTGAGAATCAACTATACTGTTGGACTATTTGTAGTGCAAAGTGAGATTGGTGGTCATTCCGAGTTGTTCACTCTGTAAATTTCCTCGCATCGCAGCGATTTTCCGCTTAGTGCGCATGCGCAATGTCCGCACTGCGACTGCACCAAGTAAATTTGCTAAGAAGTTAGGATTTTTACTCACGGCTTTTTCTTCGCTCAGGCGATCGTAGTGTGATTGACAGGAAGTGGGTGTTTCTGGGCGGAAACAGGCCGTTTTATGGGCGTGTGGGAAAAAACGCTACCGTTTCTGGGAAAAACGCGGGAGTGGCTGGAGAAACGGAGGAGTGTCTGGGCGAACGCTGGGTGTGTTTGTGACGTCAAACCAGGAACGACAAGCACTGAACTGATCGCAGATGCCGAGTAAGTGTCGAGCTACTCAGAAACTGCACAGAGATGTCTTATCGCAATATTGCGAATCTTTCGTTCGCAATTTTAAGAAGCTAAGATTCACTCCCAGTAGGCGGCGGCTTAGCGTGTGCAATGCTGCTAAAATTGGCTTGCGAGCGAACAACTCGGAATGACCACCATTGTTCTTTCCTTTGTCTACATATGTTTGGGTTGAGGTGACCTATATTTGTTCTATCCATTAGTGCAGCGCCATAGGTAGAACTGTTTTTTCTTTGAATAATTTAAAAAAGCCACAGGACAGGGAATGCAGGTAATATACTGTAGAAAAAGGCTACTGTATCACACATATTACTATTCACTAGACCAGAGATGTTCAACCTTTTACAGCTCGTGGCACACTGAACAAGATTTAAATATTGCCATGGCCCATTCAAATAAAATGGTGGTGCATGGTGCAGTTGCGTGTCCTAGGATGTCATGTCGCAGCTTCTCCATAAGAAACGCATGAGTCACATCTGAGTAAGCCAGAAGAGCCCAACACTGCCCTGGCCTAAAATCAGAACTAGCTCTGCAACCACTAAACTCACCAGTATTGATCATTCCAGGGCCTCAGTAGCGGCAAAACACTGATGGGCCTGGCTGTGCTTCTATGGCGGCACACCTGGAGACTGCTCAGAGCACACTAGTTGCACCTGCCATGAATGATTTCCTCTGCAAGCAGAGTTACAAAAACACAGATTTACTATGTCTACCATCTGACAAAACTCTCAAAGGAGAGAGAAATGCATTAAGGGCAGCCTGGGTTAGAGCCATTTCCAGGACCAGATTAAGGCTGGTGAGGGCCCAGGGCAACAGAGTTTGTGGAAGTCCCCACTACTTTAATATTGCTGTCAAAGCCCCCTGCCCCACGCAACACACACACACCCTGGATGTTACACACAGAGCAGCACAAGCTGTGCAGTGCACACTGGTGGCTTACAGTCACTGTCCCATGGGATTTCCTTTCACTATCCCGTGAGACTGACTGCAGGAGCTCCTTGGCGGCCGCTGTTTCTGAACAGATGAGCCGCTGGATGGAGACTCCTACAATTGAAAATGCAGTGTGTGGTGGCCACCCCTGTCGCCCCTCCCTTAATCTGACCCTGTCCGTTTCCTCTAATTCACCCCTTTTAGTGGACAGCATCAGCCAGCCAGATCTTTTGTACACATGAGGACTGTATCCAGGCACCATTTTGTATACCAGAGTGAGTGAGTCTCACAGCACAGAAACCCCCCATAAGCTGTAACTTTGAGCAGATCTCTGATACAATCCAACCAGTGTCGGACTGGTGCATAAAGCACCCACCGGGGGGAACCCAGTGGTAGAGGCCCATGTTTATGGGTGTGGCCAGCCACCACATTAGTTTGCCTAACCATTAGAGAGTACGTGGTCTGGGCCCCTTTGGTAGATAAATAAATAAATTATATATATATATATATATATATATATATATATATATATATATATATATTTATATTAGAGGGGCAAAAAAGTATTTGGACAGCCACCGATTGTGCAAGTTGGCCCACTTAAAAAGATGAGAGAGGTCTGTAATTTCTATCATAGGTACACTTCAACTGTGAGAGACAGAATCTTAAAAAAAAAAATCAGGAAATCGCATTGTATGATTTTTAAACAATTTACTTATATATTTTTGTGGAAAATAAATATTTGGACACCTACCAAGTAGCAAGATTTCTGGCTCTCACAGACCTGTTACGTCTTCTTTAAGAAGCTCTTCTATTCTCCACTCGTTACCTGTATTAATGGCTCCAGTTTGAACTGGTTATCTGTATAAAAGACACCTCTCCACACCCTCAAACAGTCAGACTGCTACCTCTCCACCATGGCCAAGACCAGAGAGCTTTCTAAGGACACCAGGGACAAAATTGCAGAGCTGCACAAGGCTGGGATGAGCTACTCGACAATAGGCAAGCATCTCGGTGAGAAGAGATCAACTGTTGGCACAATTATTAAAAAATGGAAGAAATACAAGATCACTGACAATCTCCCTCGACCTAGGGCTCCATGCAAGATCTCACCTCGTGGGGTATCAATGATCTTGAGAACGGTGAGGATCAGCCCAGAACTACACGGGGGGACCTGGTCAATGACCTCAAGAGAGCTGGGACCACAGTCACAAAGGTTACCATTAGTAACACACTACGTCGTCATGGATTCAAATCCGAAAAGGTCCCCCTGCTAAAGCCAGCACATGTCCAGGCCCGCCTAAAGTTTGCCAGTGACCATCTGGATGATCCAGGGGAGGATTGGGAGAATGTAATGTCGTCAGATGAGAGCAAAATTGAACTTTTTGGTATAAACTCCACTCGCCGTGTTTGGAGGGAGAAGAATGATGAATAGCATCCCAAGAACACCATACCCACTGTGAAGCATGGGGGTGGAAATATCATGCTTTGGAGCTGCTTTTCTGCAAAGGGGACAGGACGACTGATCCGTATTAAGGGGGTAATTCCAATTTGATCGCAGCAGGAATTTTTTTAGCAGTTGGGCAAAACCATGTGCACTGCAGGGAGGGCAGATATAACATGTGCAAAATTGCAGTGTAAAAATAAAGCATGCAGTATTTAACCTGCACAAAAACAAAATAACCCACCCAAATCTAACTCTCTCTGCAAATGTTATATCTGCCCCCCCCCTGCAGTGCACATGGCTTTGCTCAACTGCTAAAAAATTTCCTTCTGTGATCAACTTGGAATTACCCCCTAAGGACGAATGGGGCCATGTATCGTGAGATTTTGGGCAAAAACCTCTTTCCCTCAGTTAGAGCACTGAAGATGGAACGTGGCGGAGTCTTCCAGCATGACAATGACCCCAAACACACTGCCCGGGCAACTAAGGAGTGGCTCCGTAAGAAGCATTTCAAGGTCCTGGAGTGGCCTAGCCAGTCTCCAGACCTCAACCCAATAGAAAATCTGTGGAGAGAGTTGAAAGTCCGTGTTGCCCGGAGACAGCCCCAAAACATGACAGATCTAGAGAAGATCTGCATGGAAGAGTGGCCAAAATACCTGCTATACTTTGTGCAAACCTGGTCAAGAACTACAGGAAACATTTGACCTCTGTAATTGCCAACCGAGGTTATATTACAAAGTATTGAGTTAAACTTTTTGATTGTCCAAATATTTATTTTCTGCAAAAATATACAAATAAATTGTTTAAAAATCATACAATACGATTTCCTAGGTTTTTTTTTTCAGATTCTGCCTCTCACAGTTGAAGTATACCTATGATGGAAATTACAGACCTCTGTCATCTTTTTAAGTGGGTCAACTTGCACAATCGGTGGCTGTCCAAGTACTTGTTTATAAGTAAACACTGCTAGTCCATGTATGCACTGTAAAAAATACACCATTGTCCTGTGCAGTATAATGTAACATATGTCCAATTCAAGTACACAGTCTGATCCCTAGGGGAGACTGGGGGCCCAACTGTGCTAGTCCAACCCTGATTCCAACAGCCTTTGAGCATGACAGCTGAGCCTCACACATCAACACTGGACTCTGGGTGATCGCGGCATAGAGCCAAGTGAGCACCACAGCACAGAGATAGTCCATCAAGTCTCTGATGTTTTTGAATAGGATTAGGTAAAAACTGGAATGGTCCAGACCCGGAACGCCAGACCGGACTTACTCACTGCAGCACATTCTGTCATTCTGGAGCTTGCAATGCTCGTCCCTGTTCAGGGGGCGTCCTGTCCTGTCCCTGCCTGTGACAGCTGTTGGTGGGGAGGGAGAGCTTACAGGCTCCCTGTATGTTCCAGACCATTCTGGTTATTAGGCAAACAAATAGAATAATAGCGCTAGGTTGTCATAGATGAGATAGGTAGGTCAAATTACATATTTTAATTCATAGTAAAAATCAATATAACATCCATATGGAATAGCAATAAATGATATATAAAAATGTAAGAAAAAAACCCTAGTAGAAAATTAGAGTAAAAACTCCCATGTGCATTAATCGAACAATGATGAAGATGATAGGACCTGTTCCTATAATATAGTCCCCTTCAAAAGTCCATGGACCCAATTAGTAGTCGAAGGTCGACTTTAATAGTTACCACAGATGTATCCAAGGGTCATTTAAGCGGCTCAGCAATCCGCAGTATTGCAGTTCCATGGTGAAGTGAACAGTTGAGCAGTGTCTACAGTTCAATTGGTATACCTCCAATAAGGGTCTCTGGATTTGCGGTGGATGGAGGGGGCTTGGTTCAGGTCGTACAATCTCCGAAAGGTGGATGTCCAGGGAGTAGTGCAGGAGAGCAGCTCACACCAACGCGTTTCGTTGTGTTCACACAACTTTTTCAAGGTGCTCACAAGGCTATAGACAGGGGTTTAAATACCCAAACAATATGGCTGCTCATTTGCATAGATAATCAAAATTTGACAATCTTATCTCATAATATGACACATTTAATGACAGAAATTAGTATATAATCACAGACATGTACTACCAAATGTATATATTGAAAAGAAGACCCAAACACTCCAAAATAATATATTTATTTTCATATAGGGTGATCACATGTCCCTTTATAGATGACTAACATGGGCTGTAATGCCCAAACTCCGGAGTGAATCGGGTGTATATGTACTAAATAAATGATGATAATAATGCTCCTTCCCGAGTGGGAGGAGATCCTGCCCACTGTTTAATAAATTAATGGGGGGTCCCCTCCCCCTCACTCGCATCGTCAGCACCACTAACTAATGGAGATGACGCAATCGGATCCCATCCCGTCGCATCATCAAGCACTGCCCGGCCGCGTATCAATGACGCGGTCCGTATTCTGTCGCCACGTCATTCTCGCGGACCCTGGGCGCAGACGTCATGATGCGACGCACCGCTAGCTGTTGTCAGTGTTGTCATGGCAATGCGTCAGTTTATGCATCGCCCTGACAACTGCTCCGTGGAAGTCACAGCGGCAGACATCAGGGAGTCTATCTCTGACACTAATGTCTATGGTGGTCATTCCGAGTTGTTCGCTCAGTAAATTTCTTCGCATCGCAGCGATTTTCCGCTTAGTGTGCATGCGCAATGTTCGCACTGCGACTGCGCCAAGTAAATTTGCTATGCAGTTAGGTATTTTACTCACGGTTTTTTCTTCGTTCTGGCGATCGTAATGTGATTGACAGGAAGTGGGTGTTTCTGGGTGGAAACAGGCCGTTTTATGGGTGTGTGCGAAAAAACGCTACCGTTTCTGGGAAAAACGCGGGAGTGGCTGGAGAAATGGGGGAGTGTCTGGGCGAACGCTGGGTGTGTTTGTGACGTCAAACCAGGAACGACAAGCACTGAACTGATCGCAGATGCCGAGTAAGTCTGGAGCTACTCAGAAACTGCTAAGAGGTGTCTATTCGCAATATTGCAAATCTGTCGTTCGCAATTTTAAGAAGCTAAGATTCACTCCCAGTAGGCGGCGGCTTAGCGTGTGCAATGCTGCTAAAAGCAGCTTGCGAGCGAACAACTCGGAATGAGGGCCCATGTATTTCCGCCAGCCACTGTGCCAACCACACAGAGAAACATATAGTATGTCATGCATAATGTATATATGGTTCCATCAATTAGTATAATTTACCCATATTACACTGTTTAATACTTCATAAGGCTTCGCATAAGGAATATAAAACAGGAATATATGATGGAATAATAATAATATAATATGATATAAATTGCAAATATATTAATAGATATTAAATTAAATTAAAAAAGGGGGGAGAGGTATAAATAAATATATATGGTTGATAGATATATCTCAAAAGTTATATAGCTCATAATACGAATACCAAGGGAATATATAACCAGAGGAGAGCATAAGAAGTTTAACTAATTAACATATACATACAGAGATCACAGATAATTTTTTCTTCTTACAATCCAAACATGCTCTTAGAACATCAGATTCAAACATCAACCAAAAGCAACCATAATATAACGGTAGGCTATTAGCATTCAAAATAATCTTCCAGCACGCAATAAAGTATGTTGATAGTAACATTAATATAATCGTAATAACGAGAAGAAGGGGGGAAGGAAAAATACAAACCAAAACAGGGTGTATAAACACTTAGCAAACCATCATAGTACTGAATTAAGTTCAACTGCTTCATTTAGTCCTCTTGGATGTTTAGTATTTAGTTTGAACATCCAGTATAGTTCTTCTTTACGCAAGATTTTATATCGATCGCCCCCTCTTTTCGTTATATATCCACCTGTTCAATAGCTGTGAGGTGGAGGGAACTGGGGTCTCCCCCATGGTGATCCCTGAAGTGTCTAGAGACACTAGGGGGTAAATTTACTAAGGTGCTATTCCATATGAATGTTATATTGATTTTTACTATGAATTAAAATATGTAATTTGACCTACTTATCTCATCTGTGACCAACTAGTGCTATTATTCTATTTGTTTGCCTATTGTGTGTGAGGTCTGACCAACCTCTATATATAGCTGCTGTGTTGAACCTCCCCAATCAGCGCCTGGAGAGAATTACCATTTGGTGGTTTCTCTTATCTTTGCATTCTGGTTATTACCCCATCCCTGGACTATACAGGGAGGCTGTTATCTCTCCCTCCCCACCTCCCTGATGACAGCTGTCACAGGCACTACAAGCTGCAAAATGGCAGAGTTTACTGCAGGGAGCCGATCTGGTTTGGCGTTCCGGCTGTTCCAGTTTTTGCCCAATCCCTATTTGAACAGCTTTGAACTTGACACACCACATACAGAAACACCGAACTCCGGCTGATCTCGACAAAGGCTTCTGTGTGTGTGGCGATGGGTGCTATTTACAGCCATTTTAGTGGCTGTGGTACAGACAACCTTTCAGAGGCTGCATCAGTAATATGAACTAAGAGTGGAGACCCACATATGAGATCATATATGACAACTCGCCACTGAGGTGGGCAGCATCATAGTCATAATCATTCAATCAACAGCAAAAGAAACCCAGGTAAAGTACAAGCCACAGTAACTACTTTACACTTTTTTTTGTTAGACATGGGACAGAATGCACACTGATCCCTGTAACTTCTAACGTCTACACCATCAATTACTTTCTATAAGCAAGTTTGGCTGTTAAAATTCTGTCCTCAGGGAAATTATAAGTTTCTAATGGGAAAAGCACAATACCACTGCGTATTTGTGTGAGCACCTCATAGTACTGTGAACTTCATAAGCCACCAGTAAACCCACTGGGCAACCGAAGAACATAAGTTAGTTATCTGTCTCTCAACTGGAAGGGTATTTTATGAAACTGCTACATTCTTACTGTGATACCCAAGTATATTGTGATTTTTTTAATATATTGTATTGATTTTATCTTTAAAATTGATACTTTTATATGAGTTGGGTTTTATACACAGTTACACAGTAGGGCACTACTATAGATGTTCTTACTATAACACAAACTAGGTTGAGTTCTGGATCCTAGTGGAGATACAGTCCAGTCAAAAGAGAGTACCAAAGCAGTACTTGTATTGTGCACAAAACCCTTTGTCCAAACATAGCATCCCTGGACGTAAAGATGTTAAAACAGTAACATTTGGTAAAAGTGTGTATGGAATCCATGGACATAAAGATGTTAAAACAGTAACATTTGGTAAAAGTGTGTTGGGTATGGAATCCCAAGTAAGCCCTACAAAGGCCCCTGCAAAGCTGATCCAAAGAGGCACTACAGTATGCCTCGCTGTCCATGGTGCCCACTGCTGACATTCCGCTATACTGTAAACCTGAATGCCGGATGTGATCCAATGTGCAATGCTGGCTAGCCATTCTTATACGAGTCCTATTAAAGAGGTTGTCAGTCAGATGCAGATCCTTAATTCTCATAATGTAAATCTCAAAGGTCCAAATCAAATCTAAAATCTGAAGATATTACCCTTCAACATCTTTTGGTAGGGCCAGAACAACAGTTTTTTGATTCATATGGAACTTTAGACTGGAAAGAAGGTTCAGTGGCAAATTTAACAATGAATTATATTCTTGTTATCGCTCGTTACGAATGATAAATTATGCTACAGCCAATCAGCTCCTAACCGTCATGTGTTTGAAAATTGACAGTAGGAGCTGATTGGCTGGAGCACCAATTACCTTATGCAATTACTTTTATTATCCACAATAAGTTTTAATACTCGTTAAAAAATGAGCCCTTAATTTTGATACAATTAGATGCTTGGTATGGCTAAGTCAAAAAAACCATGGCACGCTGAGTGGGGCTACTTGGTGTGCTTGCGCACAAAGATCACCATCAGCCACACATCAGATGCACCATTGGACCTCTGAGCAACACTACATACAATGTTACAGGCACAGGCTGAAACATGCCAATGAAACAGTTGCGACACATCTGCATTTGAATGCCACCCGCCAGTTAACTCTCATAAATGCTGACTGTCAAACTGTGTCCAAATACGCACTGCAACCACCACAAGACCACCAGAAAGCATGTGCAGTACAACTCAGAGGCATACGCAGTACAACAATAACCGCTCAATGTCAGCAATGCAAACACCTTGTGCCCACCTCTGAATCAGGACCATATGCTCAAAAGGTGATTTCTGTAAAGGTTTGAGGTTGAGGACCCAGGAATCTCCTGGAGGCACATATGTAAGGCACTGCGTAGGAAGGCTGGAACCCCAGGAAGAGTCACTAACATTCTTGAAAAAAATATTGATAGCATAGACATATGAACCATCTAGAAATTCATTTGTAATCCAGCATTCTGACCATCCTGTTGAAAAGAGAGCACTCAAGATAGACTGAAGGAAATAGAAGGGACATGCTTACCCTTACACCAAGGTTTTACTGTGGCAGAAATACCTTCTCTTGGACTTAACCAAACAATTCTAAGAAAATAAATCTCTAAGATGGTCTCAAGATAGACTTTTCTAAATTCACAATCCATCTCTGTTTTTTTGGGAAATTGGCTGTTTCCTTGATTTGGAAACTTAGTAGGACGGTTTACTTTGATAATTAGATCATCCAAGTATGGAATAAGCTTTGTCCCCCTGGATAGAAATGTATTTCTAATGGGTGTAGGGTGTGCGGTGCACATGGGTCCTTGAGTCTAGGGAGACCCATACCCCTTACCAGGGGAGTTTTAAAAGAGATGGGGCCCCATGTGCACCTCCGGGTTGGCCCCCTCCTCTGTCTACTGCGCATGTGCAGGTCTCCATAAAAACATGGTGCAGCCATATTCTGGAGACCAAAATCACTACTGCGCATGCGTGGCAGCCATTTTGGTAGTGATTTCTGCCAGGGCTGCAGCGCCCGACACTGGACTCCAGAAAGGTAGGTATGAAAAATTGGTGCAGCATGTGCTGTGTGGGCTCTTCATGGACCCAGGGCCTGTGTGCTCTGCAAACATTTCACCCATTATAGAAATGCCTATGCCCCTTACCTTGCACCTACAGACATATTTGCAGTTTCTTTGTCACTGCAGAAATCACATGCGCCATTTTCCCAGTGAACACATCCAGCTTTGTGGAGAGGACGAAAGGTAGTGCTCACATTTGGAAGTGTCAATAAACTGTGGGAGGACTTGGGAATCTCATGCATCTGCTTGCAAAGGAAATGGTCGAGTCCCGCAGAGGTGTGTGAAGACCCCATGGAAGTATTTTGGAAGCCCGCTTTACCCCCAAAGAGAGGGAAAGGCAAAAAAATTAAATCAATTGACATAAACTGCATAATGGTTAGTCCGTAACGGGCACTTACTGAAAATGTAGTTGTTCACTAGCCAATTGGGTTATAGAGGATGAAGAGTCAAAGAAATTATTTTCAAAAGTGGCCAGGCTCCTTGCACCATAAGATATACCCCAATGTCCCCCATGGGAAGAATGAGAATATAAGATGGAAATGAAATGTGGCAGGCATATTGGAATATTCACTAGGAAACACTGAGGGGTGCTAATGTTACTGGGTGGTTTTGCAAGAAACTAACAGGTGAAAAACAACAGTAATGATCAGCTAATTCCACTCTACCTGGAACCACCTGAGCTAATGAAATGGAGAAGGAATGAATAATGGTCAGTCAAAGACTATGGGGGGAATGTAACTGGGTGAGAGATCTTGTGAGTTTTTTCCTGTTTATTAAAAGTGGAAATCATTTACATGGCAAAATCAACTGGTTTTCCCATGTAAATGATTGCCATTTTAAAAAAACAGGAGAACTTTCACAAAATTTCTCATTTCCTAATTCTCACACCCCATTACATTCCCCCCTATGCATTAAGAGTGACACCAGCGCGATGCTAATCGTGGTCCAATCCCTCCGCCAGCTCTCTGCTTCCCAATGCGCATGGGAAGCAGAGAGTGAGTCCACCAATACCGATCCGATGCACAGTGACATGTATTGACCGTGCATCAGATCGGGTGATCTTAACTGCAGCGGTCAAGATCTCTGATCCGACGTGCGAGTGGCAGGTAAACGCATCAGATTGGAATCGTTAGCAAAACTAGGTACATTTCTGCAATGATTCCCATCCAATCGCTCGCACGACGCATCGAAATCGGGGCCATCGGGACAGAATCGTCCTGGTGTCTACCCATACTAAGCTTGTACAAATGAACCAGATAAAATGACTAGTACATACCCCTTTAATCAGAGAAGCATCCGATGCGAGTCTTGTCATTAGGGCACCAACTGTATTTTCATGAGCATCAAAATAGCCAATGTCCTGAAAGCAGTTTTTGAAATAAATGTTAAACTGAATTTTGTGTTATAAGTTGACTGCATTATACACCAGACTTTAAGCCACAGGCAGTCAAAATGATTTGGGTATCATGTTTTTTCCCTGAGTTGTTTTCACTTTATGTAATGGTGTCATTAGTTTTTTTTTTATTTGTATTACACTGCAGAGACAACAGCCATAGTTAAAGAAAGAGGGTCAGCATTGCAGAAAATAGGATGTTAATTACCTACCAGTAAATTATTTTCTCACAGTCCGTAGAGGATACTGGGGTTCCATTTAGTACCATGGCTATAGACGGGTCCACTAGGAGCCATGGGTACTTTAAGAATTTGATAGTGTGGGCTGGCTCCTCCCTCTATGCCCCTCCTACCAGACTCAGTCTAGAAAACTGTACCTGAGGAGACTGACATACTTTGAGAGGATATAAAGGATAGTGGTGAGATTCCGAACCAGCACACACAAACCAGAAGAAGCTATGCTAACCCAACTTTAAACAGGAACAGCAACAGCTGAACCAACAATGCTTAACCAAGTAACAGTGCAGGAAGAACGAAGCATCGGGCGGGCGCCCAGTATTCTCTACAGACTACGAGAAAAGGATTAACCAGTAGGTAATTAAAATCCTATTTACTCTTACGTCCTAGAGGATACTGGGGTTCCATTTAGTACCATGGGGATGTACCAAAGCTCCCAAACCGGGTGGGAGAGTGCTGAGGTTCCTGCAGAACTGATTGACCTTGTAGAACTTTCCAAACGTGTTCAAACCAGACCAAGTAGCCGCTCGGCAGAGCTGTAAAGACACCCCGGGCAGCCACCCAGGAAGTACCCATCGACCTAGTAGAGTGGGCCTGTACAGATATTGGAACTGGCAAACCTGCCGTGGAATAAGCATGCTGGATAGTGAGCCTGATCCACTGTGCAATTATCTGCTTTTGAAGCAGGACACCCAATTTTATTGGGATCATAGAGAACAAACAGCAAGTCAGATTTTCTGTGACGAGCTGTCCTCTTTACGTATACCTTCAAAGCCCTCACAACATCCAAAGACTTAGAAGTAGCAGAAGTGTCGGTGATAAATGGAACCACAATAGGTTGGTTGATGTGAAACACCGACACCACTTTAGGAAGAAATTGCTGACGAATTCTGAGTTAAGCTCTGTCCTCAAGGAAAATTAAATAGGGACTCTTGTGAGACAAAGCCCCCAGCTCCGACACATGTCTTGCTGAATCCAAGGCCAACAGTGTGACAGTCTTCCACGTAAGATATTTTACGTCTACCTCCTGTAACGGTTCAAACCAGTCCGATTGGAGGAACTGCAGCACTAAATTGAGATCCCAAGGTGCTGTGGGAGGCAGGATGTGCAGAACACCTTTCAAGAATGTCTGAACCTCAGGGAGAGAAGCCAATTGTTTTTGGAAGAAAATGGACAAATCTGGACTTTGAAGGAGCCAGACGTAGGCCCACATCCACACCTGCCTGCAGAAAAAGCAAGAAACGTCCCAGATGAAATTGCACCACAGAATAATTTCTGCTCTCACACCAAGAGATGTATTTCTTCCAAATACGGTGGTAATGTTTAGACGTTACCCCCTCCCTGGCTTGGATCATAGTCGGGATAACTTTGTTAGGGATCCCTCTTCTGGCTAGAATCAGCCGTTTAACCTCCATGCTGTCAAACGTAGCCGCAGTAAGTCCCAATGGATGAACAGGCCCTGTTGCAGAAGATCCTCGTGAAGAAGTAGAGACCATGGATCTTTGAGGAGCATCTCCAGAAGGTCCGTGTACAAGGCCCTTCTTGGCCAGTCTGGAGCAATGAGAATAGCTTGAACTTTTTCCTTTTTTATTCTTTTTAGAATTCTTGGGGTCAGAGGAAGTGGAGCAAACACGTACACCATCTGATAAACCCATGGAGTCGTCAGAGCGTCTACTGCCACTGCATGTGGGTCTCTCAACCTGGAACAATACCGCTTGAGCTTCTTGTTGAGACGAGATGCCATCATGTCGATTTGTGCATATCCCTACCGACGTGTCAAGCACCTGAACACTTCCGGGTGAATGTCCCACTCCCCGGGTTGCAGGTCATATCTGCTGAGGAAGTCGGCTTCCCAGTTGTCTACTCCAAGAATGAAAACCGCTGACAATGCCACAGCGTTTTTTTCGGGCCAGAGGAGAATTCTTGACACCTCTGTCATCGCTGCTCTGATTTTCATTCCACCCTGTTGGTTTATGTATGTCACTGCCGTCACATTGTCCGACTGGACTTGAATGACCTGTTCATGAAGAAGATATAAGGCCTGCAGAAGGGCATTGTATATGGCCCAGAGTTCCAGAATGTTGATTGGAAGGATGGCTACCTGACTTGACCATCTTCCTTGAAACTGCACTCCCTGGGTGACTGCTCCCCAACCTCTGAGGCTTGCATCCAATCCATTCCTGAATTCCGAACCTTCGACCCTCAATGAGGTGAGAAATCTGTAGCCACCACAGAAGGAAGGGAGATCCTGGCTTTTGGCTGCAGACGGATCCTCTGGTGCATGTGAAGATGCAATCCCGACCATTTGTCCAACAGGATGAGCTGGAAGGGTCTTGCAACGATATCCGGGTTGGCTTCAGCACTTCCTGAACCATTGACTGGATGACCAATGCCTTTTCCAACGGAAGGAATACTTTCTGCGATTCTGTGTCCAGAGTCATTCCCAGGAATGGGAGCCTCCCTGTTGGCTCTAGGTGAGATTTCGGAAGGATCAGAATCCACCCGTGATCCTGGAGAAGTTTGGTTGAGAGACCAATGCTGTCCAACAACCTCTCCCTGGATGGCGCCTTTATCAGAAGATCGTCCAGGTACGGAATTATATTCACTCCGTTTGCGGAGTATAAACATAATCTCTGCCATCACTTTGGTGAATACCCTCGGTGCCATGGATAGACCAAATGGCAGGGCCTGGAACTGGTAGTGACAGTCCTGCAGTGTAAACTGTAGATAAGCCTGATGAGGCGGCCAGATCGTAATGTGAAGGTACGCATCCTTGATATCCAGAGACACTAGGAATTACTCCTCCTCCAGACCTGACATCATCGCTCTCAGAGACTCCATCTTGAACTCTTAAGAATGGGTTCAAGGACTTGAGGTTCAGAATCGGTCGTACCAATCCGTCTGGTTTCGGTACTACAAACAAGTTGGAATAGTACCCCTTGTTGAGCAGATAAGGTGGAACTGGAACAATGACTTGAGTCTGTACCAGTTTTTGGATGGCATGCAGTGGAACTCCAGTCTGTAGCCCTGGGAAAATAAGATTTTACTCACCGGTAAATCTATTTCTCGTAGTCCGTAGTGGATGCTGCAACAAAGTTCGGGGCCAGTCTGGTGTCATGGTATCGGTATATCGACGACATTGTCTTTATATGGAATGGGGATCGCCAATCATTAGAGGTTTTCTGCAAATATCTAAACACTAATCAGCAAAATATACAGTTAACCTTCAACATTAGTGAGGTAGAAGTGAATTTTTTGGATTTACGGATCTATATAGAAAATGATCAGATAAAAACTTGTAATTTTATTAAATCAACCGATTGTAATTCATTTATTGATCAAACCAGTAACCACCACCAGAACTGGCTGAGGAGTATTCCTATCAGCCAGTTCCAAAGGATCAGAAGAAACTGTACGGATGTAAATGTCTATTGGGATCAGGCAGAAACTCTGCAAAAACAATTCATAGCCAAGGGATATGATCCGGTGGGGGTCCAGACTGTTATGGACACCACAGGGGGCTATGACCGGATGGAGATGCTGGCAAAAACCTCAACCAGGAAAGAGAAAACTCTAATGGAGGTGCCTTTTGTTACCTCGTTCAACAGTCAGCATAAACAAATTGAAAAAATAGTGAAACGACATTGGTCGATTCTAAATAGAGATCCATATTTGAAGGAGTCTATTACAAAGTTTCCTAGGTTTATATATAAAAGAGCAAAAAACCTTAAGGAAAGTGTGGTCAACAGTGTAGTCACGGCACCTAGGATGCCTACTAGGAATAAATCTAAAGGCTTTTTCCGATGCGGTCTCTGCATTATGTGTAGGGCCTGTAAAAGTAAGGAAGGTAAAGTAACACAATATAGATCTGTACAAACCAATAAAGTCTACGATATTCGGGACTTTATAACTTGTAACACAAAAAATTGTGTGTACCTCCTTGAATGTTCATGCGGGGCACAATATGTAGGGAGAACAACCCGCATGCTCAAAATAAGAATGGCGGAACATGTCCGCAATATTAAAAAGGGGCTAGAGTCGCATAATGTTTCTTTACATTTTCACAAAAAACATGACTGTAACATCAATCATTTAGTGAATTTTTGTGGAATTAAGGCTGTCACCCCCAATTGGAGAACCAATGATGGGGAGGCTCAATTGGCGAGGATGGAAATGAGGACCATATATGAGCTGGGAACCATGGTTCCCAAAGGGTTAAACGTTGATTTTGAAATAAAATGGTTCTTGTAGGATATTGGATAATATGGGTATAGTTAACTATACTTAGCTCAGATGTTTATCTTTGAAAATCAAGCTATATGTGTATATTTATCCTAATGGATTCTTTTTTTCTCACCATTACTTCCCCCTTTATGGAGTTTATATCTGGTGTGCACTATACAGTTCAAACCATAATGAAAAAAGAACTCGATATACACAATTAGAACGGAGGAAAGCCGATGCGTTCCAGTGCTCTGCGTCCATTTCCTGTTTGCGTTCCATTTCCCGGAAGTACGTCAACGCTAGGTCCGCGAGAAAGGACTGGAGATTACTGACACCGGGGAACGTGATACACATGCCGCGGGACCCGGATTATAGAGGGAAAAGAATTATGTGCACACCGGGGTCACCGGAAGTGTCCGGACGGAAGTTCTTGAGGACTATATTGAAATCACGGACTCTGTAATCCTATTCAGAATTAGTGTTTTTCATTGGAAACCATGAAGAAAGGTTGTGTTCCGGAATCCATGATGGACTTTCCTTTTTTCCAATTAAAATATAAGTGATCTTTTTTGTTATAAATTTCGATTTCACTGATGATTTGGATATATATTTTTAAACATATTTATTATATGAATGATGTATACTAATTGAAGAACATATACTATGCATTTTATGTGGGATAAATGACTGTTGTTTCCCTATTGGTTGAGAAGGTGAAAGGAATTGCTCAGTGGGGTATAAAAGGCCGACTGGGTGAGTCCTACAATATGCCCTGAGGAAGGATTGACTTATCCGAAACGCGTTGGCACCAGTTTTTTACTTTGGGTGGTAAGGTTCTCCTACACCTAACTTTTATCTTACTCTTAAGGAGTCTTTTTTAGAGGGATTCTAAGGATTCCCCTGTTGTTTTTGTTTTTTAATTATTGGGGAATATTTCCCAGAGCTGTTCCCTAGGGGAATATTGGAGGAAAAACCCAGACTGCTTTTTTCTTTTGTGGGGTTTTATATTTTTTCTGTTTGTTACCATATGGTTAATGGAGTTGATGTAAAATAAAAATCTGTTTTTACATAATACCACTTTTTGGATGGACTTTATACATCTCACCCTATGAGTATCTGAGGATCCTTGATTCTGAGGGAGGACGGCACCTGTACTTAAGAGGGGTCCAAGGAAGGATACGTTGAAAAGAAACCTTTCAATGAACATAGGGCCCAACTATAAGGTGAGCGTCATATTGAAGGGGGAGGATAAATCCTTTGCTGTATGAATATAAAGCTTTATGAGAAGATCAGAATAAAGAAACCTTTCAAGACACATAGGGCTCTTTATTAAGGTGAGCGTCTATACGTAGGGAGAGAGTGATCGCATGTGAATTCAGAGGTGGCGTAAAAGATACCTTTTGAGGCACGTTCCCCTTTGGAGGAGGTTAGTCCAAAGGTGCGAACCTGTTGGAAGAAGTCTTCACCTGAATACTAAAGAAATTCATGAGGAATCTTGATATATTGTAGCGCTTGTGGACCACTCCATATTTTTTGTATCGTAGTGGATGCTGGGAACTCCGTAAGGACCATGGGGAATAGCGGCTCCGCAGGAGACTGGGCACAAACTAAAGAAAGCTTTAGGACTACTTGGTGTGCACTGGCTCCTCCCCCTATGACCCTCCTCCAAGCCTCAGTTAGGATACTGTGCCCGGACGAGCGTACACAAAAAGGAAGGATTTATGAATCCCGGGTAAGACTCATACCAGCCACACCAATCACATCGTACAACTTGTGATCTGAACCCAGTTAACAGTATGATAACAGAGGAGCCTCTCGAAAAGATGGCTCACTACAACAATAACCCGATTATTTTACAATAACTATGTACAAGTATTGCAGATAATCCGCACTTGGGATGGGCGCCCAGCATCCACTACGGACTACGAGAAATAGATTTACCGGTGAGTAAAATCTTATTTTCTCTGACGTCCTAGTGGATGCTGGGAACTCCGTAAGGACCATGGGGAATATACCAAAGCTCCCAAATGGGCGGGTGAGTGCGGATGACTCTGCAGCACCGAATGAGAGAACTCCAGGTCCTCCTCAGCCAGGGTATCAAATTTGTAAAGCCGAGACCCCTCGGGCAGCCACCCAAGATGAGCCCACCTTCCTTGTGGAGTGGGCATTTACAGATTTTGGCTGTGGCAGGCCTGCCACAGAGTGTGCAAGCTGAATTGTACTACAAATCCAACGAGCAATAGTCTGCTTAGAAGCAGGATGTCAGAGACGGTTTTGTTTGTGTCCCCGGAGGGGGCGCTAGTGGGTCAGTGGAGGTAGGAGGAATGAAGTGAGGAGGCAGTATGGGATTTCTGCGCATGTGCACAATGTAGTTTATTAATAACAGAAAGTCCAGATAATAATTATGCAGCAGAAAGTAAAACAAACGAATGCAATGGAAATAGCAATGGTAATAGAAATGGTAATGGCAAATGGTAAACTGAAAGTCTATGGCAGAGTTTGTAATATGGAAGTGAACCGGAATGGTTAAAACGTGGAGCCAGCAGAGATGGAAATAATAGTAGCAAACCTGGTAGCAATGCAGGAGACTAGGTGTTAATGTCCACTGTGCTTTTGGAGAAGCACAATCAGCTTGCAGGCTGAATCACAGGTGAGTTGTTAGAATGCACCTGGATAGGGAGTCTCTACTGCTGAAGGCTGGAGCACACTGCAGGTGTAGAAGGTGTGAAGCCAGAAAGGTATTGCTGTGATGCTGGTGCTTGTAGTTCCACGGGGTAACAGGTACAGGAGAATGTCCAGGAACACGGAGGATCAGGAGAATATCCAGGAACACGGAGGAACAGGATAATATCTAGGAACACGGAGGAACAGGATAACAGGTCCAAACACACGAGTCGCAGGAGTGACACAAAGTTCAGGACAACCTCTGACTCACCCAGCAGCTCCTGATATACCCCCTGACCGGCAGGCATTGGCTGGAGTGAGACAAGGGGGTGCGGCCAAGCTCCGGATTGGCCGCCGCACTTACACTGGGGAATACTGTCATGGCGGCGCCCATGCCGCGGCCCGGCAGGAATGCGGCGCGCTCACACGCCCGTTGACTCCAGGGGCGCTTCCAGGCCTGAGGGTGCATCCACGAGCAGGGCGACAGGTGACAGCAATGTGCAGTGACCCCAGACGGAGTCCGCTCTGGCGGACCGACATAACAGCGGTGAGTCGATTCCTGACAGTACCCCCTCCTTTATGGGTGGGCACCGAACACCCACGTGGCTTGGAAGGATGAGACCTGTGGAAAACACGGACCAACCTGGGAGCGTGGACATCAGCAGAGTTCACCCAACTCCTCTCCTCAGGACCATAACCGGCCCAGTCGATGAGATATTGTAGATGACCATACCGGTGACGGGAGTCCAGGATCTTCTCTATCTCGAACTCTATGCCCCGCTGAGTTGGAATGCTGGGGCCAGCTGGAAGAGCTCTTTGGAAGCGATTCAGGACTAATGGTCTGAGGAGAGAGACATGGAAAGCATTAGGAATACGCAATGAAGAGGGTAACTTGAGTTTGTAAGCCACAGGATTTAGAACTCTTTCGATGGAGAAAGGACCGATGAAGCATGGTGCAAACTTCATCGAAGGCACTTTAAGACGAAGATTCCGGGTTGACAGCCAGACTTTATCCCCAGGTTTCAAGCTGGGAACTGCACGTCTCTTGCGGTCGGCAAAGAATTTGTACCGAGCAGAAGCCTTTTTGAGTGAAGTATGAATCTTCCTCCAGATGGTTGAGAACTGACTGAGGACAGTAGTGGCAGCAGGAACATCGATGCTAGGAAGGTCTTGAAAATCAGGAACTCGTGGATGTTGCCCATAAACAGCGAAGAACGGAGTGGTTTCAGTAGCTGTGTGGTAGCGGAAATTGTGAGCGAATTCGGCCCACGGGAGCAAATCCACCCAGTCATCTTGGGAAGATGATACGTACAGTCTCAGGAAAGTTTCCAACTGCTGGTTTACCCTCTCTGTCTGCCCATTCGTCTGAGGATGATATGCTGACGAGAACTTGAGATGGACCTGCATGGCAGAACAGAGAGCTCTCCAAAACCTTGCCACAAACTGGACTCCACGGTCAGATATTATTTCAGTGGGTAGTCCATGTAAACGGAAAATCTCCCGCAGGAAGATTTGAGCCAGTTTTGGAGCTGAAGGAAGTCCTTGGAGTGGAACAAAATGAGCCATTTTGGTAAATCTGTCGACCACTACCCAGATGGTGTTGTATCCTTGGGAGGAGGGAAGGTCAGAACGAAATCCATCGACAGATGTGACCAAGGACGGCTGGGGATGGATAATGGCTGTAGTTGACCTGCTGGAGACTGACGAGGAGTCTTGTGCTGCACACATTTAGGACAAGACGCTACAAAGTCTTTGATGTCAACTTTCATTTTCGGCCACCAGTATGTCCCGGAGAGAAATTTAAAAGTCTTTAGGACACCAGGATGCCCAGTAAACTTAGACTGATGGGCCCAAGACAGCAACTTAGAACGGAGTTCAGGAGCAACAAAAATCTTACCAGGAGGCGGAGCTGGAGAAACTTGTGATGAGGCAAATGCCACAGGATCCAGGATGGAGCGTGGTACTGAATCGGACATCTCGTCCTCGGATTCCATGGATCGAGACAGGGCATCTGCTTTGGTATTCTGAGAACCTGGGCGGAAATGAAGCTTAAAATTAAAACGGGAGAAGAACATAGCCCATCGGGACTGGCGAGGATTAAGGCACTGAGCTGCCTTCAGATAGAGCAGGTTTTTATGATCAGTATAGATGTTAAATGGAAACTTCGCCCCTTCCAGGAGATACCTCCATTCCTCAAGGGCCAGTTTAATCGCCAGAAGCTCTTGATCTCCGATGGAATAATTAACTTCTGCAGGAAGAAATTTGCGGGAAAAGAATCCACAGGGATGGATCTTCCCGTCAGCTCCTATCTGAGACAGAACAGCTCCCACTCCAACTGTGGAAGCATCCACCTCCAACTCGAATGGCTTATCAACATCAGGCTGTAACAAAACTGGTGCGGTCATAAAAGCCATCTTGATTTTTTGAAACGCAGCCAGGGCATCTTCTGACCAGTTGGAATGATCTGCCCCTTTTCGAGTTAAGCTAGTAATAGGAGCAATGAGAGTTGAAAAGCCTCGGATGAATTTCCTATAATAATTGGCAAAGCCCAGGAATCGTTGAATGGATTTGAGAGAGTGTTCGGAATGGACCAATTGGCAATAGCTTCCAATTTTGCCGGGTCCATCTGGAGATCCGATCCAGAAATTATATACCCCAGGAAGGGTATAGAGGTAACTTCAAAGGTGCACTTAGACAACTTGCCATAGAGACGGTTCTCACGAAGACGTCGGAGAACTTCACGGACTTGGGGACGATGAGAAGAGAGGTCTTGAGAGAAGATGAGGATATCGTCCAGGTAAACTACGAGATATTTGTACAGAACGTCACGGAAGATTTCATTAACAAAGTGCTGGAACACTGCTGGAGCATTGCTCAACCCGAATGGCATTACCAGGTACTCGTAATGGCCATCCCGAGTATTGAAAGCCGTCTTCCATTCATCACCGCTGCGGATTCTGATGAGATTATAGGCACCGCGGAAATCTAACTTGGTGAAGATGCGGGCTCCTTTGACCCTATCAAATAACTCGGTAATAAGAGGCAACGGATAGCTGTTCTTAATGGTAATGTCATTAAGTCCCCGGTAGTCAATACATGGACGTAGTCCTCCATCTTTCTTTTCAACAAAAAAGAAGCCTGCCCCAGCAGGTGATGATGAAGGACTGATGAATCCTTTCTGAAGGTTTTCTTTGATGTAATCACTCATCGCTTCAGTCTCAGGAACAGATAACGGGTAGGTGCGCCCCCTAGGTGGTTTTTTGCCAGGAATGAGGTCGATGGGGCAATCCCATTCTCTATGGGGCGGTAGGACATCAGCGGCCTTTTCGCTGAAGACGTCAGCGAAGTCTTGGTAGGCCGTAGGAAGAGTAGACGGGGGCTTGATTTCAGAAGTCTTGACAGGAACAACTTGGGCTAAACAAGACTGACGGCAATGTGACCCCCAAGCAGTTAGCTGTAATGTAGCCCAATCAATCTGCGGGTTATGTAGCTGGAGCCAGGGCATACCTAACACAATCTCCTGAGTTGCCTGAGGAATAACTAAAAACTTTATTAACTCAGAATGCAGGAACCCAACCCCCAGTATCACTGGCCTGGTTTGTTGAGTGATATACCCCTTAGAGATACGACTACCATCTACTGCCGTAATGTAGACTGGACATGGAAGTTCATAGACTGGCAGATGAAACTTGTCTACCGCAGCTTGAGTGATGAAATTCCCCGCTGCACCACAGTCTACCAACGCAGCTGCAGATTGGAGTCCAGCCGCCGTCTCCAAGGTCACAGGAAGAATGAGATCTTGGGTTGAAGGAGCTTGCTTGAAAGATCCCAACTTGACTCCTCCCTTACAAGTCAGGATCTGGCGTTTCCCGAACGCACTGGACAAGAACTTATTTGGTGACCTGCTGCCGCACAGTAAAGACACAGTCTCTCACGGAGTCTCCTTGACCGCTCCTCAGCAGATAAGCGGGACCTATTAATTTGCATAGGCTCATCAGAAGGTGGAGGCTGCAACTGTACAGGAGGTACCATTCTTGGTTTGCGACACTCAGCACGAGCACGCTCATTGTTGCGTTCGCGGATGCGAGAGTCCAACTTGATACATAGGGATATTAGCTCGGGTAATTGCTCAGGAATATCACGGGTCGCCAATTCATCTTTTATCCGATCCGAGAGTCCATGCCAGAAGGCTGCTACCAAGGCTTGGTTATTCCACTGGATCTCTGCGGCTAGCGTCTGGAACTGGATGACGTATTGGCCCATACTGAGAGTCCCTTGACGGAGCTGGAGAAGATCTGCGGAGGCTGATGTTGCACGACCCGGTTCATCGAAGATGCGTCTGAAGATGGAAACAAACTCGGCATAGTTGTTCATCAACGGGTCGGCTCGTTCCCACAGAGGAGACACCCAGCTCAGGGCTGATCCAGAGAGCAGTGAAATGATATAAGCAACCTTGGATCTTGGCGTGGGAAAATTGTGAGGTAAAAGTTCAAACTGGACTTCACACTGGTTGAGGAACCCACGGCATAACTTCGGACTGCCATCATACCTGCTAGGCACAGGCAAGTGCAAACGGGATACAGGAGCAGATGCAGCCGGAGAAGAAGAAGAACCCCCAACACTGGCATGTGCAGGGGTAACTGGAACTGGAGGTGCAGGCGCACTTAGCAGAGATTGTTGTAACGTATCAATCCGGGAGGACATCCCTTGCAGAAACTGGAATATCTGCTGCTGCACAGCCTCTTGTCCATCCAAACGGGAGACCAGATTTTGTAAGGCCCCTGACCCCACACTCTGACCACCGTCCGAGTCCATCGGTCCTGAACTTACTGTCAGAGACGGTTTTGTTTGTGTCCCCGGAGGGGGCGCTAGTGGGTCAGTGGAGGTAGGAGGAATGAAGTGAGGAGGCAGTATGGGATTTCTGCGCATGTGCACAATGTAGTTTATTAATAACAGAAAGTCCAGATAATAATTATGCAGCAGAAAGTAAAACAAACGAATGCAATGGAAATAGCAATGGTAATAGAAATGGTAATGGCAAATGGTAAACTGAAAGTCTATGGCAGAGTTTGTAATATGGAAGTGAACCGGAATGGTTAAAACGTGGAGCCAGCAGAGATGGAAATAATGGCCCTCATTCCGAGTTGTTCGCTCGGTATTTTTCATCGCATCGCAATGAAAATCCGCTTAGTACGCATGCGCAATGTTCGCACTGCGACTGCGCCAAGTAACTTTGCTATGTAGAAAGTATTTTTACTCACGGCTTTTTCATCGCTCCGGCGAACGTAATGTGATTGACAGGAAATGGGTGTTACTGGGCGGAAACACGGCGTTTTATGGGCGTGTGGCTGAAAACGCTACCGTTTCCTGAAAAAACGCAGGAGTGGCTGGAGAAACGGTGGGAGTGCCTGGGCGAACGCTGGGTGTGTTTGTGACGTCAACCAGGAACGACAAGCACTGAACTGATCGCACAGGCAGAGTAAGTCTGGAGCTACTCTGAAACTGCTAAGTAGTTAGTAATCGCAATATTGCGAATACATCGGTCGCAATTTTAAGAAGCTAAGATTCACTCCCAGTAGGCGGCGGCTTAGCGTGTGTAACTCTGCTAAATTCGCCTTGCGACCGATCAACTCGGAATGAGGGCCAATAGTAGCAAACCTGGTAGCAATGCAGGAGACTAGGTGTTAATGTCCACTGTGCTTTTGGAGAAGCACAATCAGCTTGCAGGCTGAATCACAGGTGAGTTGTTAGAATGCACCTGGATAGGGAGTCTCTACTGCTGAAGGCTGGAGCACACTGCAGGTGTAGAAGGTGTGAAGCCAGAAAGGTATTGCTGTGATGCTGGTGCTTGTAGTTCCACGGGGTAACAGGTACAGGAGAATGTCCAGGAACACGGAGGATCAGGAGAATATCCAGGAACACGGAGGAACAGGATAATATCCAGGAACACGGAGGAACAGGATAACAGGTCCAAACACACGAGTCGCAGGAGTGACACAAAGTTCAGGACAACCTCTGACTCACCCAGCAGCTCCTGATATACCCCCTGACCGGCAGGCATTGGCTGGAGTGAGACAAGGGGGTGCGGCCAAGCTCCGGATTGGCCGCCGCACTTACACTGGGGAATACTGTCATGGCGGCGACCATGCCGCGACCCGGCAGGAACGCGGCGCGCTCACACGCCCGTTGACTCCAAGGGCGCTTCCAGGCCTGAGGGTGCATCCACGAGCAGGGCGACAGGTGACAGCAATGTGCAGTGACCCCAGACGGAGTCCGCTCTGGCGGACCGACATAACAGCGGTGAGTCGATTCCTGACACAGGAGCACCCAGCTTGTTGGGTGCATAGAGGATAAATAGCGAGTCAGATTTTCTGACTCCAGCCGTTCTGGACACCTAAATGTTCAGGGCCCTGACAACGTCTAGCAACTTGGAGTCCTCCAAGTCCCTAGTAGCCGCAGGCACCACAATAGGTTGGTTCAGGTGAAACGCTGAAACCACCTTAGAGAGAAATTGAGGACGAGTCCTCAATTCCGCCCTGTCTGAATGGAAAATCAGATAAGGGCTTTTACAGGATAAAGCCGCCAACTCTGACACGCGCCTGGCCGAGGCCAGGGCCAATAGCATGACCACATTCCATGTGAGATATTTTAACTCCACAGATTTAAGTGGTTCAAACTAATGTGACTTTAGGAACCCCAAAACTACATTGAGATCCCAAGGTGCCACTGGAGGCACAAAAGGAGGCTGTATATGCAGTACCCCTTTTACAAACGTCTGAACTTCAGGGACTGAAGCTAGTTCTTTCTGGAAGAAAAATCGACAGGGCCGAAATTTGAACCTTAATGGACCGCAATTTCAGGCCCATAGACACTCCTGTTTGCAGGAAATGTAGGAATCGACCTAGTTGAAATTCCTCCGTCGGGGCCTTCCTGGCCTCGCACCACACAACATATTTTCGCCAAATGCGGTGATAATGTTTTGCGGTTACATCCTTCCTGGCTTTGATCAGGGTAGGGATGACTTCATCTGGAATGCCCTTTTCCTTCAGGATCCGGCGTTCAACCGCCATGCCGTCAAACGCAGCCGCGGTAAGTCTTGGAACAGACAGGGTCCTTGCTGGAGCAGGTCCCTTCTTAGAGGTAGAGGCCACGGATCCTCCGTGAGCATCTCTTGAAGTTCCGGGTACCAAGTCCTTCTTGGCCAATCCGGAACCACGAATATAGTTCTTACTCCTCTCCGTCTTATAATTCTCACACATACACTGACTGGTACACCCACGGTGTTACCAGAGCGTCCCCAGCTATTGCCTAAGGGTCCCTTGACCTGGCGCAATACCTGTCAAGTTTTTTGTTGAGGCGTGACGCCAACATGTCCACCTTTGGTTTTTCCCAACGGTTTATAATCATGTGGAAGACTTCTGGATGAAGTCCCCACTCTCCCGGGTGGAGGTCATGCCTGCTGAGGAAGTCTGCTTCCCAGTTGTCCACTCCCGGAATGAACACTGCTGACAGTGCTATCACATGATTTTCCGCCCAGCGAAGAATCCTTGCAGCTTCTGCCATTGCCCTCCTGCTTCTTGTGCCGCCCTGTCTGTTTACGTGGGCGACTGCCGTGATGTTGTCCGACTGGATCAACACCGGCTGACCTTGAAGCAGAGGTCTTGCTAAGCTTAGAGCATTGTAAATGGCCCTTAGCTCCAGGATATTTATGTGAAGTGATGTCTCCAGGCTTGACCATAAGCCCTGGAAATTCCTTCCCTGTGTGACTGCTCCCCAGCCTCGTAGGCTGGCATCCGTGGTCACCAGGACCCAGTCCTGAATGCCGAATCTGCGGACCTCTAGAAGATGAGCACTCTGCAACCACCACAGAAGAGACACCCTTGTCCTTGGTGACAGGGTTATCCGCTGATGCATCTGAAGATGCGACCCGGACCATTTGTCCAGCCGGTCCCACTGAAAAGTTCTTGCGTGGAATCTGCCGAATGGGATTGCTTCGTAGGAAGCCACCATTTTTCCCAGGACTCTTGTGCATTGATGCACTGAGACTTGGCTCGGTTTTAGGAGGTTCCTGACTAGCTCGGATAACTCCCTGGCTTTCTCCTCCGGGAGAAACACCTTTTTCTGGACTGTGTCCAGGATCATCCCTAGGAACAGAAGACGAGTCGTCGGAATCAGCTGCGATTTTGGAATATTGAGAATCCAACCGTGCTGCCGCAACACTACCTGAGATAGTGCTACACCGACCTCCAACTGTTCCCTGGATCTTGCCCTTATCAGGAGATCGTCCAAGTAAGGGATAACTAAAACTCCCTTCCTTCGAAGGAGTATCATCATTTCGGCCATTACCTTGGTAAAGACCCGGGGTGCCGTTGACCATCCAAACGGCAGCGTCTGAAACTGATAGTGACAGTTCTGTACCACAAACCTGAAGTACCCTTGGTGAGAAGGGTAAATTGGGACATGAAGGTAAGCATCCTTGATGTCCAGAGACACCATGTAGTCCCCTTCTTCCAGGTTCGCAATCACTGCTCTGAGTGACTCCATCTTGAATTTGAACCTCTGTATGTAAGTGTTCAAAGATTTTAGATTTAAAATCGGTCTCACCGAGCCGTCCGGCTTCGGTACCACAACAGTGTGGAATAATACCCCTTTCCCTGTTGCAGGAGGGGTACCTTGATTATCACCTGCTGGGAATACAGCTTGTGAATGGCTTCCAAAACTGCCTCCCTGTCGGAGGGAGACGTCGGTAAAGCCGACTTTAGGAAACGGCGAGGGGGAGACGTCTCGAATTCCAATTTGTACCCCTGAGATACCACCTGAAGGATCCAGGGGTCTACTTGCGAGTGAGCCCACTGCGCACTGACATTCTTGAGACGGGCCCCCACCATGCCTGAGTCCGCTTGTAAAGCCCCAGCGTCATGCTGAGGGCTTGGCAGAGGCGGGAGAGGGCTTCTGTTCCTGGGAACTGGCTGATTGCTGCAGCCTTTTAACTCTCCCTCTGTCACAGGGCAGAAATGAGGAACCTTTTGCCCGCTTGCCCTTATGGGAACGAAAGGACTGCGCCTGATAATACGGCGTCTTCTTATGTTGAGAGGCGACCTGGGGTAAAAACGTGGATTTCCCAGCTGTTGCCGTGGCCACCAGGTCTGAAAGACCGACCCCAAATAACTCCTCCCCTTTATAAGGCAATACTTCCATATGCCGTTTGGAATCCGCATCACCTGACCACTGTCGTGTCCATAACCCTCTTCTGGCAGAAATGGACAGCGCACTTACTCTTGATGCCAGTCGGCAAATATCCCGCTGTGCATCACGCCTATATAGAAATGCATCTTTTAAATGCTCTATAGGCAATAATATACTGTCCCTATCTAGGGTATCAATATTTTCAGTCAGGGAATCCGACCACGCCAACCCAGCACTGCACATCCAGGCTGAGGCAATTGCTGGTCGCAGTATAACACCAGTATGTGTGTAAATACATTTTAGGATATTCTCCTGCTTTCTATCAGCAGGATCCTTAAGGGCGGCCATCTCAGGAGAGGGTAGAGCCCTTGTTCTTACCAGCGTGTGAGCGCTTTATCCACCCTAGGGGGTGTTTCCCAACGCACCCTAACCTCTGGCGGGAAAGGATATTATCAGTTTTTATCGGGGGAAACCCACGCTTCATCACACACCTCATTTAATTCCTCAGATTCAGGAAAACTACAGGTAGTTTTTCCTCACCGAACATAATACCTTTTTGGTGGTACTCGTATTATCAGAAATGTGTAAAACATTTTTCATTGCCTCAATCATGTAACGTGTGGCCCTACTGGAAGTCACATTTGTCTCTACACCGTCGACAGTGGAGTCAGTATCCGTGTCGGCGTCTGTATATGCCATCTGAGGTAACGGGCGCTTTAGAGCCCCTGACGGCCTATGAGACGTCTGGACAGGCACAAGCTGAGTAGCCGGCTGTCTCATGTCATCAACTGTCTTTTGTAAAGAGCTGACACTGTTAATTCCTTCCAACAGTTCACCCACTCAGGTGTCGACCCCCTAGGGGGTGACATCCCTATTACAGGCAATTGCTCCGCCTACACATCATTTTCCTCCTCATACATGTCGACACAAACGTACCGACACACAGCACACACACAGGGAATGCTCTGATAGAGGACAGGACCCCACTAGCCCTTTGGGGAGACAGAGGGAGAGTTTGCCAGCACACACCAGAGCGCTATATATATACAGGGATAACCTTATATAAGTGTTTTTCCCCTTATAGCTGCTGTATTGTTAATACTGCACCTAATTAGTGCCCCCCTCTCTTTTTAACCCCTTTCTGTAGTGTAGTGACTGCAGGGGAGAGCCAGGGAGCTTCCCTCCAACGGAGCTGTGAGGGAAAATGGCGCCAGTGTGCTGAGGAGATAGGCTCCGCCCCCTTCTCGGCTGCCTTTTCTCCCGCTTTTCAGTGTAATCTGGCAGGGGTTAAAATTCATCCATATAGCCCTGGGGGCTATATGTGATGTATTTTCGCCAGCCAAGGTGTTTTTATTGCTGCTCAGGGCGCCCCCCCTTAGCGCCCTGCACCCTCAGTGACCGAAGTGTGAAGTGTGCTGAGGAACAATGGCGCACAGCTGCAGTGCTGTGCGCTACCTTGGTGAAGACAGGATGTCTTCTGCCGCCGATTTTCCGGACCTCTTCTTGCTTCTGGCTCTGTAAGGGGGCCGGCGGCGCGGCTCTGGGACCGGACTCCATGGCTGGGCCTGTGTTCGATCCCTCTGGAGCTAATGGTGTCCAGTAAGAAGCCCAATCCACTCTGCAAGCAGGTGAGTTCGCTTCTTCTCCCCTTAGTCCCTCGATGCAGTGAGCCTGTTGCCAGCAGGTCTCACTGAAAATAAAAAACCTAAAACTAAACTTTTCACTAAGCAGCTCAGGAGAGCCCCTAGTGTGCACCCTTCTCGTTCGGGCACAAAAATCTTAACTGAGGCTTGGAGGAGGGTCATAGGGGGAGGAACCAGTGCACACCAGGTAGTCCTAAAGCTTTCTTTAGTTTGTGCCCAGTCTCCTGCGGAGCCGCTATTCCCCATGGTCCTTACGGAGTTCCCAGCATCCACTAGGACGTCAGAGAAATAAGATATATGACCCAGGATCCCGGCACAAACTTGACCAGATGTGACTGAAGAATTTTAGATGGGCTCCCACCTGACAGTCATCCAGGCATCGTGTCCACCATCATGCTGAAGGCTTTGAGGAAGCAAAGCCTGAGCACTGTTCCTGAGCACCTGCAGTTGCTGGTTTGTGTGGTTTACCTCTTGTGCCTCTGGAGGCCTTAGAAGCACCTCTGGATTTGCCCTTAAACTTGGCCATCCAAAAGGACTGTAAATTTGAAGCTGAATAAGCTTTCCTTGCTGGGGGAGCTGCGGAAGGAAGATATGTAGACTTATCTACAGTAGCTTTTGAGATCCATTTGTCTAGTTTGTTTCCAAACAATGTTTCTCCTGTGAATGGTAGGCCTTCCACGCCTTTCCTGGAGTCCGCATCAGCAGTCCACTGGCGTAGCCACAATCACCTGCGTGCTGACACTGCCATAGCGGTGGTGCGTGCATTAAGCAAGCCGATCTCTTTTATGGCTTCCACTATAAAGTTTGAAGAGTCATGTATATGCGGCAGGAGTAAAACAACATCTAACCCCCCAATTAGGTTACCTGACCATTTAGCAATAGCTTTTGCACACATGCACATGCCACCCCAGCAGCTGTGTACAATGATTTGAGTGTAATCTCAATTGTATGATCAGCCGTCTCTTTTAGAGAGGCTGTACCACGGACAGGCAATACCATTTTTCGTGACAGCCTATAGACTGATGCGTCCACTATCGGTGGATTTTCCCATTTTTTTTCCTATCCTCCAGAGGAAAAGGAAAAGATGAAAGCAACCTTTTAAGGATTTGAAACTTCTTATCAGGATTAACCCACGGTTCTATAAACAGGGTATTCAATCCCTTTGACGCAGG
Organism: Pseudophryne corroboree; assembly: GCF_028390025.1. Lineage (NCBI taxonomy): Eukaryota > Metazoa > Chordata > Amphibia > Anura > Myobatrachidae > Pseudophryne > Pseudophryne corroboree. Next base: position 142,275,878 of record NC_086448.1, on the reverse strand, counting down.
AAAAGTGACTTCTTTTTTACATTAAAATAAGATTCCTCACACTCCTCTGACACCTTATCAGGAATTTGCAGAACAGCTATGATAGCCTCTATAAGAGTCACTATTCCCTGTGACAAAGTAGCATCCCCCCCTCCAAATCCACCTCAACCTCCTCCATGTCTGACCCGTCAGTGTCAGAGTCAGACTGCAGGATATGGGCCAGATATCGTTCTTTCTGACAAATGGGAGGGGATTGAGACGCTGGTTTGGGGACTGAGTCTTTATTCATAAACATATCCACAGTCTGTCTTAAGTATTGCGTCTCTTTATCATTGTGGGATAATTTCGTAGAAATATTTGAGAACATTCCCTTAATGGAATTAACCCACCCTGGTTCAGCCCCGCTATTCTGGGAAGGTGTACTGCCCTGAGTACCCAGTAGTGAGCCCCCTGGTGAAGAGGAACACTCTGCTGTACAAGAAACACACTCTTTGCCTGACATAATGTAAATGTGACAACACACACACACACACACACACACACACACACACACACACACACACACACACACACACACACACACAGCAAAAGGTTAAGCACAATGAACCCACAAAGAGCCCTTCAGGGAGACACAGAGTTATTTGGAGCCAGCCCCCAATGCGCCCTTATCACTAATGCTGAGTCGCAGACTAAGTACCCTGATAATAATCGCCCCCCCCCCCCCCCCCACCGCTATGACCCCCTGGTACCGCTGAGGTAATCTGAGTCTCTCCGGAGGAGCTGCGCTTCCCTGTCAGTCGGCATCTATGTCCACTACAGAGGGAAAATGGCGCTGGGGAGCTGCTGGATCCACTCATAGTGAAGTCCCCGCCACTTCAATGGCGCACGGTCTTCACGCTTTTTTTATACTGGCTGAGGTAATTTTTAGTGCTTAAAATTGAGAGAAAACTGTTTTAAGGCTGTTTTTACCAGTGTGGGTACTGTGTACAGTGTACTGAGATGCAGCTGTGTACTGTGTCTGGAGACGCATTCCGCCCCAGTTAGTAGCCGTGTGTCTCCGTACCCTCATACCACCATAATGGCCGGCACCCGCTAGCCAGGACCCCGGCTTAGTACTCACAAATCTTCATTCTTCTGGCTCTGTTAGGGGTGGCGGCGTGCTGCGGGACCTTTAACCCTCAAAGAGGTTGGGCCATTCCCCCCCCTAAGTCCCACAAAGCAGGCAGGCTGGTGATAACCAGCCCTGCTTGAAAATAACTAACATATAAAATAAATGCAGAAATCTCTTCAGGAGCTTCCATAAGCGTGACCGGCTCCTCCAGGTACATTTTCTAAACTGAGTCTGGTAAGAGGGCAATAGAGGGAGGAGCCAGCTCACACTATCAAATTCTTAAAGTGCCCATGGCTCCTAGTGGACCTGTCTATACCCCATGGTACTAAATGGAAACCCAGTATCCTCTAGGACGTAAGAGAAATAGGGGAATAACATAGATATGCACTATTTAAACATAGTTTGTGCTAAAGGGTGAGAAGTGGGCTAATTTACACTTCCCCAGCGGCTTCTATTGTCTGCAGCTGCCGGGTGGGGGTTCCTGCTGTGCTGGCTGATCGGTGGGTTAATTTACACTTCCCCAGCGGCTTCTATTGTCTTCAGCCACCGGGTGGGGGGTGCTGTTGTGCTGGCCGATCAGCATTGATCTGCAGCACCACAAACACTGGGGCATGGTGTAGAGAAGAAGGGGGGAACTTCCAGTCCCCCTGAGAGTGGCAGCTGCGGGAAGTTTCTCTTCCCTGCAGCTGCACACGCTCTGTATCTGACTGGTCGCATCCTGTGCAGTGACCATATCAGATAAAGCATTTGTTTGTGTGGTGACATCTGATGCAACCATGCCAGGCAAGTGGTTAATCCAATGAGAACATTGAGGGTCCTTGTATAAATTAGTTTCAGAATCTAATTGATGGGTCCCCATAGTTTCTCATATTTCACTCCTGGTATGTACCTTGAAGGCTTTTATATAAAAATGTTTTACACTTACATAAATACATTGGTGTGTCACATCTCCAACATATAGCGTAGCGATAAATCAGTTTTACACCATGTGGCGTAGGGGTAAATGTATTACCCTCCGTTATGGGGGAGAAGCAGTATTAGTGCATGTTATGTGCACTGATACCGATTCTCCCCATGTATGACAGCTGCGGTGCCGGCTCAGTGATATATCGGTGCAGCTCTCTAAAAGCTAGCAGGCCGATAGCAGGCATATATGAGGGTGCAGCTGCTGACTGTTCCAACACCTGCAGCTGTCAATTTCGACAGCTGCAGGTGGCGATGCCCTATCTTCACATCAGGGACAGGGCTGTCCCTGACTGTGGTGGATGCTGGCTCTGGAATGCACAGGGGATCTCGCATGAGTAGCGAGAACTTACGCATTCGCAGAGGAGCCAGACAGACATGGAGACACAGCGCATCAGCACTAAGCACACTGCTGTGTGCTCAGGGGGGGGGCATCACTGGAGAAGGGAGCTTTCGCTCTCCCAGTTGGCAGACAAGATGTTTATACATCTTGTCTATGTCCCTTACTGCTTTGCCTCAGTAGTGAGATGAAGCAGGAAGTATTATAGCAGCACAATCAGTGCCGCTATAATACAATTACCCCATAGTACCATAAGCAATTCACTGACTCAATTATGAGGTAGTTCCTTTTATAAATAAACCACCTTCAATGTTATAAGGCCACAAAAATATATACTGTAGCACAGTGGTGCAAGTAGAAATATTTTCTTAGTGGTATTGAGTGCCGAAAATGGGCGTGGTTATGTGTGTAAGGGTGTGTGGTCACATGCTCTAGTGGGAGTGGCTACATGACACTAGGGGCGTGGCCACATGAAAGCCCCTTTTTTTAGGGGGGGGGGAATCTAGAGGTAAGGCTAAAAATACATAGTATTGCCTCCAGTATAATAGAAATATACAGTAATGTCCCCAGTTTAATAACAATATATAGTATTGGCTCCATTATAACAGGAAAATACAGCCACTTTCGCACTCCCAGTAACCGTGACAAAGTGGGAGGAGCCGTCATGCTGCCAAGCACCATGGCCTTGTTGCTTTGTGGCACATTATAATTGTTGTAATGGCAAAGTGTGTGGCAGGTGGTACTGCGTACCTGCTGCCAAGTTCTTATGGGTACTCCGTACCCGAGCGTACCCACATACTTGCACCGCTGCTGTAGCATCAAGATTACAAAAAACACTGCCCCTGGTGGATGCCTACAATACTGCAATATAAACCATTAGACTGATTATCTATATTCTCCACAATGTATACAATCTTATGATGCTCTACACTTGATACAGCTGCCTGCTGTAATATTTACTATCTATATTGTTTTCTGACATTGGACTCTCATTGTGGGGTTACTCAGTGTACTTCCTACTAGTACTGGTTTTTACCAACAGAGTTGACATAAGTGCATGTTCCTTCTTAAGAAGATTCAATCTCTTCTCCTTCAGAGTTGATTATATCCTCATGCACTCTCACTCACCTGTTCACTGCTATCGTAGCACACAAGTGGGTAGCAGAAACAGGAGATTAGCAGAGCAGCGTCACAAGAGGATTCAGGGGTGCGGCCGGCACCCGAGTGTCATTTGCCGAGGGGTGACACCAAAATGCTGCACTGTAACATTATGTGCAGCACTCGGCTCCTGTCACTGTGTAGGAGCCGACACTGCACTCCCCGGGGGCAGCTTGCATCTCCCGAAACCCTAGAGTCACGAAAAGCGGTCGGGATGTGAAGCTCCGCTCCTCCTGAAAAGCCCCATCCCCTTCTCATGAAGCCCCATCCCCCTACTTAGAAATTTCTCTCTTTGAGTGCCCATATTCTGCCTTATAAGGTGCAACATTATCTTTTCCTTTGGATTTTATTGTTCATAGATGCAATATTGAGGCATCCACCAGGGGCAGTGTTTTCGGAATCCAGCAGCTATATATTTTTGCGAGCTCATAATATTGAAGGTGGTTTATTTATATAAGCAACTACCTCATAATTGAATGAGTGAATTTCTTATGGGACTTGGTCACATGGTGTAAAATTGATTTATTACTAAGACACATGTACACCGATGTATTTATGAATTGCACCACAAATCGCACATTTACCAACAATCATAACTGCTGTTGTTTTTTTTAGAGGGAGAGGCTCCTCTTCGGCTCCTTACACTGTCCGTATGACAGTGAGAAGCTAGCTGCTGACTGCCTGTAGGTGGAGCTGCAGCGAAGCGAGCAGCTCCTCTCAGGCACTGGCTATACCATACCTCCCAACTTTTTTCTCATCTGAGGAGGGAAACTTTTGCGCGCCTTCGGCGTGCGTTCGATTTTAGGGGGCGAGCCTAATGGAAAAGGGGCGTGGCCTCTCGGCAAATGCCGCGATCGCAAGCCATGCCCCGTTTTCGTCATTATGGGGGCATGAACACCGCTGTGAGAGCTGCTGGTCATGCCCCCTCTCCCTCTCTGCCGTGAATAGACACTGTGCGCATGTGCACAGCATCTATTCACCGCTGCTCTGCTCAGAGCAGCGAGTGACAGGGGGGATCTCCCAAATGCCCCCCACCCGCGGGACACTGCGACCCGCGGGTGGGACAACGGGACAGACCATGAAAAACGGGACTGTCCCACCGAAATCGTGACAGTTTGGAGGTATGCTATACACAGGGCTTGTTTGAAACAGTCGGGTGAGGCCAGGGCGGTGTTCAACATTCACAGTGAATCTGCAGCAGCCAGGTATGTCTCTTACATACTGTACAGTATGTCAGGAGGTAAAGGATGTATCATTTTATAGCAGGGCTGGCCAAACCGGTCCTCGAGATCTACCAACAGTTCATGTTTTCCAGGCCTCCTGGAGATCTGTAGAATAGTCAGTTAGGAATGAATGCAGCACATCTTAATTAGTAATTACTACACCTGTGCAACAGCTAGGTGGTCTGGAAAATGTGTACTGTTGGTAGATCTCGAGGACTGGTTTGGCCAGCCCTGAGCTAAAATAACCGTCGACCCATCTGTAGGTACCAGCAGGCCGTTGATGCCCTGTGTGCTGGTGCATGTGGTTTTCCAAGTACCGGCATGTGGGTGAGGCTTGATGGTACCTGTAGTCCACCTGTCAAAGACAAAATTAATTGAACTTTTACACAACTGCTAATAACTCTGCACCAACCGCCCAGGGGTGTTGGGGTTAGAGTGGTCCTTCACCCTAGCCTAGGAAGAGGCGACCCTTTATTGAGGATTTTGAGAAATCCCAGGGCTGTGGTGATTAGTTGAGGGGGATAAATGCTTTGGCTGGGGAAACCTGTCAAGTTTGTCCCCTAGCTGTGGCATTACCCCCCTCAAAGGGTTACGGTTGGTAGGTCGAAACAACTTAGGTCGACACTCATTAAGTCGACCACTAAAGGCTAACAATGCTACTAGGTCGACATGCATTATGTCGACATGTACTAGGTCGATAGATCAAAAGGTGGACATGAGTTTTTCTAATTTTTTTCAATCTTTTAGATTTTTCATGCTTAACGATACACATGGACTACGTTTGGAATAGTAATCTGTGCCGAGCGAAGTGGTAGCAGAGCATGGCACCTTGCCCGAAGCATGGCAAGCGAAGCGAGCCATGCGAGAGGACACGGTGCACTAATATGGGTTCCCCATCACTTTACGGAGAAAACGACACCAAAAACAGTGAAAGACCTCATGTCGACCTTTTCACCTGTCGACCTAGTACATGTCAACCTAACGCCCATGTCGACCTAATGACAATGTCGACCTAATAGAACTGTCGACCTTCAGTGGTTGACCTAATGAGTGTCGACCTAAGTTGGGTTGACCCAACGACTCATATCCCCTAGAAAAAAAGGGGGGGGGGGGCAACTACATATTTTTTCTCCCATATTTCCAGCACCAGGACTGGCTCAAAAGCCCAGTGCTAGTTCAATCAAATTCAGGCGACCTTCACGCCATTTTCCCTCCATATTTCCTGAACCAGGACCATCTCACAAAGCTTCGGTGCTAGTTATGCTTTTAGGTAGGGGGGACTCCATGACATTTTTTCCCTAAAATGAACCCTTTAATTTGCTTAAAAGACAAAAGAATGCACAGTTCTTTAGGACAGCTACGATCATCTTTCCTGACATGCTGGGGAACGCCCAGCACGGGGCTAGACCGCCCCGCATGTCAGTGCCGCCCCCCTCCTCGCAGAAGTGCAAAGGCATTGCACAGCGGTGATGCCTTTGTACTTCAGGAGTAGCTCCCGACCAGCGCAGCTTTAGCGTGCTGGCCGGGAGCTACTCCTCGCTCCCTGGCCCGCAGCGGCTGCGTATGACATCACGCAGCCGTTGTGGCCCACCCCCGGTCCGGTCACGCCAGCATTGGCCAGGCAGCGCCTACGAAACGGCGGCCAAACACCGCCGTTTCGCCCTCTCCCGCTCATCGATGTCAATCAGGCTGAGGCGATCGCTGTCCTGCTATGGCCTTCGGCCGTCCCACATGCGCAGGCGCACTACGGCGCATGCGCAGCAGGGACCCCGTTCGCTCTGGTGCGTTAAAACGCAGTGAGCAAACGGGTCGGAATGACCCCCTTTGTGAATTGTGTTGCAATCTTGATGCAAATTTATTATTAAAAAAATTGTAATTTGCATTGGTACCAATATTATTTTGACAATGTTTTTTCCAATGGTAATTTGCCGCAATTTGGTTGTGAAGTCGAGTTTGACAAGGATTATTTGACACAAGATTTTAATGTATTTTTCATTAAAAGTTATATGTTAACACACAGACACATAACAAGACAAGTGCCCCAACAAAGAGAGTCTACTTTTCTTCATAAAAGTTTGCAAACTTGTTCTCTGACTATGGGGAGCACCACCAATCAGGCATATCACCCAAATAGTTATGGGGTAAAAATATTTATGTTGGTCCATGTGATAATTACATTTAAAGGATGACTTTGTTTCTGTGCAGAATCTCCCCCACAGCAAACAGTATATTCTTAGTCTAATTTATACAGTAACTCAGTATAATACTGTAATGCACCTATTGTTTCATACAACATTTGTAATTTAAGCTGATTTCCACATTGCTTTGTTGTTTTTTGATTATTGACAAGCGATGCATACAGGGCCGGCGCTTACATCAGGCAGTTTTAGGCAGCTGCCTATGGGTGGGGAGCCTGAAGGGGTGGCCAGCTGAGGCTGTCCCAGAGAATACAGTGGATTCATAGGCATGCAAACGGGGTATGCCTGGTGCGTACAGGCACACCCTAATGTAGATACTAGAGCCGCAAGTATGCGGGCAGGTACACTCGGGGACAGCGCCGCCCGCCGCACACTTTACACCTATGTCCAGGCCCGTTGCCTCCCGCTTTGCCAGGTTGCTGGGAGACAGGACCTGTGCAGCGCGACACCAAAATTACTGACAGCTGCGCCCGCGGCTCATAGAGACACACAGGTGAGAGAGAGCGGCTGCCAGTGAACGGGGGAAGGATTGCTGAGAGACACAGAGTGAGAAGGGATATTGGGAGACACAGATTGGGGGGGCAGTTATTGAGAGACACAGAGTGATGGAGAGAGGGTTGCTGAGTGAAAGTAAGGGGGGGGCAGTTTAAGTGACAGTGAGGAGGGGTTGCTGAAAGACAGAGTAAGGGCAGGAGAGTGAGGGGGGTGGCATAAGTTTTGCCTAGGGTGCCAAATTACCTTGCACTGGCCCTGGATGCATAGCAAAATAGCCGGGGTGACTACAATAATAACTGCCAATACCCTTTTAGGAAAATTGTACAATACCTGACGGAGCAATGCCTTAAATGAAAGAGATCGCAGCCTCATGGTTAAATTTTCTTCAGACTTTCCAAACATGAACCCCTAAAAAAATACAAAGTCACAATAAATGTGTGCATTCAAACTCCATTTAAAAGATGATTTTGTTACATAAGTTGTCTAAAAGAAGAGACATATGACCGAAACAGAGATGGATTATCCACAGGCTTTTTTGAATGATGGATTGGTGATGGGCCCAAAACCTGGAAATTACTTAGGGCCCCATTGGGTCTTAATCAGGTTCTGGACCTAAATAATATAATAGGATTTTAATTACCCACCGGTGAATCCTTTTCTCGTAGTCCGTAGAGGATACCGGGGATCCATTTAGTACCATGGGTATAGATGGATCCACTAGGAGCCATGGCACTTTAAGAATTTGATAGTGTGGGCTGGCTCCTCCCTCTATGCCCCTCCTACCAGACTCAGTCTAGGAAACTGTGCCCAAGGATGGACATACTTTGAGAGAAGGATATAAAAGGATAGTGGTGAGATTCCGAACCAGCACACACAAACAAGAGGAAAGCTAAGCTAACCAAACTTCAAACAGGGGGGGGGGGGGGGGGGGGGGGCTTATTATGAATTGATCACAGCAGGAACTTTGTTAGCAGTTGGGAAAAACCATGTGCACTGCAGGGGAGGCAGATATAAAATGTGCAGAGAGAGTTAGATTTGGGTGTGGTGTGTTACATAGTAACATAGTATCTAAGGTTGAAAAAAGACAATTGTCCATCGAGTTCAACCTATTCGTGGTCTCCTATGAAGGATTATTTTGTATTAATTTTGACTGATGTTGATGACTGACGTTACGTTTTACTCCTCTTTTTTATAATAACCATAGTGCGTAACTATGCCCCGTAACCCTGGATATCCTTATCCATTAGGAATTTATCTAACCCATTCTTAAAGGTGTGGACTTAGTTGGCCATTACAACTCCCTCAGGCAGGGAATTCCAAACACGTATCATCCTTACTGTAAAAAAGCCTTTAAGCCGTATTGTGCGGAATCTCCTCTCCTCTAACCTGAGCGAGTGTCCACGCATTCTCTGTGTTGAGCTAACCAAAAACAGGTCCTGCGCAAGATCTGTATATTGTCCCCTTATATATTTGTAGATGTTGATCAGGTCCCCTCTTAATCTCCTCTTTTCCAGTGTAAACATGCCTGGTCTTGCAAGCCTTTCCTCGTATTCCAGCGTCTCCATACCCTTAATTAGTTTGATCGCCCGCCTCTGAACCTTTTCTAGCTCCAGGATATCCTTTTGTAGTATAGTGCCCAGAATTGTACACAGTATTCAAGGTGTGGCCTCACAAGTGATTTATATAACGGGAGTATAATACTCTCGTCCCAAACATCAATTCCCCATTTTATGCATGCTAATATCTTATTAGCCTTCTTTGCTGCAGTCCTACTTTGGGTACTACTGCTTAGTTTGCTATCTATGAGGACACCTAAGTCCTTTGCCAGTACAGAATCCCCTAATTTTACCCCATTTAGTAGGTAGGTGTTATTTTTGTTCTTGTTACCACATTGCATTACCTTACACTTGTCTGTATTGAAGCGCATTCTCCATTTCGCTGCCCAAGTTTCTAATTTAACTAAGTCGTTCTGAAGCGACTCAGCATCTCCCTCCGCATTTATAACTTTACACAATTTGGTATCATCTGCCAAAATTTACACCATGCTCTCTAGACCTTCTTTTAGGTCGTTAATGAAAATATTGAACAATAGCGGTCCTAATACTGAGCCTTGCGGCACACCACTTAGTACTTGAGTCCAAGTTGAAAAAGATCCATTAACCACAACGCACTGCTCCCTATTATCTAACCAGTTTTTGACCCAAGTGCATATTGTGCTTCCTAGCCCTGTTTCTTGTAACTTGTAGATAAGTCTCATGTGTAGTACAGTGTCGAATGCTTTGGCAAAATCTAAAAAGATTACATCAACGTCTTTACCCTGATCTAGGTTTGCGCTTACTGTTTCATAAAAGCCAAGTAAGTTGGTTTGACAGGATCTGTCCTTCATAAACCCATGTTGATTCCTTTTAATTACCTTATTGACTTCAAGGAACTTCTGAATACTATCTCTTAGAATACCTTCCAATACTTTCCCCACTATAAATGTAAGACTAACTGGTCTATAATTACCTGGTTCAGCTTAACTTCCCTTTTTGAATATAGGCACTACTTCAGCTATACGCCAGTCTTTGGGAACCATACCTGATATTACTGAATCCTTAAAGATCAAAAATAGCGGTTTTGCAAGTTCAGAGTGAAGCTCCATTAGAACCCTTGGGTGAATATACCATCGGGACCTGGTGACTTATTAATCTATAAATGTTTTAATCGGCCACGGACTACTTCCTCGCTTAAATAAGTACCTATCAGTGCGATATTCTCATTATTGAGATTATGTGTTAGTCCCTGAATTGGGTCCTCTCTAGTAAAAACTGTTGAAAAAAACTCATTTAGTGTGTCCGCTATGTAATTATCATTTTTGCTTAAGACTCCCAACTTGTCTTTTAAAGGGCCTATTCAGTTTCTACTTTAGCTGCTCTTATTTCCTTTTTACAAATTTTGTTACATTCCTTATAGTGCTGAAATTACTTTGCTTCCCCATCAGATTTGTATTTTTTAAATGCCTGCCTTTTCTTACCCATAAGTTCCTTTATCTTTTTGTTAAGCCACATCGGTTTTTAATTTTTATTCCTTTTTTTGCTGCTCGTAGTAATACATTTTAGAGTATTTTTAGCTAGCAGGAATTTTAGTACCTCCCATTTCTCCATAGTATTTTTTCCTAAAAACAAACCTTCCCATTCAATATCCCTGAAAAATACCCTCATCTTTTCAAAATTTGCTTTGCTAAAGTTTAGAGTCCTAGTTGAGCCAATATAGGGCTGTTTATGGAAACTGATAATGAATGTGTCCATATTGTGGTCGCTGTTTCCTATGGGTTCCCCTACTATAATACCTGATACCAAATCCCCATTGTTTGTTAATACCAGGTCTAAGATTGCATTGTACCTAGTTGGTTCCTCAATTAGTTGAACTAAGTCGTTATCATTAAGTGTGTTTAAAAACATATTGCCCCTAGCAGGATCACATGAATCGTTTTTCCAGTTTATCCCTGGATAGTTAAAATCTCCCATCACTACTATGTCTCCTACTCCTGCTGCTCTTTCAATTTGCTTTAGCAACAATTCCTCATTAGATACGTTAATACCAGGCGGCCTATAGCATACACCCAATACTAACTTTTTTATTCCTTTTTCCCTCCATGCAATTTCTACCCATAATGTCTCGACAGTGTCTACAGTCCCCTCCTGAATATCTTCTCATATATCAGGTTTTAAAAACGGCTTTACGTAAAGACACGCCCCACCACCCTTTTTATTTAGTCTGTCTATCCTAAACAGTGTATAGCCCTCTAGATTGACTCTCCAATCATGAGATTCGTCCCACCAAGTTTCAGTAATGTCTATAATATCATACTGTTTGCTTGCTGCAAGTATTTCTAGTTCGCCCTTTTTACCAGTAATGCTTCTAGCGTGTACATACATACAACTAAGATATGTATTTTCCCTTGCGTTAGGGACATCTTTCACCTTATGTAGCAATGATGACCTGTAATCGTCATTGGTTAGTGCTTTGGTAAAATCTCTCTTTTAGTACCCATGTAAGTAACCTTACCGCCTGCTCTTACCCTCCCCCCAACTTCCCCCCCATTTCGTTTACTACCGCCATCCCCACTACATGACCCGTAGTTTCTAGCTAAACCCTACCCCCCAGGCTCCTAGTTTAAAATCTCTGCAATCTAAATTGCAGAGTAAAAATAATGCAGCCAGTATTACCCTGCACAGAAACAAAATAACCCACCCAAATCTAACACTCTCTGCACATGTTATATCTGCCTCCCCTGCAGTGCACATGGTTTTGCCCAACTGCTAACAAAGATCCTGCTGCAATCAACTCAGAATTACCCCCAGGAACAGCAACAGATGAACCAAACAACATTACTTAACCAAGTAACAGTGCAGGAAGAACGAAGCACCGGGCGGGCTCCCAGTATCCGCTATGGACTACGAGAAAAGGATTTACCGGTAGGTAATTAAAATCCTATTCTCTATTATGTCCTAGAGGATACTGGGGAACTATTTAGTACCACGGGGAAGTATCAAAGCTCCCAAACCGGGTGGGAGAGTGCTGAGGTTCCTGCAGAACTGATTGACCAAACTGAAGGTCCTCAGAGGCCAAAGTATCGAACTTGTAGAACTTTGCAAACGTGTTCGAACCTGACCAAGTAGCTGCTCGGCAGAGCTGTAAGACCAAGACACCACGGGCAGCCGCCCAAGAAGAACCCACCAACCTAGTCGAGTGGGCCAGTACAGATTTAGGAACCAGCAATCCTGCCATGGAATAAGCTTGCTGGAAAGTGAGCCTGTTCCAGCGCACAATTAACTGCTTTGAAGCAGGACACCCAATCTTATTGGAATCATAATGAACAAAAAAAGAGAGTCCGATTTCCTGTGACAAGCTGTTCTCTTCACATACGCCTTCATAACCCTCACAACATCCAAAGACTTTGAAGTAACGGAGGTGTCGGTAACAACCGGAACGGTTGGTTGATGTGAAACGTCGACATCACTTTAGGAAGAAATTGCTGACTAGTCCTGAGTTAAGCTCTATCCTCATGGAAAATTAAATAGGGGCTTTTGTAAGACAACACCCCCAGTTCTGACACACATCTTGCTGAAGCCAAGGCCAACAGTATGACGGTCTTCCACGTAAGATATTTAACATCTACCTCCTGTAACGGTTCAAACCAGTCCAATTGGAGGAACTGCAGCACCAAATTGAGATCCAACGGTACGTGGGAGGCACAAAGGGAGGTTGGATGTGCAGAACACCTTTAAAGAATGTCTGGATCTCTGGAAGAGAAGCCAATTGTTTCTGAAAGAAAATGGACAAGGCTGAAATCTGGACTTTTATGGAGCCCTAAACATAGGCCCACTTCCACACCAGACTGCAGAAAAAGCAGGAAATGTCCCAGATGAAATTCCATCGCAGAATATTTTCTACTCCCACATACGGTGGTAATGTTTAGACATTACCCCCTTTCTGGCTTGGATCATAGTAGGGATGACCTTGTCAGGGATGCCTCTCCCAGATAGAATCAGCCGTTCAACTTCCATGCTGTCAAACGTAGCCGTGGTAAGTCTTGATAGACGAACTGGCTCGGTTCCAGAAGATCCTGGCGAAGAGGTAGAGGCCATAGATCTTTGAGGAGCATCTCCAAAAGGTCCGCGTACCCGGCCCTTCTTGGCCAATCAGGAGCAATGAGAATTGCTTGAACATTTTCCCAATTTTATTCTTTTCAGAATTCTTGGGATCAGAGGAAGTGGATTAAACACATACACCATCTGATAGACCCATGGAGTCGTCAGAGCATCCACTGACTGCGCGTCTCTCGACCTGGAACAATACCACTTGAGCTTCTTGTTGAGATGAGAGGCCAACATGTTGATTTGTGGACATCCCCATCGACATGTCAAGCACCTGAACACCTCAGGGTGAAGGCCCTACACCCCCGTTGCAAGTCGTGTCTGCTGAGTAAGTCTGCTTCCCAGTTGTCTACTCCTGGAATGAAGACTGCTGACAATGTGCAGTGTGTTTTTCTGCCCAGAGGAGAATTCTTGACACCTCTGACATTGCTTCTCTGCTTATCGTTCTGCCCTGTCAGTTTATCTATGTCACTGCCGTCACATTGTCCGACTGGACCTGAATTGCCCAATCTTGAAGAAAATATGAGGCCTGCAGAAGGGCGTTGTATATAGCCATAAGTACCAGAATGTTGATTTCAAGGTTGACTTCCTGACTTGACTATCTTTCCTGATACTGCACCCCCTTGGTCACTGCTCCACAACCTCTGAGGCTTGCATCCGTGCTTAGCAGAATCCAATTTTGAATCCTAAACCATCGACCCTCGATTAGGTGAGAAGTCTGTAGCCACCACAGAATGAAGATTATGGCATTTGGTGACAGATGGATCTTCAGTGCATATGAAGATGTGATACGGACTATTTGTCCAACAGGTCGAGCTGGAAGTGTCTTGCATGAAACCTTCCATTCTGAAGAGCCTCGTAAGAGACCATTTCCCCCAGAAGGCAAATGCATAAATGCACCAATATCCGGATTGGCTTCAGGACATCCCGAAATATCGACTGAATTACCAATGCCTTTTCCAATGGAAAAAAAATCTTTCTGTGACTGTGTGTCCAGTATCATTCCCAGAAATGGGAGCCTCCGAGTTGGCTCTAAGTGAGATTTCGGGAGGTTTAGAATCCACCCAAGATCCAGGACTAGATTGGTTGTGAGGCCATTGCTGTTCAACAACCTCTCACTGGACGGAGCCTTTATCAGAAGATTGTCCAGGTACAGAATTATGTTCACTCTTGCTTGTGAAGGAGAAACATCATCTCTGCCATTACTTTGGTGAATACCCTCGGTGCTGTGGAGACACCGAAAGGCAGGGCCTGGAACTGGTAGTGACAGTCCTGCAGTGCAAATCGTAGATAAGCCTGGTGAGGTGGCCAGATCGGAATGTGAAGGTACGCATCCTTGATATCCAGAGACGCTAGGAATTCCCCTTCCTCCAGACCTGAGATCACCGCTCTCAGAGACTCCATCTTGAATGTGAACACTTGTAAGTATGGGTTCAATGATTTTAGATTCAAAATCTGCCTTACCAAACCATCTGGTTTCGGTACCACAAACGAGTCGGAATAATATCCCTTGTTTGGGAGATGTGGTGGAACTGGAACAATGACCGGAGTCTTTATCAGTGTTTGAAAGGCATCCTGTAAGGTTATGTGCAGAAAAAAGGAAATAATACAATATTCCAAAATACCGGCACTAGAATGGGCACTATTCACCAAGCTGCTATGTAAAAAATAAGGATAGTCGATCCCAAGATACGTATTTAAACAAGCAAAAAAACACTGCGCTTCTTTGAGGAAAAAAGTCCAAAACAGGTTAAGTAAAATAAAATTATAAATGGTTTATTAATAAAATTATCAATAAAATATTTTCTTACAACATTGTCTCAAAGTGCAATTCATAAAGAATACAAACATATGTAATATCTGTTTTGAAGCAGCTGAGAAATAAAATTGTATGAAATAACATTTAATAGTCACCCCTTTAGAGTTGTGGATTCCACATCCATAATAGGATGGTGATATAGGATCGGTGTGTCCTGTTCTTTAAATGTGACCTTAAAATGAAAGTTCAATCACAAGCTTAGTATGATGGGTCCTGGCTGTGCAATGCTGTCCAGGCTGAAAAAAGTGGGGTCCTATGATTGGCAGAAGGCAGTGCTGTGGCAGCAGGAGTCCCCTGTAGCCGGATCTACAGCTTGATTAAGGATGGCCCAGAAGATGTACATCCATGTAAAGCATGATGGTAGAAGTCTGGTTCAGGTCACACAAAAATCCAATTGAAGGCTGACACGTTTTGATGGGGAGGTTCCCAGCTTTTTCAAAGATACCTTTGAAAAAGCTGGGAACCCCTCCTGCGAAACATGTCAGGCTAGCTGCGCCCCTGGACACAATTGGATTCTGTACTTGACATATCCTTCAATTTGATTTTTGTGTGACCTGAACCAGACCTCTACCATCACGCTTTACATGTATGTACATCCTCTGGGCCATTCTTAATCAAGCTGTAGATCCGGCTACAGGGGAATCCTGCTGCCACAGCACTGCCAATCATAGGACCCCACTTTTTTCAGCCTGGACAGCATCGCACAGCCAGGACCCATCATACTAAGCTTGTGATTGAACTCTCATTTAAAGGTCACATTTAAGGAACAGGACACACCGATCCTACATCACCATCCTATTATGGATGTGGAATCCACAACACTTAAGGGGTGACTATTAAAATTTTGTTTCATGCAATTTTATTTCTCAGCTGCTTCAAAACAGGTATTACATATGTTTGTATTATTTTGAATTGCACTTTGAGACAACTTTATAAGAAAGTATTTTATTGATAATAATTTTATTAATAAACCATTTATAATTTTATAACTTAACCTGTTTTGGACTTCTTTCCTCACAGAAGCACAGTGTTTTTTGCTTATTTAAAAATCCTTTACGGTTATACTTGCTTCTTGTGAAACTGGTAAGCCTGATTTGAAGAATCTCTTGAGGTGGGAGCTCCTGAAACTCTAGTCATTAGCCCTGGGAAATAAGATCTATGACACAGGGATCCTGGTATGATGTTGTCCAGATGTGACTGAAATTTTTTAGTCGGGCTCCAACCTGCCAGTCTTCCAGGCATTGCGGTCCACCGTCATGCAGAAGGCTTTGAGGAAGCAGAGCTGGAGCTCTGTTCCTGAGAACCGGCAGTTGCTGGTTTACATGGTTTACCTCTAGCGCCTCTGTTCGCTGTAGAAGATCCTCTGACTTTGCCCTTAAACTTGGCCGTCCGAAAGGACTGTAGAGTAGGTCCTGAGTAGGTTTTCCTGGTTGGGGGAGCTGCAGAAGGAAGATATGTGGACATACCCGCAGTAGCTTTGGAGATCCATTTGTCTAGTTCATCTCCAAATAAGGCCTCTCCTGTGAAGGGTAGGCCTTCCACGTCTTTCCTGGAGTCCGTGTCCGCAGTCCAATGGCGTAACCATAAGCCCCTGCATGCTGACACTGCCATAGCAACGGTACGTGCATCAAGCAAACCTACTTCTTTTATGGCTTTCACCATAAAGTGTTAGGGTCTCCTGCCCTGTGCTGCCACGTCGTCATGGCAACTGGGAGACAAGTGCTAGCGGAGTAACCTGAGCGCAGCTGATACTCCGGTTCGGGTCTTTTGCTGTGCAGTGGTTACAGGCTCTGTGCACGGCAGGGGATCCGGTGCTGGTTTTTGTGTGGGTTTCGGTCCTTAGAGGTATTTGGAGGAAAGTGAAGAAAGCCCTTGTGTCTGTGTCATTAGTGACCAAAAGGGTTTTTGATAAGCGGAAAAGACCCTGCAGCTTCAAATTAGGAGACTTCGTCTGGTTGTCTACCAAGAATTTGAAGTTGAGACAGCCATCTCATAAGTTAGGCCCCCGGTTCATCGGCCCTTATAAGATCCGGTGGCATTTCAGTTAGATCTGCCCCGTTCTTTGGGTATCAATAAAACATTTAATTGTTCCCTTTTAAAACGGGCGATTAGTAATCCTTCTTCCAGTGGAAGACCTTCCCCTCTTCTGATACGTGGCCAGAGGGAGTTTGTTGTTGAAAGGATTCTTGACTCCAAGATGGTGCGGGGTCGGCTGTCATTTTTGGTGCACTGGAAAGGGTATGGTCCAGAGGAGCGGTCGTGGGTGCGCAGTTTTGATCTTCATGCCCCCAGACTGATACGCTCTTTCTTCTCGCAGTTCCCCGATAAACCTGGTGGTAGGGGTTCTTTGACCCCTCGTCAGAGGGGTACTGTTAGGGTCTCCTGCCCTGTGCTGCCACGTCGTCATGGCAACCGGGAGACAAGTGCTAGTGGAGTAACCTGAGCGCAGCTGATACTCCGGTTCGGGTCTTTTGCTGTGCAGTGGTTACAGGCTCTGTGCACGGCAGGGGATCCGGTGCTGGTTTTTGTGCTCACAGTCTGTGAGGTCTGAGTGGGGCGTGGACAGCACCTGCTTTATAAACCCTCTTCTCAGGTTAAGCAGATGCTGCTGAATCTTTGTTGGTTAGTTAGTTCCTGAAAGTTAGCCAGTACTGTGTAGCTTTGTATTTGTTGTTGCTTACTGCAAATAGGCCTGGGGATTTGGTACTACACTCTGCCAATCCAGACCTAGCAGTAAGACTGGAGTCAGTCGTTTAACTTGCTGGGGTTCTTTTGCTACTCTGTGAACTTAGCAAGTTTACGGCTGTATTCTCAGACTTGCCTGCCTAAATCCTTTCTCACTGTGCAAGGTGTTCAGGTGTCAGTTTAGTGGCAGTAAACTGAACCTGTGCACTGCAAGTGAGGATTAGGATTGTGGAGACTCTACTTGTGTCTATCATTCCATCTCTGACCAAGGAGTTTACTGCCACACCCGTTGGTAACCCTTTAGGGTTTTGCTGTTGCCCTTAGCAAAAGCATTTCGGGTTCTCTATGTATTAAAACACAACATCTTGCTTTTTCCATCTGAGCATTCCTAATACTAGAGAGACACCCAGTTTCTTAGCCTCTGGGCTTCTCTGTTCACTTTGTGTTTATTTTGTTACCCTATCACCTTCTGTGTATGTAATGTCATATTCCCCAGTCTGCCTGTGAGTTCATTTGTTTTGTATCCCTATCCGTTCAGACACCAGTACATTCCTGCAGGCACTGGTGTGCATAACAGTTTAGACACCAGTACATTCCTGCAGGCACTGGTGTGCATAACAGTTCAGACACCAGTACATTCCTGCAGGCACTGGTGTGCATAACATAAAGTTCACAGAGTCCTGTATATGTTGCAGGAGTAAAACAATCTTCCCCCCTAGATAAGGAATCCAACCCCTCAATTAGGTTACCTGACCATTTAGCAGTGGCTTTAGTAATCCACGCACAAGTTATAGTGGGTCTCTGAGCCACCCCAGCAGCCATGTACAAGGATTTTAGTGTAGTCTCAATTTTCAGATCAGCCATGTCTTTCAGGAAGGCTGCACCAGGGACAGGTAATACAATTTTTCGTGACAACCTGGACACTGATGTATCCACTATCGGTGAACTTTTTTTATTTTTTCCTATACTCTGAAGGAAAAGGAAAGGATGAGAGTAGCCTCTTAGGGATTTGATTTTTTTTTAATCAGGCTTAACCCACAGTTCTTCAAACAGGGTATTCAATTCCTTTGAAGCTGGAAAAGTGACTGAGGACTCATTGTTTACATAAAAATAAGATTCCTCACACTCCTCTGCCACCTTATCAGGAATTTGCAGAACATCTCTGATAGCTTCTATAAGAGCTTCTATTCCCTGTGACAGAGCAGCATCCCCCCCCCCCCTAAGTCCACCTCACCCTCCTGCATGTCTGACCCATCTGCGTCAGAGTCAGACTGCAGGATATGGACCAAAGTTCGTTATTGTGGACAAATGGCAGGGGACTGAGACGCTTATTTGGGGACTGAGTCTCTATTCATATTCTCATGCACAGACTTTCCTAAGTATTGCGTCTCTTTCTCATGGTGGGACAATTTATTAGAGATATTGGAAATCATTCCTTTAATGGAATCCAGCCACGCTGGTTAAGCCCTGCTAGCCTGAGAAGGTGCATTACACTGAGTACATAGTAGTGAGCTCCCTGGGGAAGAGGAACACTTTGCCATACATGAAACACACTCTTTGGATGACATATTGTAAATGTAACAGCACACATACACAGGAAATGTTAAAAGCAGAATTAACCCACAAAGAGTCCTTCCAGGGAGACACAGAGATATTGGAGCCAGCGCACAGCACCCTTATTGATAATGTCAAGCTTAGCCGGGTTGCAGACTAAGTACCCAGATTGGGGACTTAGTACACTAATAATCACTCCCCCTCTGCTATGACCCCCTGGTACCGCTGAGGTAATCTGGAATGACATCGGAGGAGCTTCATGTCCCTGTCGGTCAGCATCTGTGTCCATTGCAGAGGGAAAATAACGCTGGTGAGCTGCTGGATCTGCTCATAGTGAAGCTCCGCCCCTTCAATGGCGCACAGTCTTCCCACTTTTTTATACTGGCTGAGGTAATTTTGTGCTTAAAATAGAGACAGATCC
The DNA here is from genome assembly GCF_028390025.1 of Pseudophryne corroboree. Taxonomy (NCBI): domain Eukaryota; kingdom Metazoa; phylum Chordata; class Amphibia; order Anura; family Myobatrachidae; genus Pseudophryne; species Pseudophryne corroboree. Next base: position 142,256,290 of record NC_086448.1, on the reverse strand, counting down.
GTTTTAAGGCTTTGATTGCCAGTCTGGGTACTGTGTACCTTGTACTGAGACACAGTTGTGTACTGAGTCTGGATATGTAATCCGCCCCGGTTAGAAGCCATGCGTTTGCGTAACCTCATGCCGCCATAATGACCGGTGACCTGCTAACTGGGATGACGGCTTAGTACTCACCACTCTTCTTTCTTCTGGGTCTGTTAGGGGTGGCGGCATGCTGCGGGAATGTACGCTCGCCATGGTGGGTCTTGCGAATAGTTCCCTCAGGAGCTCAGTGCCCTGTCAGTGGGGGATGGAACCATTATCCCTTCAAGAGGTTTCCCCCCCCCATCCCCCCCTATGTCCCACAAAGCAGGCAGGCTGGTGTCATCCAGTCCTGCCTGAAAACAACAAACAGAAAAATAAATGCAGAAAGCTCTTCAGGGGCTTCCATAAGCGTGACCGGCTACTCCGGGCACATTATCTAAACTGAGTCTGGTAGGAGGGGCATAGAGGGAGGAGCCAGCCCACACTATCAAATTCTTAAAGTGCCCATTGCTCCAAGTGGACCAGTCTATACCCATGGTACTAAATGGATTCCCAGTATCCTCTAGGACGTAAGAGAAAACAGATTTACATCAGATAGGCTACTATAACTTCTTCTGATGCTTTCAGGAGCTTGAAGACAAATTAAGAACTTCAACAGCATTTGGACGACTTTCTGAGATCTCTAGAAGGTCTCTAACATATTTTTGTTTTACTTTAGACCACTAAGGTTTCAATTGTTTTTGGCACCCATAGTTACTGCCTAAAGTCCCCAAATGACTAAGGTTTGTCTTAAATTTTTAAGATAGGCACAGAAAGAAATCTAAGCCAGGTTCAACTGTCTGAAAGGGCGTAGCAACCTTAGGTGCAGGGAGTGCAGCTGCTATGGGGCCCAGAGCTGAGATGAGCCCATCTTTCCTGTCAAAGTTGCATGTGTTGTATACATTTTTCACCATTGAGTGATACAAAGGGCCCTTACAAACTTTTGTCTTGGGACATGCAATATATCTAGGTATGGCCCCTGGCCTGGACCTTATTGTAATCTACTATATATATATATATATATATATATATAAGGCAAAAAAGGAGATTGACTCACTGATAGACTCATTACGAAATCTCTTAAACCACAAGGCCTACAATCTTGAAACTTGGTAGGTAGCTTCTCCTTAGGTCCCAGGTGCTTGTTAAGAACCGGTTTTACAAATGTCACTGTTTATCCACGGAAATAAATGTATGTATGTATGTATGTATGTATGTATGTATGTATGTTCTAGCATAACTCCGGAATGCCTGCAGCAATTTGCACCAAACTTGGTACACATATGACACTGTTAGGGGTAAGACACCCCTAGAACCACTCGGTGTGGGACAGCAGCACAGAGAATATCAGTAGACAGCATAACTCAGGAATGCCACAGCCAAATTACACCACACTTGATAAACATATGACTTACAATCTGGGAACACACACTATGGAGGTAAAACACCCCTTGCACTCCTAGGGGTGGGACAGCAGCACAAAGTATTTCAGGAGACCGCATAACTCCAGACTGCCTTGAGCAATTTACACCAAACTTGCTACACATATGACTTACAATCTGAGAAAACAAACACTTTGGGGGTAACGCACCCCTAGCGGTGGGTCAGCAGCACAGCCTTTATCAGGACATGCATGATATGTCAGTGACAACAGGGCTTCATGTGACAGTGGCAGTGACATGATGTGAGGAGGAATATGGAGGTAGCAGGAAGCAGTGTTGTAACTAGGCATTTAAGCGCTGTGTGCAAGAAACGACATTGGCGCCCCCCCCTATGTAAGATAGGGGCAGAGCGCGCCGTAGGTGCGTGAAAAATATATGGGGACGTAGCTTCATGGGGAAGGGGCGTGGTCACAAAATAATAGCAATTCAGACTACGGTTCACAGTAGTCTCCATTATTCAAATTACGCTGCACAGTAGCGCCACTACACCAGGTAGAGACCCTTTTATACATTTCAGCAGACAGCATCCCCTTTATTACACATTACAGCAGACAGTCCCCCTTTTTACACATTACGGCAGACAGCGTCCCCTTTTTACACATTACAGCAGACAGCGTTCCCTTTTTACACATTACGGCAGACAGCGTCCCCTTTTTTGAACACTACGGCAGACAGCGTTCCCTTTTTTACACATTACAGCACACAGCGTCCCTTTTTTTAACATTACGGCAGACAGCGTCCCCGCTTTTACACATTACGGCAGACGGTGTCCCCTTTTATACACATTGCAGCAGCCAGCGTCCCCCTTTTTACACATTGCGTCAGCCAGGCCCCCTTTTTACACATTACGGCAGCCAGTCCCCCTTTTTACACATTACGGCAGCCAGTCCCCCTTTTTACACATTGCGGCAGCCAGTCTCCCTTTTTACACATTGTGGCAGCCAGGCCCCCTTTTTACACATTATGGCAGATGGTGTCCCCCTGAGGGAGAGAGGGAGAGAGAGAGAGAGAGAGAGAGAGAGAGAGAGAGAGAGCTACTTACCATCTCCCCGCTGGCAGTCAGGCTCCTCGTGCAGCTCCCTCTTGGTGCAGGCAGGTGAGAAGGAGGAGGAGAGAGGGGGACTGGAGCCGCAGCAGCGCTATTTAATTGGTAGTAAGCGCCGCTGCAGCTGACCCCTCTCCTTCCGTATTGGCTGCCCGGTGCTGCTGTAGATGCTGGGATGGAGGAACCGCATCCCAGCATCCACAGCAGCGCCGGGCAGCCAATACGGAAGGAGAGGGGCCTGCTGCAGTGGCGCTTACTACCAATGAAATAGCGCTGCTGTGGCTCCAGTAACCCTCCCTCCTCCTCCTTCTCCGCTGCAGCTCTTCTCCGCAGTTTGACTCATTACATGCTGCTGGACATGTTCCCTCAGAGCAACTGCGCTGTGTGCCAAGCCCACTTGACACACACGTAGTTACGGCCCTGGCAGGAAGCCACACACTGAGAGTTATATAGTGGGAGGAGCAGGGTCCCCCAGCAGCACAGAGTATATCAGGAGATGCATAATGTGCTGCACTATATAAGAAACTGTAAATAAATTGATCATTTCACAGGGGCACTGACATGATGTGAGGAGGGTAATGGAGGCAGCAAGAAGCCACAGACTGAGAGTTGTATAGTGGGAAGAGCAGAGTCCCTTGGAGGACCAAAAAGCGGTCCAGCCACTACACAATGTGGGCCTGGGAAGCAAGATATGTCTATACACTAGATCTCAAACCATTGTAAATTAATGAACTATAATTCTAATTTACCATCCTCATGCCGTAGCGAAGCACCGGTATTCAGCTAGTGTGGTATATAATTAACTTGAGGATATTATAATGTTACGTAATTTGAACTGGGGCACAATATGAAGTAGAGGCACTGTAGTGTGGCACTGCACACTATGAAGTGAATACACTGTATGTCGTAATGTGAATTTGTAGTACTGTGCTGCATAATGTGTACTGGCAGCCCTACAACGTGACATACAGTAATGTAATCGAGGGCTATGGATCAGACTATGGATCAGAAAATTAACTAGGGCACTACTATGGGGAATAATTTTAACAGCTGTTGCAGAGAAGTTTCTTCTAGAAGCATTGGGACAAGGGCCCCTTCAAAATGTTGCTATGGGGCCCACAAAGTTCTGGCTGCACTCCTGACTGTCATGGCTGCCTCATGGCCCATTAGTGAATACTGAAATAATATCAGTGCTACTTTATAACATCAGATTTCATGAGCAGAGTAAGGGTGGTCATTTTGTGAACTGAGACAATAAATGCTTAGTGGTGGATGACATCTTATAAAGAGGCCACAGATATTATTAGCATTCATTTAGATGCAGATATTTGAACCAAATTATCACAGGGCCACAAAAAAATCTAAGAAAAGAGGAGGGGAGCAGTGTGCAGTCTCCGTACTTGCCCTATCTTCTGTCACAGGCTGGCACTGGGCAATTGAGTAAACTCTAGCACGGTGCCATAGTCTACTGTGCATATGCAGGTTTCCAAGAGTATGGCGCCAGTGCCATGTTCCTGGTGATTTTGTACTGCACATGAGCAAATCTCTGGTAAACTGACCGCATCACCATTTTCACAGTGATTTGTGCAGCACTAACACCAAAGCGGTACTCCAGAGAAGTGAGTATAATGTATGGGTGTGCGCATTGGCGTATCTATAATGGGTGCAATAGTATGGTCCAGTGTTCCATTCTGGAGTCCAGTATTGCACGCTGCAATCGCAGTGGAAATCAACGCAAAATGGCACCGCGTATACGCGGTAGCAAAAGTGGTCTCCGGATCATGGCGGGCGCCATGTTTACGGAGACCTGTGCATACACAGTAGACTCCGGCACAATGCCTGAGTCTATAGTGGTATACAGAGGAGGGGGCCCACCCGGAGGTGAACACGGGCCCCCTCCTCTGTTGAAACTCCCCTGGGTATATGGTGTAGCCCCCTGGACTCTGGAGCCCTGGGCATTACACACTCGACATCCATTATAGAGATGCCACTGAAGAAGGCACATTTTGGGGTACAGATAACTCTTTAATTCTGAAGGGGGCTCAAAAACATATTTATTTATTTATTGAGGGCCACACAGTTTTTTTTTATATCCCGGGTGGCCCTGAATAAATAAATACCTGGTACCTACCAGTCCTGGTACCTACCAACCTGGGTACCAGGATATGGGCAGTGTTATTTATACATCCAGAATGGCGACCGTTCTAACTATACTGGGTAATATGTACTAAGCCTTAGAGTGTGATAAAGTGGACAGAGATAAAGTACAAGCAAATCAGGTTTGGAGATTTAAATCACTGACAACTATCTCGCAATGGTCCATATCACTGTTAGGGGTGGGATGTATTAAGCATCAATTCCGCAAAGGACAGAGCGATGACGGGACCTGGGAGTTCCTCTGTGCATGCGCAGATGGAGGTAAGGGCCAAGGAGGGTGCTGGGAGGGATCCGATTGGATCCTTTTCACTGGAAATGCAAAATGAAACCCATAGGCTTCTATAGGGTAACGCTAGCACAAGCTGGCATTATCCTAGTACATATTGAAAATGCAGCCAATGTCCAAAAACTGTGTTGTGGCTGCATTTTCACTTTTGAATATCCCGCCCTTGGGCAGAGATAAATTGGACGATGATAAAGCTCCTAACTGCCATGTTGCAGGCTGTGTTTGAAAAATGACAGTTAGGAGCTGGTTGGTTGATACTTTAATTCTGTCCCTATATCTCTCACCAAGTTTTAGTACATAGACCTCATAGGGTTGTAAGGCATATATGCCATTCTGTACTCCTGTGTCGTTGTTTATTCATATATAGTGTTTATACAAAACCATGGCAGCACTTTGGCTACATCCACCTAGGAGCGCCGGCTTAGGAAAACAAAAACAAAGTCATGAATGGAGACAGCTTTCACTTTTGACAATGGCCCTCATTCCGAGTCGTTCGCTCTGTATTTTTCATCGCATCGCAGTGAAATTCCGCTTAGTACGCATGCGCAATATTCGCACTGCGACTGCGCCAAGTAAATTAACAATGAAGATAGTATTTTTACTCACGGCTTTTTCTTCGCTCCGGCGATCGTAGTGTGATTGACAGGAAATGGGTGTTACTGGGCGGAAACACGGCGTTTTATGGGCGTGTGGATGAAAACGCTACCGTTTCCAGAAAAAACGCAGGAGTGGCCGGAGAAACGGGGGAGTGTCTGGGCGAACGCTGGGTGTGTTTATGACGTCAAACCAGGAACGACAAGCACTGAACTGATCGCAGATGCCGAGTAAGTGTGGAGCAACTCTGAAACTGCAAAGAAGTTTGTAATCGCAATATTGCGATTACATCGTTCGCAATTTTAAGATGCTAAGATACACTCCCAGTAGGCGGCGGCTTAGCGTGTGTAACTCTGCTAAATTCGCCTTGCGATCGATCAACTCGGAATGAGGGCCAATATGTAGTAGATTTACGAGATATTAAAGCATCAGTGGCTTTGACTGATATTTTATAACTATCAATAGGAAGGATTCTGATGATCTGCATCTTTGACAACCTGCACATTGGTAAATCTACCTCTACGGACTCCCGAAAACTGATTGTAGAATTATTCTGGCAAGACTGATTGAAGTACAATGAATTTGCATTCTAATATAACCAGAAAATCTGACACACTCTCATCTTAATATTTCTATCATAAACAAAAAACATAAGTTTGCAGATGTCGCCAGCCTCATTGTTGCCGCAATGCATATGCACGTGTGCACACATCACTGTAGTGAATAAGTGTGACTGTGACCATTCGCACTCGTGATCGCACAATGCTAAGTCTATTGGCCTTGGGTATGCTGATACAAACAAGCCAGTAAACGGGTAAATGTCCAACGCCAAACTAGTGGCGGCTGTGAATAGCCATAGCAACAATGAGACTGGCTCCATCTCTATGTAAGCACTGTTACATTGCCCATTGTTTAACACAAGAAATATCCTAATGATATATGCCATATGTTTCATACATGTCTTACCATGGTAATATGTGCCATTAAACCAATTAATCCCATGATCAATAACATTATTGATAAAAAGTTAGTTCTTTGACTCCTTTTTACATAATCTTGTTCGCCAAATGCCTGTAAAAGTAAAAAAAAAGAAAGAAAAACATACATTAAATATGAGATTGAATCCTTTATTTGAATTTCTTTTGATAAAGACCAAATGATTCAATTGCATGAAATGTGGCAAACACGGTAGTAAATGTTGCCCACACAGGTCCAGGCATCACACCAACAAAAGTATTCCCGCTACCCTGACACTGACTAGTACGCTAGTACTACTGGGTACGCTTTGGCAATGTTTTATAAATGTGCTATAAACTGCCATGTGTTTGTGCCAGTGCTCTGTTGCTTAGTAACCAGCCAGTACGCTGCAGCCTTTGACTAGTATTGGTGAAAACAGTAATGTGAGCTGTGTGGTGGTCAAAATTGACTGAAAATGACTGGAAATTAAGGTTATTGAGGTTAATAATACTGTAGAAACAAGAAAAGGGCCACATTATGCGATTTTAGCTTTTTTTTTTTATTTTTTTCAAAGAACAGTACAAACAATAGAGTTATATTTTTTTAACTCATAGCTCGGTTCAAACTGCGTGAAGTCGCATGGCATATAGATACACGTGAACAAAGCACCAGAGGCGTAACTAGGGTTTTCGGAGCCCAGGGAAAGATGAAGAGTGGCGCCCCCCCACCCCCCCAAAAAAAAAACACCAAAAGTAGTATGTGCTCGCGCCCTGAAAAAATGGGCGTGACCACGCACCAGAAGGGGTGTGACCACGCTTTGGAAGGGGTGTGGCCACTGAAAATGGGGTGTGCCAACATGACTATCACCTACCCCGTGTCGCTTCTCAGCACACTATCACCTATCCCTTGTGTCGTCTCTTAGCACACCTTCATTCAATTTTTGCACAGTACACATGCAGAGTCCCCTTTTTACACAGTGCCAGATACACAGTGCTCCACAGTGCCAGTTACACAGTGACAGATACAGCGCCCCACAGCGTCAGATCCAATGCCCCACAGTGCCAGTTACATGCCCCACAGTGCCAGTTACATTGCACCACAGTGCCAGATACATTGGACCACAGTGCGAGATACATTGCCCCACAGTGACAGTTACAATGCTCCTCAGTGCCAGATACAATGCTCCACAGTGCCAGATACATTACCACACAGTGCCAGTTACAATGCCCCACAGTGTCAGTCACATGCCCCACAGTACCAGTCACATGCCCCACAGTGCCAGTCACATGCCCCACAGTGCCAGTCACATGCCCCACAGTGCCAGTTACATTGCCCCACAGTGCCAGTCACATACCCCACAGTGCCAGTTACATTGCCCCACAGTGCCAGATACATGCCCCACAGTGCCAGATATAAGATCCCCCCCCCCCCCATCACTCACCGCTTCTCTGTGCTATGTGAGGGGAGGAGAGTGCAGCGCAGCACCTCTCCTGCCCCTCAACGCTCTGGTGGCGGCTATGTGGTCTCCGGTGGTGGCTATGGCTATGTGGTGCTATGTGGTGCCGGTACGTTAGCCAATCAGAGCTCGCAGACTGGCAGCCAATCAGGAGCCGGTCCGCAAGCTCTGATTGGCTAACACCAGTCTCCTGGACACACACAGCGCTGCTGGCAGTGTGGCAGCGGCGGTGAGGACATTGAGGGGAGGGAGAGACGCTGCGCTCTCCTCCCATCACATTGCACCATGACGGGGGTGAGTGGGCATGATGCCCTGGCCGCCGGCGGCGCCCCCCCTCTGCTGGGCCTGCCAAGGCGCCCAGGGCACGTGCCCCACTCGCCCTACCCTAGTTACGCCTCTGCAAAGCACACTAGGGTAAAGTGCACCAAACAGTACAATTTACAGCAGAGTCCAGCACAGCAATCAGTAGTGTGCCTCCATAGTCACTATAGAGCACAGCCACTTTTGGATACAGCACAGCTAATACAGCAGAGTATAGTGCAGCATACAGCAGTATGCAGTCAGTGTGCCCCTACATACAGTCACCATAGAGCACAGCCATTTGTGGACAAAGCACAGCTAATACAGCAGAGTATAGTGCAGCATACAGCAGCATGCCCCTATATACAGTCACTATAAAGCACAGCCACTTGCGGAGACAGCACAGATAATACAGCAGAGTATAGCGCAGCATACAGCAGTGTTAAGTCCCTGTGACCCTACATATAGTCACCACAGAGCAAAGCCACTTGTGACAAAGTACAGCTAATACAGTAGAGTATAGCACAGCATACAGCAGAGTATAGCGCAGCATACAGCAGCGTGCAGTCAGTGTGTCCCTATATACAGTCACTGGAGCACAGCCACTTGTGGACACAGCACAGCAAATACAGCAGAGGACAGCGTAGCAAATGGCAATGTGTTTTATTGTGAAATGGCACAGAGTTCAGGCCGCAGCATCTTAAATAGAATCCAAGTCCTGCGAGAATCCGATACCGGGAGGATGATGTTCGGCCTTTATGTGGGAACTGAGTCTAGGCGGGAACACCCAAGCTGCGGCTCAGATGGACTTGGATCAGTAAATCAGTCAAGAGCTAGCTAGGCAATCACAAGAGCTCATATACTAAACGTGATGGTGGCTTCTCTACATAAGGAAGGCAAATGGCACTATAATATTTATTGAAATTTTGCAATATAGGGGTACAGCAAGCAACAACAACGAGGAAAGGGAACTTGGGGTAGGAACACATGGGAAACCAAATACACAGACTACTGTACAAAAACCAGTAACTCAAAACAGGCTAAAGAGACATAGATAAACAGTCAGATAACAGAAAGCAATACCAACAGTTCAAGGGGAAACATCCTCTATCAGATTATATTGTCTGACAGGGAAGGTTTGTGAATGAACTGAGCGACAACATTATCAGTTACATATTCATGCCAGGCCATCCACTTCAATGGGGGATAGGCTGAAGATGAATAGGGAATTAGTGGCGCACCCGGGGGTGGGGGGGGGGGGGTGTTCCGAGCACCCAGAAACCCCCCTCCACTGAAAAAAAAAATGTTTTTATTTTTATTTTTTATTTTTTTAGCTGCATGAGTATTATTAATGGCTGTCTAGCGTCCTCTGCAGCCTGCTGTCTTCCTGGTGGCACTTGTAAGAGCAATAAAAGTTTATTTTAATTATAGTACATATAAATATTTCCCTCATGTGCTTATCCATTCTTACTTTAGTAATCTTCAACTGCATCAACTCCAGCAGTCTTCGGCCACCTGATACTTATTCCAGTGTCATCTGCTGATGTAACTATGTGTATTTATTTACCCTGTACTTGTCCTATACTGTCATCAACTGTAAGTTGCTGTTTTCCTGTTTGATTATTCATGTACTCTGTAATTGGGTGCTGCGGAACCCTTGTGACGCCATATAAATAAAGGATAATAATAATAATAATAATAATATATCCATGTGCAGACACATACATACATACATATAAACAAACACACACACTATAGATATATATATATACGTGTGTGTGTATATATATATGTGTACTGTATGTGTGTACACACACATATTTATATATATATATATATATATATATATATGCATGTTTAATATGCTATGTATATGTGTATATGTATGTGTCTGTATGTATGTGTGTGTATATATATGTGTGTGTGTGTGTGTGTGTGTGTGTGTATATATATATATATATATATATATATATATATATATATATACACACACACACACACACACACTAGTTTTACGGACCCAGCATATGATGGGTCACCTCAGTCCCCACCCCCGTAATGGCTCCGCCCAGTTCTGGAAACCCCCCCATGCAAATCCTACAATCTCCATGCAGATGTTGACAATATATGTACAAACATAAACATATAATAAAGTAACATAGTAACATAGTATTTGAGGTTGAATAGAGGCAAATTGCTCATCGTGTTCAACCTGATTTAAGTTGTGATGATTCTACATACTTGCTGAATAATGTTTTATGACTAGTTAGCTACTATAACTCATATTACCCCTGGATTAACCACGTTGATATTTTAAGTATTATAACCTTGGATAGCTTTTTCATTCATAAATTTATCCATTCCTTTTTTAAATCCAATTACACAGTCCGCCATTACCACCTTCCCTGGCAGGGAATTCCACATCCTGATTGCCCTAACAGTGAAGAACCCTTTCCTCTGTTGCGTTCGGAACTTTCTCTCCTCCAGCCACAGCGAGTGCCCACATGTCCTAAACTGTGTTCTTTTAATAAATAATTCCTCTGATAACTCTTTGTGATGTCCCTTTACATATTTGAAGATATTAATAATATCTCCTCTTAGGCGCCTCTTTTCTAGTGTATACATATTCAGCCTAGTAAGTATTTACTTATAGTCCAGTCCTTCTAGACCTTTAATCAATTTAGTAGCTTGCCTTTGAACACTTTTAAGTTCACTGATGTCTTTTTTATACAATGGTGCCCAAAACTGAACACAATATTCCAGGTACGGAGGTACCAATGTGTTATACAGCGGCATGATTACATCCGAGTCCCTTGTCTCAATTCTTTTTTTTTATGCACGCTAGCACCTTACTTGCCTTCTTTACTGTGTTTTGACATTGTGTATGGTTATTAAGCCTATTATCAAAGAATACCCCCAAATCTTTTTCCAACTCTGTTTCCCCTAGGCATTCTCCATTTAATATGTAGGATGCAAGTTTGTTTTTAGTCCCAAAATGCATAACCTTGCATTTGTCTGTATTGAACCTCATTTTCCATTTAGATGCCCAGAGTTCAAGTTTAGATAGAGCATTCTGCAAGGACTCCACATCCAATTCTGAATTAATTACCTTACACAGTTTAGTATCATCTGCAACGATTGACACTGTGCTTTCCAGGCCTATTTCTAGGTCATTGATAAATATGTTGAACAGTAGTGGTCCGAGTACGGACCCTTGCGGTATTCCGCTGACTACTGGGGACCAGGTTGAGGACTTCCCGTTGACCACTACTCGCTGTAACCTGCTATCCAACCAGCTGCTTATCCATGTGCAAATAGTTTTTCCTAGGCCAAGCTCCTTTAATTTGATCATCAGTCTCCTGTGAGGAACTGTATCAAAGGCTTTTGCAAACTCTAGGAAGGCCACATCCACTGCTTTTCCTTGATCAAGTTTATTGCTCTCTTCCTCGTAGAAGCTAATTAAGTTAGTCTGACATGACCTGTCCCTCACAAACCCATGCTGGTTCTTCCTAATAATCCTAGTGGACTGTAGATACTCCTGTATGCTGTTGCTTAGAATTCCTTCCAATATTTTCCCCACTATAGATGTTAAACTAACTGGTCTGTAGTTTCCCGGAAGATTTTTGGATCCCTTTTTAAATAATGGCACTACCTCAGCTATACGCCAATCCTTCAGTACCAAGTGTTGTACAATTGGTTGGAAGCCAATTGAGAAGACATGAAAGATTCTTGATGAGGCAATCTCGATAATAAGCTAAAGGCATATCATGACAGAACAATGAAAAGATTACAAAGCAGAGTCATCATTACCCCACACCCTATAAGAAGCATGTGGTTTTTGAAAGACACCTGACACTACGCCGACTTCAGACTTCCTGTTCTCGAGGGAGGATTTATGCCCTATCCTAACATGGCCACCAAGATCATTACTGAGCATGTGCAGGGGACATCTTGTTTTTAATGCGTAAGTGACAGGATGGGAAACAAAGTCTCCTGTTCAGCTTTTATGAGACTTGGTTAATACTGTACCTGTTCTAGAGCTGTTCCAGCATCCCTGTCCCACTAACTGTTTGCAGAATACTTTCACTGGCTTGCAAACTGCATAACACCCCACTCAACCTCAAGCTCCACTCCATCACCAGTGTACATGTAACTGTGAATGGCTGTACCTGCTATATAGTAACTAACACCTATGGTTAAGTAACTGAACTATTCATAGTTTGAGTCATCTGACTGCTGGTGTGTGCCTAGATGCAGTGTCAACACCTGCACATACATCATTTACAACAGGTTATGGGCACAGACACCCAGACACATAAGCTACTAGTATGCAGAGAGTAGCATACAGATGACATAGTAATCACATGTAGTGCAGACTGCCATAGAGAACAGAGTGAAGACAGCACCAAGTGTTTCCAGTGTAGCAGAACAATAGCTGTTTAGTGCACAAAGGCTGCATAGTTATGGCTGTAAGAAGCAGGTATGCAGGATCTTCATCTATGACAATGATATCTGAAATATTCCTGCGCACTTTCACTGCAGCCAACCAAGGTATTTTCCAGGTGCGTCACCTAACACACCGAAAAGCATATACACAAAAGGGTTTAGGAAAAAACCTCAAGTGGCACAGAACAAGAATGGTAACTATATGTATTACCCTTGTAAGTTAGAGTCCAATACTCTTCAAATCGGTAAGGTTCTTTGTAGGGTTTGCTTCCAGGAAGATGTATTTAAAAAAACCAGAAAGTACAAAACAGCGTTCAGAAAATATAGTCAATGCAGAAAGTCACGGTGGGGGGCAACCCAGACCCCTTTGGCTAAGCAATGTCCAAGACACGTGATTTTTAACAGTAAGGTTCACCACGGTGGATGATATGGTGTATTGCTTACATTCGTGCTTACATGGAACGAATGCAGATGAAACACATAAAGGTATCTTTAAGCTTACTACGATCGCTCTTTATTCGGCAAGGTTCTTATGTCAACATACTCCCCAGGGATATTTATGCAAAAAGAACACAGTACCAGGAACAAATGTTAAATACGCTGCTTATGGGGATATAAAAATGTGGGGATCACCCCAAATTCCTCCGGCTAGGTGATATATAGGGTGTGTGAATTTTATACGTAAGGTTCACCTCAGTGTTTAGTTCGGAATACTGCTCACATGTATGCTTACATAGAATGTATAGAAAAAAGACATATAAAGGTATCTTTATCCTTCTACACGTGATATAGCCAAACTTTGAACTCTCAGTCTAGAAACTGTGCCCAAGGAGACAACATAGGCCCTCATTCCGAGTTGTTCGCTCGGTATTTTTCATCGCATCGCAGTGAAAATCCGCTTAGTACGCATGCGCAATGTTCGCACTGCGACTGCGCCAAGTAACTTTACTATGAAGAAAGTATTTTTACTCACGGCTTTTTCTTCGCTCCGGCGATCGTAATGTGATTGACAGGAAATGGGTGTTACTGGGCGGATACACGGCGTTTCAGGGGCGTGTGGCTGAAAACGCTACCGTTTCCGGAAAAAACGCAGGAGTGGCCGGGGAAACGGTGGGAGTGCCTGGGCGAACGCTGGGTGTGTTTGTGACGTCAACCAGGAACGACAAGCACTGAAATGATCGCACAGGCAGAGTAAGTCTGGAGCTACTCTGAAACTGCTAACTCGTTTGTAATCGCAATATTGCGCGTACGTCGGTCGCAATTTTAAGAAGCTAAGATTCACTCCCAGTAGGCGGCGGCTTAGCGTGTGTAACTCTGCTACATTCGCCTTGCGAGCGAACAACTCGGAATGAGGGCCATACTTCGAGAGAAGGATTTAACACAGATAGTGGCGAGATTCATACCAGCTCACACATACAAGGCACGTCAAGTGAACTAGCTTGAACTACTCAGCAACAGCTGAAACATTACTTACCAAGTAACAATGCAGTACTCAACTAAAACGAAGTTGTACTGAACCAAATAACAATTGCAGGAAAACGAAGCGCTGGGCAAGCATCCAGCATGCTCTACGGACTACGAGAAAATGGTTTACTGGTAGGTACCAAAATCCTATTTTCTCTTACGCCCTAGAGGATGCTGAGGTCCATATTAGTACCATGGGGATGTACCAAAGCTTCCAGAATGGGAGGGAGAGCGCGGAGGCTCCTGCAGAACTGGCTGACTGAACTTTAGATCAGAGGCCAAAGTATCGAACTTGTAGAACTTAGCAAACGTGTTCGACCTAGACCACGTTGCAGCTCGGCAAAGTTGCACTGCCGCGATACCCCGGGCAGCTGCCCAGGAAGACCCCACTTACGAGTAGAGTGGGCCTTAACAGATTTTGGACACGGCAGTCCTGCCGTAGAATAAGCAGTTGTCTACTCCCTGGATAGTGAACCTAATCCAGTGAGAAATAGTCTGCTTAACACATCCAAGGACTTTGAAGTAATTGAGGAGCCAGTAGCCACTGGCACCACAATAGGTTGGTTGATATGAAATGCCGACACAACCTTCAGAAGAAACTGCTGGCCAGTACAGAGCTCAGCTCTATCTTCATGGAAGATTAAGTAAGGGCTTTTACATGATAACGCCCTCAGCTCGGACATGTCTAGCAGAAGCTAAGGCCAACAAAGCTACTGCCTTCCAAGTAAGAAATTTGAGCTCTACCTCCTGTAGAGGCTCAAACCACGTTAAGGTCCCATGGCGCCGTAGGCGGTACAAAGAGAGGTTGGATATGCAGGACTCCCTTCAAAAAGGTCTGAACCTCAGGGAGGGCAGCCAATTGTTTCTCAAAGAAAATGGATAGGGCTGAAATCTGGACCTTCACAGATCCCAGCCTCAGACCCATATCCACACCTGCTTGCAGGAAGAGGAGGAAACGTCCCAGTTGAAACTCCACCGTACGAAACTTCTTGGACTCACACCAAGAGACATATTTCTTCCAAATATGATGGTAATGTTTAGATGTTACCCCTTTTCTAGCCTGTATGAGGGTAGGAATAACTTTCTTCAGAATACCCTTCCGAGCAAGAATCAGGTGCTCAGCATCCATGCTGTCAAATGAAGCCACGGTACGTCTTGATAGGCGAACGGCCCCTGCTGTAGCAGGTCCTCCCGAAGAGGAAGAGACCTCGGCTCTTCATGCAGTAGATTCAAAAGGTCCGCGTACCAAGCCCTTCTTTGCCAGTCTGGGGCAATGAGGATCGCTTGGACCCTTGTTCCACTTAAAAACTTTAGGATTCTTGGAATGAGTGGGAGTGGTGGAAACACGTACACTGACTGGAACACCCACGTAGACACCTGGACATCCACTGCCACTGCCTGTGGATCCCTCGACCTGGAACAATAATGCCAAAGCTTCTTGTTGAGACGAGAGGCCATCATGTCTATTTGGGGTAGACCCCAAAGATCTGTTACTTCCTTGAACACCTCCAGATGGAGTCCCCACTCTCCTGGATGGAGATCGTGCCTGCTGAGGAAGTCTGCTTCCCAGTTGTCTACTCCCGGAATGAAGATGGCTGACAGTGCCAACGCATGCTTTTCTGTCCAGAGGAGTATTCTTGTCACCTCTGACATTGCCGCTCTGCTCTTCGTTCTGCCCTGTCAGTTTATGTAAGCCACTGTTGTTACGTTGTCCGACTGCACTTGTATGGCCCGATTTCTTAGAAGAGGGACCGTCTGAAGAAGACCGTTGTAGAAGGCTCTTAGTTCCAGAATGTTGATGGGCAGGCTGGCTTCCAGGCTTGACCACCGTCCTTGGAAGGTCTGCTGAGTGACTGCTCCCCAGCCCCTGAGGCTCACATCCGATGTTAGCAGGACCAAATTCTGAATCCCGATCCTGCGGCCTTCCAGGAGGTGAGCCAATTGAAGCCACCAGAGGAGTGAAATCCTCACCCTTGGCGACAGATGAATTCTCTGATGCATGTGGAGATGAGATCCCGACCACTTATCCAGGAGATCCAGTTGGAAGGACTGAGCATGGGACCTCCCGTTGTGGAGAGCCTCGTATGAGGCCACAGTCTTTCCCAATAGGCGAATGCATTGATGAACCGAAACTCGGGTTGGCTTCAAGACATCCCAGACCATGGATTGGATCCTGCGGAAAAAACACTTGCTGCACTTCTGTATCCAGGACCATTCCCAGAAATGACAATCTCTGGGTTGGTTCCAAATGTGACTTTGGAAAATTCAGAATCCACCTTTGACTCTGGAGCAGTCGCGTTGTGAGAACAATGGACTGCAGCAGCTTCTCCTTGGACGATGCCTTTATCAGGAGATCATCCAGAAAAGGACTGATGTTCACACCCTGCTTGCGGAGTAGTATCATAATTTTTGCCATCACCTTGGTAAACACCCTTGGTGCTGTGGAGAGGCCGAATGGCAGAGCCTGGAACTGAAAATGACAGTCCAGAAATGCGAAGCGGAGATAACCCTGATGCGGCAGCCAGATCGGAATGTGAAGGTACGCATCCTTGATATCCAGTGATACCAGGAATTCCCCCTCTTCCATACCTGATATCACCGCCCTGAGAGATTCCATCTTGAACTCCTTTAGAAAGGGGTTCAAAGACTTTAAGTTCAGAATGGGCCTAACCGATCCATCCGGTTTCGGTACCACAAAAAGGTTCGAATAGTAACCTTTGTTCAGCATTTGAGGTGGTACCGGCACAATGACTTGTGCCTCCACCAGCTTCTGGACAGCGTCTTGAAGCACTGTGCTGTCTTCCAACAGAGTTAGTAAGCCCGACTTGAAAAAGTGATGAGGAGGGAGACTTTGAAATTCCAGACTGTATACCTGAGACACAAGGGCCCTCATTCCGAGTTGTTCGCTCGGTATTTTTCATCGCATCGCAATGAAAATCCGCTTAGTACGCATGCGCAATGTTCGCACTGCGACTGCGCCAAGTAACTTTGCTATGTAGAAAGTATTTTTACTCACGGCTTTTTCATCGCTCCGGCGAACGTAATGTGATTGACAGGAAATGGGTGTTACTGGGCGGAAACACGGCGTTTCAGGGGCGTGTGGCTGAAAACGCTACCGTTTCCGGAAAAAACGCAGGAGTGGCTGGAGAAACGGTGGGAGTGCCTGGGCGAACGCTGGGTGTGTTTGTGACGTCAACCAGGAACGACAAGCACTGAACTGATCGCACAGGCAGAGTAAGTCTGGAGCTACTCTGAAACTGCTAAGTAGTTAGTAATCGCAATATTGCGAATACATCGGTCGCAATTTTAAGAAGCTAAGATTCACTCCCAGTAGGCGGCGGCTTAGCGTGTGTAACTCTGCTAAATTCGCCTTGCGACCGATCAACTCGGAATGAGGGCCAATATCTACTACCCAAGGATCCAGGCCCGGAGATACCTAGACATGACTGAAATGTCCGAGTCTCGCTCCCACAGGCCCCACCACCAGGCCTTGCAGTCCACCGTCATGCGGAGGACTTTGGGGTACCTGAAGCAGGCTTTTGTTCCTGGGAACCTGCAGCGGCAGGTTTCTTGGACTTAACCCTACCTCCCCTAAAGAAGGTATTGGATGTTCTGGCCTTTCTAGGCTTGTTTGGCTGAAAGGACTGCTGTGCAGCTGAGGAGAAGTATTTCTTTGGAGCAGGTGCTGCTGAGGGAAGAAATGGAGACTTACCTGCTGTAGCGGTGGATACCTAAGCATCTAGAGCTTCCCCAAAGAGAGCCTGACCTGTATAGGGTAGCGACTCCACACTCCTTCTGGATTCCACGTCGGCCGACCACTGGCGCAGCCACAATCCCCGACGAGCTGAAACAGACATGGAAGAAATTTCCGCAGCCATGGAACCCAAGTCTTTCATGGATTCTACCATAAAACCTGCAAAATCATGAATGTTGCGTAAATACAATGCAACGTCATCCCTATCCATCGTATCCCAATCCTCAAGCAAGGTAGCCGACCACTTCACTATTGTTTTTGCAATCCATGCACTAGCAATAGTGGGATGTAATATGGCCCCAGAAGCAGTATACATTGACTTAAGTGTGTTATCAATTTTCCTATCTGCCGGCTCCTTTAAGGCGGTAGATCCCAGAACAGGTAAAACCACCTTGTTTGAGAGTCTGGATACAGATGCGTCAACAATCGGCGGGTTTTCCCACTTTTTCCTATCCTCCTCAGGGAAAGGAAAAGCCACCAGAACCCTCTTAGGGATCTGAAACTTCTTTTCAGGGTTTACCCATGCTTTTTCAAATATAGCATTTAACTCCTTTGACGCAGGGAAAGTTAGTGAGGCTTTCTTATTTTCAGTGAAAAAATAGGATTTTAATACCTGCCGGTAAATCCTTTTCTCCTAGTCCGTAGAGGATGCTGGGGACTCCAAAAGGACCATGGGGTATAGATGGGATCCACAGGATCACACTATACCCCATGTGTCACACTATAAGACACTAGAAGACTTTGAATGGGTGTGAACTGGCTCTTCCTCTATGCCCCTCCTCCAGACCTCAGTTATAGGAACTTTGCCCAGGGAGGCGGACATTTCGAGGTAAAGGATTTTTGTTAACCAAGGGTGAGAAATACACCAGCTCACACCACCACACACCGTACAACATGGCTTTTAATCAACACCCGTTAACAGCATGAACTAAAAACAGCAACAGGCTGAACATAAAGGATACACAAGCTTCGTGTAACAGAAAGCAATGACTATCAACACAAATAACAGTCTGCTCTGGGATGGGCGCCCGGCATCCTCTACGGACTAGGAGAAAATAAGATTTTAAACCTACCGGTAAATCTTTTTCTCCTAGTCCGTAGAGGATGCTGGGGACTCCGTAAGGACCATGGAGTATAGACAGGCTCCGCAGGAGACATGGGCACTATAAAGAACTTTAGAATGGGTGTGCACTGGCTCCTCCTTCTATGCCCCTCCTCCAGACCTCAGTTAGAGAAACTGTGTGCCCAGAGGAGACGGACATTACGAGGAAAGGATTTTTGTTAATCCAAGGGCAAGATTCATACCAATCCACACCATCCACACCGTATAACCTGGAATATGCGAACCAGTCAACAGTATGAAACAAAACAGAATCAGCCAAAGACTGATCAAAACTGTAACATAACCCTTATGTAAGCAATAACTATATACAAGTCTTGCAGAATACAGTTCGCACTGGGACGGGCGCCCAGCATCCTCTACGGACTAGGAGAAAAAGATTTACCAGTAGGTTTAAAATCTTATTTTCTCTTACGTACTAGAGGATGCTGGGGACTCCGTAAGGACCATGGGGATTATACCAAAGCTCCAGACCGGGCGGGAGAGTGCGGATGACTCAGCAGCACCGATTGAGCAAACAATAGGTCCTCCTCAGCCAAGGTATCAAACTTGTAGAATTTAGCAAAAGTGTTTGAACCCGGCCAAGTCGCCGCTTGGCAAAGCTGTAATGCCGAGACGCTTCGGGCAGCCGCCCAAGAAGAGCCCACCTTACTAGTGGAATGGGCCTTAACCAAATTTGGTAACGGCAATCCAGCCGTAGAATGAGCCTGCTGAATCATGTTACAGATCCAGTGAGCAATAGTCTGCTTAGAAGCAGGAGCACCAACCTTGTTGGCTGCATACAGGACAAACAGGGCCTCTGTTTTCCTAACCCGAGCCGTCCTGGCTACATAAATTTTCAAGGCCCTGACTACATCAAGGGACTTGGAATCCTCCAAGTCCCCTGTAGCCACAGGCACCACAATAGATTGGTTCATATGAAACGATGAAACCACCTTAGGCAAAAATTGAGGACGAGTCCGCAATTCCACTCTATCCACATGGAAAATCAGATAGGGGCTTTTGTGAGACAAAGCCGCCAATTCAGACACCCGTCATGCAGATGCCAAGGCCAACAACATGACCACCTTCCAAGTGAGAAATTTTAAATCCACCGTTTGAAGAGGCTCAAACCATTGAGATTTCAGGAACTGTAACACCACGTTAAGGTCCCATGGTGCCACTGGAGGCACAAAAGGAGGCTGGATGTGCAGCACTCCCTTTACAAAAGTCTGGACTTCAGGGAGAGAAGCCAATTCCTTCTGAAAGAAAATTGATAGGGCCGAAATCTGTTCCTTAATTAAGCCTAATTTTAGGCCCCTATCCACTCCTGTCTGTAGAAAGTGGAGAAAACGGCCCAAGTGGAAATCTTCCGCAGGAGCATTCTTGGCTTCACACTAAGATACATACTTTCTCCAGATACGGTGATAATGCTTCGCCGTCACCTCCTTCCTAGCCCTTATCAGAGTAGGGATGACTTCTTCCGGAATGCCTTTCCCAGCTAGGATTTGGCGTTCAACTGCCATTCCGTCAAACGCAACCGCAGTAAGTCTTAGAACAGACGGGGCCCCTGTTGCAACAGGTCCTCTCTGAGAGGAAGAGGCCACGGATCTTCTGTGAGCATTTCCTGAAGATCTGAATACTAGGCCCTGTGAGGCCAATCTGGAACAATAAGTATTGTTTGCAGACTTTTTTGTCTTATGATTCTCAATATTTTTGAGATGAATGGAAGAGGAGGGAACACATAGACCAAGTTAAACACCCAAAGTGTCACCAGGGCGTCCAATGCTACTGCCTGAAGGTCCCTTGACCTGGCACAATACCTCCGAAGCTTCTTGTTGAGGCGCGACGCCATCATGTCTATTTGAGGAAGTCCCCAATGACTTGTTATCTCTGCAAAAACTTCTTGATGAAGTCTCCACTCTCCTGGATGGAGATCATGTCTGCTGAGGAAGTCTGCTTCCAAGTTGTCCACTCCCGCAATGAAGACTGCTGTCAAAGCGCTTACATGATTTTCCGCCCAGCGAAGAATCCTGGTGGCTTCCGCCATCGCCACTCTGCTTCTTGTTCCGCCTTGGCGGTTTACATGAGCCACGGCTGTGACGTTGTCTGACTGAATCAGAACCGGTAGGTCGCAAAGAAGATTTTCCGCCTGATGCAGGCCGTTGTATATGGCCCTCAATTCCAGTACGTTGATGGGTAGACAAGCCTCTTGGCTTGACCATAGTACCTGGAAGTTTCTTCCTTGTGTGACTGCTCCCCATCCTCGGAGGCTCGCGTCCGTGGTCACCAGAACGCAGTCCTGAATGCAGAACCTGCGACCCTCTAGAAGGTGAGCACTCTGCAGCCACCACAGGAGAGACACCCTGGCCCTGGGGGACAGGCTGATTTTTTTGATGAATG